>NC_134406.1:111657981-111962148 GCF_038048845.1 Mixophyes fleayi | reverse complement strand
AATATTGATTGTGTCTGGAGAAGAGAAGCATTTTACTTTGCTTGTCATATAGAAATTCTGTCCAATCAGATTGCGCTCAAAGCCAGTTTAGTCTATCCTCAACAGCACGAGACCCAACGTATAGGATCTCTAGGTCTGGACATCTCTGCTCCAGATCTTCCTCTTTTAGCTTGTTAAGTTTTTTAATACTCGCTATCTCCTTTATAAAGGTACCTCTCATAAAGGCCTTGAACGAGTCCCAAAGCACAGTTGGGTTGATCCCCAAGTAAAGTACCCATACCAGAGGCATGTCAGGCCAGTACCCCCACCAAGTCTGGACAACCAATGCGGATTAAGTTTCCAAAATTGTAGTCCCTGTTCAGGCTTAAAATCAAAGACAGCCAAGATAGGGGAGTGGTCAGAAATGCCTCTAAGGTGGTAGTCCACTCCAGACACCAAGGGGATCAGATTGTGTGAGGACAAGATCATATCTATTCTTGAAAAATGTCTAACCTCCGGGTTTATAAATCTCCAATCATCCACCAGACCCAGATTGTTAATAAGTTTACCAAAGGCAGTGAGCCTGGGTAGTGACCGTGGGTCTTCACGCCACCTATCTATGGATACATCTATTATTGAAGTCTCTTAGACATAGCACTGGTGTGCCTGGAGCTGTGGCAACAAATGTGGCACCCTTACACAAAGATGTCATTACTGTATGGAGGGGGGATGTAGACAGCCAAAACAGTCAAAGGGGCATGATTGAATGAGGCCCTAAGAAAAACATATCTGCCCTCTGGGTCAATTTGTATCTGGTCTAATACAAAATAAAGCTGTTTTCTAATTAACATTAAAACACCTCTGGAGTAGATAGAATGGGTGGCATGATAGGCCCAGTCCGCCCAAGATCTCTTGGGCCGGCTGTTATCAGTAACATGGGTTTCCAGATGACACACCACATCAGGACTGGATTTCCTAACCTGACGTAGCACCAATGAATGCTTAATTTTATCATTTAACCCCCTAACATTCCAGATGAGCAGACGGACTCCTCCCCGGGCAGGTTTACTCATAGCTAGGGTGGCCATAGTAGTCTATCATCTGGATTGGATGCATGGCAGGACTAAACCCCTGGAATGTTGGGACTAGGGATATTCACCTTCAATACACCTTTGTTGTACTGGGTTCCTAAAAGCAACCAGAATAGTACAGCAGCTGTTAGGAACCCAGTACAACAAAACCCGGAGTCTGCTCTGAAAGTCTGGTGTTCACTGTTGCCCCTAGTGGTGGGGACAGACTTGGCTGCAGACAAACGGAGGGTCATGAGATGTGTACCGGCTGTGGAGAACCCAGGAACAGAGAGTTATGGCAGACAGCGTATTCAGAGAACAAGCCGAGGTCAGGGGTCACTTGCTTGGTAGAATAGTCAGAAAACATGCCAAGGGTCGGGGTCACAACCAAATCAGCAGTATCCAAGGTTCAAGCCAGAAGGTCAAGGGCACAGGCAAAAAGGCAAATCCAAGGTACAGGCAGGGGTCATACACGGCAAAACGAAAGTCCAACGGTTTTACACCAAAAGCAGAACAGCAGGTAGCAAACAGAAATCTGGAAGCTATAACTGGCAGGGAGGCTAAGCCCTCCCTGCCTTAAATAAAGAAATAGACCAATGAGAGCCTAGCTCTCTAAATGCGCTCAGACTGGCCATAATTATATTAATTAGCCTGCAGGCTTGCTGGACTGCTGCGCATGCGCCCAGCTGCCCCATAGTGCCGGGACACGGCGCTGAACTGAATAGCGTCTGACCGTTGCTACGGCAACGGACGGGCTGGCCCTGGAAGTGACATCCCGGTCGACATAGTGACGGCCGGGACGCCTGTGAGAGAGTCGCGGCGGCTGGGCACTGCCGCGGCTCGTAACAGCAGCAACATATTATTCTCGAGCATGTATAAAAAGACAGTTCAACTTGAATAAGTAGATGAGAACATAACTATAGTGACCTACAACTTACATTACAACTTGTCCCTTCCCACCCTGTATAACCATACTAACTAAGGCATACCTAGATCCCATCCTATCAATATATCCCTAAATCCTAGCAAGAGAAATCCTAGACCCCTACTATCTAAATAACCGACAGAGCCTAACTCCGCTAGTACATTTTCTCCAACTTCAGTAGTAATATATAGAGAAATCCCATATACATGCAAACCCATCACTAGGTACAATTCAATTATTATTTTGCCGGGCAGGCAAACGTCTTTTAAGGAAGACATCTGCCTCTCGCGGAGTAGTAAAGAAATGGGACTTGCCATCCACTGTGATCCTGAGCCTGGAGGGAAATAGCATAGCATAAGAGAGCTGGTGTTCCTGCAGATTTTTCTTGATTGAGGTGAACTGTGAGCAAACTTTTTGAACCTCCACCACAAAGTCTGGAAATACCATTATCGTTTTATTTCCAAACTGTAGGGGGCGTTGCTGTCTGGTCATCCGAAGGATTACATCTCGGTCTTTAAAGTGCATCAGCTTGGCAATGAAGGTGCAAGCTCGGGCACCTGGCTGTGGGGACTGAGGTGAGGCAGCTGATGAGCCCTTTCCACAGTGATGTGTTGGGAGAATGCTTCCCTGTCGAATTCTTTTATGAGTCAGCTTTCTAGAAATAATTCAGGGTTGGCAATTTCCACTCTTTCTGGCAGCCCAACAAATCGAAGATTGTTGCGACGAAGCCTGCCTTCCCATCCATCTTAATACTGCATTGGCCAATCTGAGCAGTCAGATCGGAAATCTCACCACGAAGGGGGGCAGTAGAATCCTCAAGATTAGAGAGTCTATGTTCCTCCTCTGCCACTCTCTCCCGTATCTTCTGAAGGTCATGATGTATTAACAAGAGGTCGGCCTGGATCTCACCAATCTTGTCCATACCCACTTCTCTGAGGATGTGATGGCCAACAGGACCTGATGGAGGGATGGGAGATCAGTCTACATTGCAGCATCCACTTCTGCAGGAGGCAGGGAATATTGAGAGACAAGGGGTGGTGAAGAATTCTTCCTGGAGCTCTGAGATGAATTGGTTTTTCAAGCATTTTTCTCCATTTTAGCCATTGTCACAGTAGAGTGGTTTGGCTTACCCATGTTACAAATCCCAAGGCTGCGCTGTGGTGCCAAATCACTTTTTCAAATGCAGTGTTGCAGGCTACCTCTAACGGTGTATAACAATAAGTCCCAGACAACAAACCCCTGTGTTGTAGGTACAAATTTGTGAAGTGAATACAGTGAACAAGTCCCAATTTACAGACCCCGGTGCTGTAAGTATATATTATTGTGTTTGGTAACAGAGTATATTCCGGTGTATAGACTACCGTGATGTATGTATGATATCCTGTGCCTGTCACAAGAATGGGTTCCGAGCAACAGACCTCAGTGTTGTATTAGTATTGTGTGCTTTTATACAATAGTATTTCACATTTAACCAATATTTATGCATATTTGGTAAACTGGAAAAGTTTCTTCCAGCAGATCAGGTAAATGCTAGCCAACAAGTAAATATCCTTATTGTCAGTGATGTATCTCCACAGTCTTGAACAGGTGATTTTGCTACAAGTTTGAGCAATCGAATATCCTTGAATATAGATGTGCAGTAGTAAAAGAATGACAAGGAGGAGTCATCTCTATTTTTAACATGTATAGGAGATATATAAGGCATATAGGGAGGTATACAGGAGGATTTGTGCCAGATGTAGGAGACAAATATGTATGGCTTCAAAATGGTAGCAAATGGCTGTTATTATTCAGGTTCAATTTTCCCTTCCCTTAATCTCAACCGATTTGTTGCTGTAAAGTCTCAGAAGGAGAACATTTAGGTGCCCAAACACTTAGCTGTTAATGAGTAGATGTTGGCATATAGGGAGGTATACAGGAGGACTTGTGCCAGATGTAGGAGACAAATATATATGGCCTCGAAATGGTGGCAAGTGGCAGTTACTATGCAGGTTCAATTTTTTTTCCCCCCCAAAGTCAGGCAAACAGGTGTGAACAATTATCGGGTATGTGTTGTATAATTCCGCCAGTGAAAATTAACTGAGCTAACTCAGGTACATAAAGGAAGTATACACTGCAATGACTTGTAGTTCGTTTTGGAGGGGGGGGAAGCGGTGAGTCCTCTGGTGGCACTACCAGTCAGCCAGGGTGGGAGATCTATGTCCGAATATTCCACCGTTAGTTTCCCCAGCCCAAGTGAAGAGGAACTCACCATCCACACACTCCATCTTCCATAGCTCAGTCGGCCTTACAGGGATCAGTTATACACAGCAGGCCTCTCCCTTGCCGCCCCACTCGGGAGGTGATCTATGCCCTAGATGACGGAGAAAATCAGGAATAAACAGCCGGAGGCTGAGCGCCACAATATATCGTAATTTGGAGGCCACAGAGGTAGGATAACAGGATAATTGATGGGATGTAGTAGGAGAGCTATGAAGTACACGTCTTACTCCATAGCTGGTTAGGCCATGCCCCCTATTTCTCAATTACTTCTTCTGTAATGGTTGTGAGCAAGCATTAGTAATCTCTAATTTTCAATACAAACAAATACCTATGCAAAGAATGAAATGGGCGCTAAGTAACCTTAAAAAGAAAAAAAAAATTCATACAGTTGGTTTAATTGCAGCTCTCGTAACAGGCTCTGGAACCTGTATAACAAGATATGGAAAAAGCAAAAAAGAAAGCGCTAAACTTAAAGACAACGGAATGTATTTTTTAAAACATTGGGTACTATGTCACCTTAAATAAATATACAATAAACATGAAAATAATATTCACAATTAAAAAATAAATAAAAATAAATCTAAATTGGTGGAATGAGGCAGATTATATAGCAATGTAGATCATATTATTTGAGTCCAGCTCCATACAAATGATTGTAAACAATCAGGAACCACTTGCAAGAAATTAGCACAGTTCGTGAAAGTGCTGTGATTCTAATATAGTAACGGGGAACAGGACAACCAAGGAAATGATACTGAGGCTGGAACACCCAAACAGCACAGCTGCGTGTGCATCCAATCTTGAATTACAGCAGAAAAACAGGGTGTTACTGAGAAACACTTTCCAATCAAAAGAGATGGTACTTATCCATTTCTCCAAGCTCCAGATTTAATTGTGATGAATGTCGCTCCAGGAGCTGCTGGTAGTATAGCTGCTTGAGATAGAACTAACCCCGGGGCTATCCAAGATGTACTCCTCATCAACAAAGATTGCTGACGACATGATGCGTTTCTCGGCTCTTATCAAGCCGTTTCATCATAGTTATGGCTAAGTTCCAAAGCAGAGTACTTTAAATAGCGATCTATCGTGGTCATTAAGGTCAAAACACACCAATAATCCAACCAATAGTCCCATGATGTCCGACCACCAATCACATAAGGTTCCCATTAATGCTTACTAGAAGCATGATTAAGTTGCGGCTAGAAGAATCTGTTGTCACGGTTACCAAGGTAAACAAATCTGAAAAATATACTACTGCCCACATACACACATATAGAAAGCAATACCTTGATATACCATGGACTATAAATTGTCCATATATAAATGTGTATGGGTACTAATAAACAGTTGAATGATAAGTAACATAATTAATAAAACACATAAAGAAAAGAAGTATATACGTATATATAAAAGAGGAAAGGCTCAAGTTTCTCAACAAACAATAATTATTGAAAAAAAGAAAAAAAGAAAAAACAGATAAATAAACACAATAATAAGATTGTGGATAAATTCATGGGTTATTCTATCTAAATAATCTCAATATACATTGTAATAGAGCAATAAAACACTAAATATACAAGAATATAACAACTATATACCTGCTCTAACAATATCAATCTATAAATAAACAAGTGAAATAATATCTATTATTGTACACATAAACATAAAAATAGATATTAATAGTGGCACATATTCCAATGGGAGACCACATAAAACACAAAAATAGATAATAAATAATAATTAACATCGCTACCTAAAAAAATACGAATAAAACATACTAAACATACCTATGCAAAGGGAGTGACACATATTTTTTGAGCCAAAGCATGATTCAGAATGGTCAGAAAAATACATCTGAGAACATAATAAACATTGGTAATACCTGTTCCATTGGAATTTGTTGGGCAATAATTCCAAGGAAGTGGGTCTTGAAACGAATTGAAGAAATACCACAAAATCCATGCTATAATAGTGTTATAATACACTCCAACCAGAAAAGAAACAAGCATTGAAGCAATACCTGCAAAACAAAAGATACAAAATTTATGTTAGATTAATGAGCAAAAATAAGATTCACATGAGTAGAGCAGGATCCCTGACTCATAGTTTAATTATAATATATTTAGAAATGGCTGAAGCTCCCCATGTTTCAGTTTGCTGAACATTTTGACTACCCCACCCAAACCCTGTGGCTGTTTGTAAGGAACAAAGTTACACTTAGCACCCTTGTTTTGGACTTCTGAAATAGAATTTATTTTTTGTTTCTAAAAAAATGAAAAACAAAATGACTTCTTGAAATGCCCACAATCTTAATTTTGATCTAATGTGCAGCAGGACACTTTTGGACATAAAGACATATGGACATATCACCATAAGAAATAATAGCTAGAAAAGGAGGGACTATCTAGTATGAAATACACACAGAAAATCCCCCATCATGGTTCTGTGAGCAAGTAAAAAGGTTGATATTCTAGTTGTATTTAAAATGCAGGAATATTAGTTACAAACATTTGCAAATATTTTTAAAACCACCCGCCACATCAGGGCGATCCGGCTAATAGAGTGGTATTGAGAAATACTAAAAAGAGAGTCCTGTGCTGGGTCACATTTTCATGTGACCCAACTTTAGTACTGCTTATAGCATTGCTTTTAGAGACCATTAAAAAGTACTGCATTTAGGGAAAAGCATGGGGGGTTAGGTGTGCTCTGGAGGTGACATTTAGGAATAAACTACTGCACTAGACAGGTGGCTTCCCAAAGATGACAGCAATGGAGGTGATTTAGAGTAATTTTTTCTTAAAACTGTTATTCAGCTGCCCTCTTGGTTATTCTCCTCTCTACCTGCCACAGCTAGCTGTGTATAAATTTGTCCACTGCTGAATGGAGAGGGGCAAAAGATAATCACCAAGTGACACCAAGCCTGGAATGGCACTGTATGTAATCACTGCATGTAGGCACTCCCAGGAAGTATTGGATTATCTAAAGCATAATCAATTCTGGCTTTCTGCTTCCTGTGCAACCTAACCTCAGCATTACCAGTGTAGAATTTCACTGAGTAGAGCTATAACCTTGTGTTGATGGGTATTGAATATTGGAAAAAAATCAGGTAGTGCATTTTCATTCTACCTGCCTCTCTAAGAACAGTGGCCTAGTGGTTAGCACTTCTGCCTCACAACACTGGGGTCATGAGTTCGATTCCCAACCATGGCCTTATCTGTATGGAGTTTGTATGTTCTCCCTGTGTTTGCGTGGGTTTCCTCTGGGTGCGCCGGTTTCCTCCTATACTCCAAAAACATACTGGTAGGTTAATTGGCTGCTATCAAAATTGACCCTAGTCTCTCCCTTGCTGTCTGTCTGTGTCTATGTGTGAGTGTTTGTCTATGTTAGTAAATTTAGACTGTAAGCTCCAATGGGGCAGGGACTGATGTGAGTGAGTTCTCTGTACAGCGTTGCGGAATTAGTGGCGCTATATAAATAAATGGTGATGATGATGATGATGGATAATTTCTAGGGGCTACCGAGTTACTGCTTGAATTCTCCAGTTGGGAATGACCATCTACAAATAAATCATCTGAAATTTCATTCATTTTTCCTTGTCTGTACCTCTATATGCAGCTATCTTATATAACTTACGCCACTTTTCTCTGGAACCATTTTTTCGTTCCCAGCTGGATTAGTGGATTAGGAGCATAGTACTGGGTTTTGTTTCATAACTAAGCGAATAACATTCCATACTAAAATGCTGATTATACCAGGATGAATATGACTACTACAGCAAGAGAAATAATCACAACACTGAATCCATACCAACTCCTCCAAGGTATGGTGAAATTGTTTTCCACACGCCTATGCTTCCTCTTCTTAAGCGTTGTCCAATTGCCAGTTCTAGATGAAATAAGGGTAATCCTTCCAAGATAAGAGCTATTCCATATGGAATTAAAAATGCACCTAGGCAATAAAATGTTTGTCTGATTAGAGTATATATAATACATATTTTAATAATTTCTTGTAAAGAAAATGACATATAGGGCCTAAATCAGTAAGGAAAGTAAAGCAAAAAAAGAAGTAATTTTGCACCTTGGCAAAACCATATTGCATTGGAGGGGGCGGTACATTAAAATGTGATGGCAGATTTATAGTTGGGGTAGGGCATGTCCTAATTCAACTTTAAATTTCAGAGTCAAAATAAAGCTATCAAGTATTTGTGTGCTACATGAAAAAAACATCAAAATAATAAACTAATTTGCACCACTTGCATAGTAACAAGGTTTGTCCAAGCGCAAACTTACTGCTTTTGTGCCTTACTTTCCGTAATGAATCAGGCCCATAACATTTAACTTCCTTACTATTCTGTATAGCATGTTTAGTTGTCCTTAGTTTTGCTTAGTTTGCCTGAAAAGACCAGTAAACCCCAAAATACATTTTTGACTGAAACCAAGTAAAAGTGCATTCTTTAATATTGGCCTAACATTCTGATTCAGCTTGATTAAAAAGATAAGTATTACCACCACACATCAATGCAGGCAATGAAATTTCTCCTAAAGCCTTTTGACAGTGTCAGTGTGGGTTGAAATACAGTTAAAAGTTTGTAATTTAAATTACTGTTGCACTAACACTGTGTATGAATCAACCAAAACACAAAAAAATGCATATCTGTCAATCAAGTCTCCAGTTATTTCATGTGTATACAGCTCAGTTATATACAGCCTTCGATATATAGCCTTGCATTTTAAAAACGTGTCTGTGAATATGACCTAATCACAAAATAAAACTTCTAAGTTTTGTGTGAAATATATCAACTATATTAACATTACAAGTAGATGACTCTTGTTGCTTTGTGTGTCTTCCCAAAAAGCCATGATTGCAGATTGCAGCCAGTGACTGGAGCACTGGACAGTCAGTTGTACCCTGTTTACACTGCCTCAAAAACCCGGGTTATTGCCTAAGCATGTGTCCAGGTTGGATGACCCAGGAATTAGACCCGGGTCTTTTGGAGGGTAGCCTTCAGTCTGAATGGTGAGACCCGGGTTGAAAAACCCGGGTCTCACCAAAAGCAATTGAAAAGTTAAAAAAAAAAAAATCACAAGAAGAGCCAATCAAAGCTCCTCTTGTGATGTTGCCAGGGAGACCCGGCCAGACCCATGTTCAGTGTGAACAAGGTCTACCCGGGAATCTGCTGGGATGTCCTGCACTGTCACCCACCAATATCCTGAACACGGGATATTGCCAGGGCAGCAGTGTGAAGTGGTATTAGAGGCCAAGAGACAAGGCAATATACTCATCTTTGCCTTCCCTGGTAATGTGTCACCTGAGATGAGGTAGTGTCAAAACCAGTAGGGTCAGAGGAGTACCCGAACAGTCTATTGTCACAAATCCAATGGATATTTAGTGGATCCCTTGTAACTGCCAAATGATATGGCTCATTCAGGGGCGCGGAGTCTAACGGGTAGGTGGTGTTCGCCAGTGACCCCAGCAAAAGGGTATGGATTTTGCTGCCCCTATCCAGCAGGTCACAATTCCTCGA
The DNA here is from genome assembly GCF_038048845.1 of Mixophyes fleayi. NCBI lineage: Eukaryota > Metazoa > Chordata > Amphibia > Anura > Limnodynastidae > Mixophyes > Mixophyes fleayi. The sequence continues at coordinate 111,952,388 of NC_134406.1, read as the reverse complement.
ATGAGTGTTGGCAGAGTAATAGGCGGAACCTGATACAGAGAAGCAGTGATGGTAAGTCAGAGAAGTACTGGAAGTAGTGGCAGGGAAGCCGGTCTCATAGTAATGCAGAGCAGCGGTTGAGTAGCGAAGATATTAGAAAAGAACTAGCTGATCCGTAGATGGTAACTCGAGCAACAGCAGGTGAGTTACTGGTACAGTGGAAGTTCAAATAGAGGCAGTAGTGGAATAGAACTAGCTTATCCGTAGATGGCAACTCAGAGCAACAGCAGTTGAATTACTGGTACAGTGGCGGTTCAAAAAAAAGCAGTAGTGGAGTAGAACTTAGCTCATTCCGTAGATGGTAACGCAAAAAAACAGCAGGTGAATTACTGGTACAGCGGCAGTTCAATAGAGGCAGTAGTGAAATAGAACTTAGCTGATCCGTAGCTGGTAACTCAGAGCAACAGCAGGTGAATTACTGGTACAGCGGTAGTTCAAATAGAAGCAGTAGTGGAGTAGAACTTAGCTGATCCGTATAGGGTAACTCAGAGCGAATGCAGGTGAATTGCTGGTACAGAGGCAGTTCAAATAGAGACAGTAGTGGAGTAGAACTTAGCGGATCCGTAGATGGTAACTCAGAGCAACAGCAGGTGAATTACTGGTACAGCGGCAGTTTAATAGAGGCAGTAGCGGAATAGAACTTAGCTGATCCTTAGATAGTAACTCAGAGCAACAGCAGGTAAATTACTGGTACAGCGGTAGTTCAAATAGAAGCAGTAGTGTAGTAGAACTTAGCTGATCCGTAGAGGGTAACTCAGAGTGAGTGCAGGTGAATTACTGGTACAGCGACAGTTTAAATAGAGGCAGTAGTGAAGTAGAACTTAGCTGATCCGTAGATGGTAACTCAGAGCAACAGCAGGTGAATTACTACATAGTAACATAGTAACATAGTTGATGAGGTTTAAAAAAGACACCAGTCCATCAAGTTCAACCTATTTTGGATCTCCTGCGATCCTGCACTTATATTTGAAACTAATCCAGAGTAAGCAACCGCCAATCTGTTTCAATTGTGAAAATCCCCCCAGACTCGATATTGCAGTCCTATTTTTACCTTTTATCCACTACTATCCTTCATTTTAAATTAACGGTCGTATCCCTGGATACACCTTTCCGCTAAAAATTTGTCTAAACCTTTCTTAAACATATCTATTGAATCTACCATCACAACCCTCCCTGGCAATGAATTCCATATCTTGACTGCCCTTACTGTAAAGAACCCCTTCCTTTGCTGGTTGTGAAATTTCCTCTCCTCTAACCTTAGGGGATGACCACATGTCCTGTGTATGGTCCTTGGAGGTAAAAAGTTCCCATGAAAGCTCTCAGTATTGACCCCTAATGTATTTGTACATAGTAATCATATCTCCCCTTAGACGCCTCTTTTCTAAAGTAAACATGCCTAAACTGGCTAACCTTTCCTCATAACTTAATGACTCCATACCCTTTATCAATTTTCTCGCCCTTCTCTGAACCCTTTCTAGTTCCAAATTATCTTTTTTATAGAGTGGTGCCCAGAACTGTACTGTATATTCAAGATGAGGTCTTACCAACGCTTTATACAGTGGCAAAATTACACTGTCTTCCCTTGCATCTATGCCCCTTTTTATGCATGCCAATACTTTGTTTGCCCTTGCAGCTGCTGCTTGACATTGAGCACTATTGCTAAGTCTACTGTCTACGAGCACTCCCAAATCCTTTTCCATTATAGATACTCCTAAATTAATTCCATTTAATTTATAGATTGCGTTCTTGTTTTTGATCCCTGAATGCATAACCTTACATTTATCTGTGTTAAACCTCATATTCCATTTAGCCGCCCAATCCTCCAGTTTATTTAAGTCCCTCTGTAGAGAAGCTACATCTTGCTCTGATTTTATTACCTTACAGAGTTTAGTGTCATCTGCAAAAATAGAAACTTTACTCTCTAAACCATCACCAAGGTCATTAATAAATATATTAAAAAGGAGTGGTCCCAGCACGGAACCTTGAGGTACTCCACTTAAGACTTTTGACCAATTAGAAAATGTTCCATTTATCACAACTCTCTGTTCCCTATTCTCTAACCAGTTTTCGATCCAAGTACAAATTTTGATTCCTAGACCCAGTTCCCTTATTTTGTAAACCAACCTCTTGTGTGGCACTGTATCAAAGGCCTTTGCAAAATCTAAGTAGACCACATCTACTGTCCTGCCCTGGTCTAAGTTCCCACTAACTTCCTAGTAGAAACTAATTAGATTAGTTTGACATGACCTATCCCTCACAAATCCATGTTGATTCCCACTAATAATTTTATTGCGTACCAAGTAATCCTGAATACTATCCCTTAAAATACCTTCCAGTAGTTTCCCCACTATTGATGTCAGGCTTACAGGTCTATAATTCTCTGGTTGTGATCTCGTCCCCTTTTTAAACAACGGCATCACATCTGCTATTCGCCAATCCCTTGGTACTGAGCCTGATGAGATTGAATCTCTGAAAATTAAGAATAGCGGTCTAGCTATTTCCGAGTTTAACTCCATAAGGACCCTTGAGTGTATGCCATCTGGACCTGGAGCTTTATTTATCTTAATATTCTTCCATCGCCTTTGGACTTCTTCCTCTGACAACCAAGTATTAATTAATGGCATGGTTTCATTTCCATTTTTATGTAGTACTCCTGCCATTTGTTCCTCTCTAGTAAATACTGAAGAAAAGAACGTGTTTAATACCTCTGCTTTTTCCTTAGCTATCATTTATCAATTCACCCATCTCACTTCTTAGGGGTCCTATATTATCTTTTTTAATCCTTTTGCCATTTATATACTTAAAAAACTTTTTGGGGTTTGTCTTGCTTTCTTTTGCAACGTGCCTTTCATTTTCTAATTTAGCCAATCTAATTTCCTTTTTGCATGTTTTATTACATTCCTTGTACCTACGGAAGGACTCCTCTGACCCTTCAGACTCAAACAATTTAAATGCACGCTTCTTCCTTTGCATTTCTTCCCTTACCTTTTTATTTAGCCAATGTGGTTTAGACTTAATTCTTTTACATTTATTTCCCATAGGAATGAACTTATATGTGTATGTTTCCAACAACATTTTATAGACAGCCCACATTTCTTCCGTATTTTTTGCTTCAAAGGGTTTGTCCCAGTTTATGCTCTTTATAGACTCCTTTAGCATATTAAAATTTTCCTTTCTAAAGTTTAAAGTCCTAGTTGATCCCTTATACCATTGTTTCTGGAAACTAATTTCAAATGAGACCATATTATGATCACTGTTTCCAAAGTGCTCCTTTACTTGAATATTTGATATTACGTCTACATTGTTTGGTGTTTACTAGGTCCAGTATAGTTCGGTTCCTAGTTGGTTCCTCTACTAATTGGGACATGTAATGGTCTTTTAGCGTGCTCAGAAACCTATTTCCCCTAGCTGTACCGCAGGTCTCAGTACTCCAATCAATGTCCGGATAATTAAAATCCCCCATTATTAAAATTTGACCTAGTTGTGTAGCCTTTTCAATTTGCTGTAGAAGTTGGGCTTCCTCAATCGTACTAATATCTGGCGGTTTATAGCATATCCCTATCAGCAACTTCTCTGAACTTTTTCCTCCGCTGGATATTTCCACCCACAATGCCTCTATATTATCACCAATATTCTCGTATATAACTTCCTGAATACTTGGTTTTAATTCTGACTTAATATAAAGACATACTCCTCCTCCCCTTTTATTTACCCTATCCCTCCTGAAGAGAGAATAGCCTTCCAAGTTGACTGCCCAGTCATGTGTATCATCCCACCAGGTCTCCGTAATACCTATAATATCATACTGCTCATTCATTGCTACTAGTTCTAACTCACCCATTTTACCTGTCAGGCTTCTTGCATTTGCAAGCATACACTTAAGTCTATTGCCTCCCTTAGGTATTTCTTTCTGCTTCAAAAAGGGCCATTCCTTATCAGCTATGCTTTTCTTTCCCCCCTCTCCACCCCCTTGACTCTTGTTAAATTCCTCCTTACTACTCTTAATGTCTATCCCATAAATACTTGCTTGCCCCTCCCCCCCGGAGCCTAGTTTAAAATCTCCTCCAACCTTCTAACCATCCTCTCCCCTAGCACTGCAGCCCCCTCCTCATTCAGGTGCAATCCATCACAACAATAAAGATGGCAACTGACCGAGAAATCAGCCCAGTGCTCTAAGAATCCAAAACCCTCCTTCCTACACCAATCTTTTAGCCACGCATTAACCTCCCTAATCTCCCGCTGCCTCCCTGGAGTAGCGCGTGGCACAGGTAGTATTTCCGAAAATACTACCTTGGATGTCCTTGCCTTAAGTTTGCGACCTATGTCCCTGAAATCATTCTTTAGGACGCCCCTTCTTCCTCTAACTCGGTCATTGGTGCCAACATACACCAAAACTGCTGGGTCATTCCCAGCCCCTCCCAACAATCTGTCCACCCGATCCGCAATATGCCGAGCCCGAGCACGCGGGAGACAACACACTGTTCGGCATGCACGGTCCCGGTAACAGATTGCCCTATCTACCTTCCTAATAATTGAATCCCCTACCACCACAATCTGCCTGGGTCCCTGAGTAACTTTTGTCCCCTCTATGCTGGAGAGACCATTCCCCTGGTTGCTAGATGAAGCAGTCTCATCCAACTCTACCAATTCTGAACTGCCTTCCACAGTATCTTCATCCAATCTGGCAAATCTGCTGGGATTGCTTAGCTCAAAACTGGCCTGCCTCTTCCTCCCTCTGCTGCCCCTAGTAACTGTTACCCAGCTGCCTACCTGTGCATCCTCCTCTGTCTCCGCTCCACCCTGCTCAGCTAATGCATCAACGGTGAGCTGTATACTCTGCTCCAGTTTGGCAATGTCTCTCAATGTTGCAATGGTCTGCTTTAGATCAGTTACCTGGGCTTCCAAAGAGACCAATTGCTCACATTTCTCACAGAGGTATAAACCTTGGAACACTTGCTCCAAGTGTGCATACATATGACAAGATATGCATTGAGTGAGATCATCAAGCCTGCTACTACTCATCTTATTATGGCTAACCTAACTTCTTATAGCCTACAGTGAACTTGAGTACTAGCCTTCGCTAGCCACTTACCAGATTAAACCCCTTCCTGGATTCAAATCCTTACTGGATCTAACTCCACACTTTAAACAAAAACAGCACTTGAAATAAAAAAAGCAGTGAAATCACAAGCTCAATCAAATCGCTTGCTACCTCTTGTTAAATAGAGCTTGCACTAACCAGCTCTATCAACTATGCAATTAAACCACACCCACTAGCTCTAACAGAGAGAAGGAAAAAAAAAAAAAAAGAGAAAAGAAAAGAAAAAAGGGACACTTAATAAACACACAGAATAATTCCCCAAACTATATCACTCTCTCAGCACAGCACAGCAATCCTTACTGGATCTAACTTCACACTTTAAACAAAAACAGCACTTGAAATCAAAAAAGCAAAATTACTGGTACAGCGGTAGTTCAAATAGAAGCAGTAGTGGAGAGGAACTTAGCTGAGCTGAATTTGGTATTCCGAGCAGCAGCAGGTGAGTCACTGGTACAGCGGCATTTCCAATAAAAGTAGCGGAATAGAACTTAGCTGATCCGAAGATGGTAACTCAGAACATGGCTGGTGAATACAGGTGTAGAGGCAGTTCTAATAGAGGCAGCAGCGGAGAGTAGCTCAGCTGATCCGAGGACGATCATACAGAAAAACAGCAGGTGAGTCGGACCGAAGGAAGCCAGATCCTTACTGAGAGTAAGTAACTCGAAGAACAGGCATCGGACAGAAGGAAATGAGAGGTTTGAATAGCGGTCCAAAATGCCAGGACCAATGGGAACAGGTAAGAGGTCATAAGAGAGGGTAGTTGATTTGCACATGTGCAGAACAAGAGACCAGATAGTGGATGTTGATCCAAGGATGTAATCAGGATACCATGATCGCCAAAGTGAATTGAGCACTGGTTGAGGAACCCTCGACAACATTTCTGAATACCAGCAAACTTTTGAGGAGTTGGCAGTCTCGGTGAAGAAGCGGGTGCATCAGGCGGTTGGGCCTCAGAATTGGGAGACGTAGCTTGCGGAGGAGCGACTTGCAAGTTATCTACACGGGCAATTAACGCTTGAAGACATTGAAGTAGTTGAACCTGAGCAGCATCTTACTGCTCAACTCTTCCCACAAAGTGCTGCAGTATGTCCTTTGCGGATGTTCTCAATCAAGATCCATTTTGTGTCCAGATCTTACAACCAGTAAGGTCAGAGGAGTACCCGCACAGTCAGCTCACGTTGGCACTACCTCCTACAGGGCGAGGAGTCTAACAGAGTGGGAGGTTTTCACCAGACGCTCCCACAAGGGTGCTTGGTCTTCACAGCCCCTTGACCGCAGGTTGCGGTTCTTCTAGGAGGTGATGAGCGAAACTGTAAAGAGAACCAGGACTATAACTGAAGATGCTTTGGATGAGGAGTACCAGGAAGGCTGAGAGATTAGGAGACAGTAGAACAGTGTGCTGATTAACACAGGAGGCTGGTAGCGATGGTAGCAATAACCGGCAGAGCGTTTACCACGAGGATAGTGGAGTAGACTCAGAGGTTGTGATGGTCTGCAGATTGATGTGCTGGAGACTCAGAGAACAGGTAACAATAATCTGCAGAGCATTACCACAGGATAGTGGAGTAGACACAGAGGATGTGATGACCTGCGGATAGATATGCTTGAGACTCAGAGAACAGGTAGCGATAATCTGCAGAGCGTTACCACAGGATAGTGGAGTAGTCACAAAGGCTGTGGTGATCTGCGGATAGATGTGCTGTAGACTACAGAGAACAGGCAGCAAACAGGAGCCAGGGAACAGGACATCTAAACAGGAGAGTAGACCTGAAGATCTGGCAACTTGGTAGAGAAGCAGGTGCTTTAAATAAACAGAGCTGACAGGCAATTAGCCAATCAACAGAATGCAGGAAGTATTGAGCAGACCAAGTGTGTGCCTGCTCAGTTCAGCCCAGCAAGTGAATGCAGAAAGAGGGAAACAGTTGAGAACAGTGACCATAATGCTGGATTAGATGGTGCAATGTGTGACAGGCAGTGGGAGGAACTGCTCTTTTTATAAGTTTCAAGAGCTAATCAGAACGGGAAGAAAAATTAAGGTAAGTCTATCATCATGGGGGAATTATTTTCCTACACTCAACAAACTTGCTGTCAGTAATCGAGTTTCAAGGGCACTACATCCAATCACTTTTAGCCAGCGTTTGCAGAAAATGGCTAAGAAAAGAGCCAAACAGCTTGAACTCAGCTACATAACAAATGTACATCTGGGATTCTGGAACCTTGTGAGAACTGTTACATATGCATATTTGTGATTGCTGTTAGCAGCTCTATTACACATGTCAACAATGTTAGATTAATGGGTCCTTTAAGCTCAGGTAAATACTTATGTCAGTGGGTAGAGGAAAATCTGACAACCAGCATGACCTAAAATAACTTCCTTCTATCACTTTTCCTCTAACTTTATCACCAAGAACCGGCACAACAACTTTGTAAATGTTTTACTGTAATTTTATTAATGAAGGGCCAATGTTTGAGCATTAGAATCAGGATCTTTCTCAAGAAGACCTACAAAGTGCACTGAACCCATTAAAATATCCGACACTCATCACTTGTATTTTAGGGCCTGATTCATTAAGGATCTTAAATGAAGAGGTATCTTATTTCAGTCTCCTGGACAACACCATGTTACAATGCAAGGGGTGCAAACTAGGTTTCTGTTTTGCACATAAGTTAAATACTGACTTTTTTTTCATGTAGCACACACATATCAACTTTAAATTTCAGTGTACAAATAAGCTATCAAGTATTTGTGTGCTACATGAAAAAAAAGTCAGTATTTAATAGAGATGGGCAGGCTTGGTTCCCCGAGAACCGAACCCACCCGAACTTTGGGTATCCGAGTACCGAGCCGAGTATCCGCTCGGAATCCAAATCGAGGCCGAACGTCATTGTGACGTCGTCAGATCTCGGGGCTCGGTTCTCGCAAAACTTGAAGATTATAAATACCTGCCTCCACAGCAATCCATCGCCATTTGACAGAGGGAGAGAGCAGGGTGTAGTCACAGGCTGATTAGAGCAGGGACAGAGAATACAATATTCTGATTCCAATTGTGCTAACAAAAATCGCTAGAGAAGAGAGGAGGATAGAGGATTTTTTTTTTCAATATTTGGCACTCAAAGTGCTTTTTGGTCTGTCAGCAGTATCTACCAAATAATTTTTAGCACTCCCCAGTGCTTTTGGGGTGTCCCCCATAATTGTGCATAAATATTTCTGGCTGCCAAAATTAGTATCTGTCAGCAGTATCTACCAAATAATTTGTATCACTCCCCAGTGCTTTTGGGGTGTCCCCCATAATTGTGCATAAATATTTCTGGCTGTCAAAATTAGTATCTGTCAGCAGTATCTACCAAATAATTTGTATCACTCCCCAGTGCTTTTGGGGTGTCCCCCATTATTTTGCCTAAATATTTCTGGCTGTCAAAATTAGTATCTGTCAGCAGTATCTACCAAATAATTTTTAGCACTCGCCAGTGCTTTTGGGGTGTCCCCCATAATTGTGCATAAATATTTCTGGCTGTCAAAAGTCATATTTGTCAGCAGTATCTACCAAATAATTTTTAGCATTACAAGTGCTTTGGGCTCAGAATGGATTCAAAGCAGTCCACATATGAGCAGAATGAGCAACCAGGTTCTGTCACCAGTCCTGATGGTAGTGTTTCCAGTACGTCATCTGGGAAAGGCGATGTCAAAGTACACAGTGTTTTGAAATCAGTCAAAAAAACACACCCCAAATTTTTTTTTACTGTGTTGAAGCGAAAAAGAAGTGTAACTGAGGAAAGGTTAAGTGCCGATAAAAAAAAAATTGCCAACATGCCATTCTACACACGCAGTGGCAAAGAGAGAATGAGGCCTTCGCCTTTCTCTATTAGTGGCAGATCCAAAAATGTTACCGAGCCTACAAGTGGTGCACAACTACTGTTACGCGTCAAAGCCAAGCTGCATGATAACAGTAAGGCATTAGAGGATAATGTTTGCTCTGAATCAGAAATGACACCAATCCCTGTGGAGAGTCCATCCAACAGTGGGATGCCTAATCGTGAGCATTCTGTTAGTGTACCCATAAAGAGGGGCCCTTTCAGCAGTTCTGCTAATGTGTGCCTGAACAGCCCGAGTGTAGCCGATGATACACCAAGTGATGATGACACTTTGTCTTTAGAAGAGGATGTGGGGGAGATTTGGTTATCCGACGAGGGCGCTGAATATGAAGCGGTTGATTGTGTAAGTCCTGCACCAGAGGCAGCAGTGTGGCACCAGTGGCAGCAGTTCTAGCATGTGATGTTCTGGCACCAATTTGCACTTTCCAAACACAAGCAGGGATAACGCAGGTGGCAGACCACAACAGTTTGACATCTGGGCTGGTTTGAAGGATTTGTCATAAAAATGTGTGACCTTGACCATAACTCCAACCAATCCTACTATTAACATGAAAAGGATGGTGGAGGGCCTATCAGGGATTAAACTGTATTTTTCCTAATTTTCACTAATAATGTTTGGGTGTAATATACACCCAAAAACGAGTGCTCAATTGCTAAGAGTCATTGATGAAGAGGAAGAAAAGCAGGCTTGTCTGTAGATTTTGCAGGCAAATTGTGCTGCGTTATATAGGTAACACCCAAAGAGAAGAGCTCCATTGCTCCATTGCTAATTGTAATTGCTGAAATAGAAAAAATAGGGCTGACAGTCTTGGTCTAAATCTGCAGTTACATTTTATTGTACCATAGCTCACTGCGAAACAGGAGAGGTGGCAGGGTTTAGTGATAATCTTCCTCAAACAATACTAATTCATTCCACCATCATAGAAGTTTGTGTAGTATGATGTAATTGCTGATAATGGCCTTCCAAAGGGAATGACTAGTTGATTTTAGGGCAGAGCTGTCACGATTTTTGGGCAATTCTTTTACAGCAGAGCAAATATCAAAATGTTGTGCGGTCTCATCTGCATCCCCACTGGGTGTCTTGGGAAAGCAATTTTTTTTACAACAAGCAGTTGCCAGAGAAACTGAAGGAGAAGACGTCCAAACAAGATGTTGATAAGTCTGGGATCCTTGCAAAGAAAATTAAGTATTTAATCGACAATTAAAATATAGTTAGCACATTTACTTGGTTTTATTTCACACTATAATTTTCTGTAGCACCTTTTCAAAATGTATTATTAAGGCAATCACTTGACTCAAGCTAACCGTGTCTGCACTTTCTTCACAGGTAACTACTTCGCTGGACTAAAGTATATTCCCCTCAAATGCTAGTCTTCTTGCTGCTGCTGCATTCTCCTACATGCTGTTGCAGAAACCAGATATTGACCCTAAATGTTTCTGGCCACAAACAGCATCTCCTGCATGTCATTTTTAAAAAGTTCTGTAACACCACATTGATAGTGTGTGCAAAACAGAAAATGTGATGGAATTCAACCCCGCTGTAATGCTTGACCAATATTAGGGTCGTAATCAGAAATGACATATCCTCAGGAGAGTCCAAGCAGGATTAGCCATCTTTCAATGACATCCCTTAGTTTTTGGAACAACTTGTCAGCTGTATGCCTCTTAGTGAAGCCGCTGATACACAGAGTAGCCTACTTCTCAAAAATGTGACGTACCTGGGTACATGCTGCTGCTGTCCATGCTGGGGAAGGCGAATGACCAACCCAGTGGGCTTTCACAGTCATATAATCTTTAGTTTGCCCAGTTCCGCTTGTACACATATCTGTGGCTAAGTGTACAGTGGGTAGAATGCCATTTTGTCGCCCAATAATTACATTTTTATGAACTTTCCGATACAGGAGAGAATTAGCTTTTCTAGTAAAATGGTATAGTAATGACATTTGCTAACAGGGACAGAACACCTCAATTAAATGTTTTAAACCAACTGTACTAATAGTGGACATTGGACGCGGATCTAACACTAGCATAGTACCCAAGGCGTCTGTTATCCGCTTTGCGACTGGGTGACAGGTTTCATTCTTGCTTCCTCTTGCAAAGGATTGTTTAACTACCAATTGTTGGTTCAGGGGATATTGATTATGAAGGTGTTGGGGGGGAAGATTGCAGGTGCTGGGATGTAGATGAGAGAAGGGAGGTAGATTATGCTGGACTGCTTGTTGTTATTTTTTTTAACCTAAGTTTCTGATTTTCCCAACAGTTTTCCAAGAACTCGCTGAAAAATTACGAAACATGGATGAGGATCCCAGATGGTTAAGGTCCCTACTTCTACTGAGTGTGGCTTTAAAGATGCTACAAATGGATAGACAACTTTTGCCAGGATTGGTGTAAAAATAATTCCACACTTAAGAGTTGGATATTTGGTCGTATGCCCAGGCATGACAATGGCCTTTTTGTTATCACTGGCAAGAACTGCAGCAATTTTTCTTTTCAAGTGTATGAAAATCATATTGTGACATAGGAGGTGGTCAAAATTGAATAAAAAATGACTGGAAATTAGTGTTACTGAGGTTAATAATAATGTAGTTACAAAATAATACCTAAATTATGTTATTTTAGCAAATAGCAAAACAAAACCAACCAAAACCAAAACCAAAACCAAAACACGCAAGGGAGGTTTTGCAAAACCAAAACCAAAACACGACGGTAATCCAGATCCAAAACCGAATACAAAACCAAAACACGGGGGTCAGTGACCATCTTTTGTATTTAACTTATGTGCAAAACAGAAACCTAGTTTGCACCCCTTGCATTGTAACATGGTTTTGTCCAGGAGACTGAAATAAGATACCTCTTCATTTAAGATCCTTAATGAATCAGACCCTTAGTTCTGAACCCACACACCAATGCCACACCCAGTCATTGATAATAGAAAATATTATTTAAATCATCATTGCAGGAGAAGTAAACTGTCAGGCTTTGTCTGATACCGCTCTGTCTGTCTGTATTATCCAGTATTCTTATATTACTGTGCTTGTTCCCAATTGTAAACTGCTACAGAATTTGTTGGTGCTATACAAATAAATGATGATGAATGTTGAAGATACAGTCTAATATTTTTGTATGAACAATGAAATGCCTTATACCCCATTCATACTGCACCAAAATCCCGGGTTTTTGCCGGGGCGAGCTCAAACGACCCGGGTCTTGGTGCAGTATGAATGGTACAAGTCAAAAATCCCGGGTCTAAAAACCCGGGTCTTCAACCCGGGATTTATCGAGGGGTAATTCCCGGGTCGGACCCGGTTTGCCTGCACTATGAATGGACAGAAAACAAGCTAATTGGCTGTCTGCCTGTCACAATCACCACCCACTTTTGCATTATCTTTATGCGTCAAAAAACCAGTCACCTTTCAATGACATCACAATTTTTCAGCCAATGAAAACTGTTCTGGTGATGACTCCCACAAATTGCCAGGGCACAGACTTGTTCAGTATGAATGGGGTCAACCCGGGAAATTCCCGTGTCCGAGGTGCAGTATAAATGGTGTTTCTGAGCTGGGACGCTCCGAGCCCCGGCAAAAACACGGCTTGAAAAACCCGGGATATTGCCGGGGCAGCAGTATGAAAGCGGTATAAGTCTAATGTCTTTGTACCAACAATGAAATGCAGCTCATTGTATAAAACAATACATATATGTTGTATTGCAAATTTTTGAAAGCAGATTTAAGCTACCGAACTCCCATTAGTAAGCAGTAGTCAAAGTTACTTTGACATGGCCCCTTCCACCCAATTCCAACTTCTTTTATATTTGCAATTACCAGGGATGATTAATTACTGCACAAATTAACTGTTTTAATCAATTTATTATTTCAGCAATTATTGCAGTAAGAAATTAGAATGTTCAGGAGTAAATCATTTTGTACTGGTTGATATGAGCCATATTGAAAGTTCTGTAGTCCATAACGGAAATGATAATTAGCACCATTTTGCATGCCATATTCATATTTCTAAATGAATGTTAATTGATTAATTGTGAAATGTCACAATATGAGCAACATGACCTCACATTATGCTATAAATTTACAAAACAGTATTTTGTAAAGAGATCTGTTCTCATCAACTAGATATCCATTGATGGCAGTAGAAGACATTTTTTCTAATAAACACAATATAAACTACCAATTCTTAAGCATCCAGGCACCTGAAATCATTAATCCATTAAACCATTTTATATGCGTTTGATGGATCTTTGAAGCTGCTTATTATTATTATCATTTTATGTCTGCTGTATAGATGCATAAAGAGCAAAGATGTAACAGTCATCCTCGTCAAGAACAGCTAACGTGGGAAATCACTTGCGATTGGCTGAGCAGCCATTGACCTTCCTACTAAGTTGATCACACACTCATTCAGTTTCTCTGAGTGAGCAGTTAGCATCACATATTATGTTTTTTTCATTTTATTCCCATTAGATTACTTTTTGTAATGAAGTGCTAAAGAGATGTTTTGAGGAATGTTTTATTTAATAAAATATATAATTGTAAACATGTCTGTGCATTTTGCTTAGTATAATTAGGGAGGGATATTAGTAAACCCATTTCCATTATGTTGGGACCACTAGGAAGGCACTTGTACTGTTCAGGGTGGGGCTGGTAAACCTTGGGAAGGGACCTACTTCTCCCACAGAGGCAGTAAAGGCTCAATGCAGGATCTGACAGTACAGTCTCTATGGGGGGGGGATGCAATATGCAGGGGATGCAAGTTAATGAAGATAATGTTAAGAAAACTGAATATACTTATGCGTCAACATGGTTTGCTCTCCTCCAGGCAGACACCATGGGGTAAATGTATTAACATGCGGGTTCTTCAACACCCGCGAGTTCAGCGTCTTCGGCGATTAAATTTAAAGCGGCACTGCATTGTAAAGGGAAGCTTCCCTTTACAATGCAGCGCCACTTTAAATTTAATCGCTGCAGACGCTGAACTCGCGGGTGTTGAAGAACCCGCATGTTAATACATTTACCCCCATATTTCCAAAGCTCTCTTCTGAGACAGTCAAGCAACTCAGACCAGGGCTTAGTATATCTAATTTTTGTAATAAATACACTGTGAAACTTGTGTAATGTTTATTAAAGAAAATAGAAAACATAACCAGTGCGTCTTATTTTCTAACGTGCACTTTTGCTATAGAAATTAGGGTTTTGACCTTGTACAATGACACTAAGGTTTACAGTCTCCACTTCTGAGGTCCAAATTTTATTTCCTGCCTCCTCATCAGAACTATTCTGGAAGATCCTTTTCTCAAATACTCAAACCGCACACTGCATAAAGAGATATTGTCCATTCTGACTTATGTAGGAGCTGTATTAGCCCCTACCCACAAGCAGCAGACTTCAGTACATTTATTGGGGCATAAATTAGTTAGAAACCTAATTCATTTTTAACAAGTTGAAGTTGTTGAGTGGTGGGTGTGGCAATGATTTGGGGAAAGACATTGGGAGTTGCTTTGTTGGAAAAGATGCCTGTGGAAAGGTAAGCCCTAGGCAGAGGAAGAGCATCCACCCCTTCATGGCAGTGACAACCGGGTGCAAGCAGACAATTTTTCCATATCCAGGGCCCCGAGAGTGATTAGCCAAGTTTATCCTGCAGGGGGATTAGTCCTGTAGGAGGAGGATAAGTCTGGACTGCAACAAGCCCAGTTACTAGATCTAACTCTAGAAGGCATGCAGGCATTAGTAGAAGTGGCATACGAGACAAGGATGGTAGAGGAGTGTGCTTGGTTGGATGGGTGACAGTATACAGTGTCCCGTCCAAATCATAAGTACAGGCTGGTAGTCCCACCCGAATATTGGGATTGGTTCATAGCTCAGGCCATAGGGAAGGGGGTAACGATCACTAAAGAAAAAGGAGAATCAGAGACTCAGGCAGCACTTCATTTGGTTAAGTTTAATAAGGATGTAGACTGCAAGAATACGTCAGTGCAGGGTTGCATCAGTGACAGACAGACACAGAATGAGGGTAGGAAGCATAGAAAGCAGAACATTGATGACTGCGTGCTTTACTTTCACTAGTCCGTTTAGGAAATAGTGAGCAAGAAGCTAGTCTATAAGTGGATGCAGACTAGAGAAATGAGTAACCTCAGGGCAGGAATGAACTGTGGGAGGTAGAGGCGTAGCCATACAGGACCCCAGACAACCAGGGAAAGGCAGTCGTTAGAGCTCTCAGGCAGTAGTGCTCAGGATAGCTATTGGAGCAGGAGACCAAGACTTCCTGCAGCTACAAGAATATAATATTGTGCAAATGCTGGAGGCTGTGCACAGCCCAACAAGATATTTATTCACCAAGCAGGGGAACGCATTAAACCTGGAGTAGTGTCTGCAGAAGAGACTGGGACACAAGTTTAAATAGTGGGGGAGGTATTTTGACAAAACTGGACTCTGGACTTCATCACCAGTTTCTCACAGTTTAATGTACATTTTAATCCTGGGCCCAGTCTAAGTATATACACCAAAGCTTTGGTGTATTATCTGTATTGTTATTTCATGTTATTAGGTACATTTTGCCCTTGCTGTTACCTGCAATATTGTATGTATTAGAAATATAAAGACTGTTGTCATATTGTGTGAAAATAGCAGGACAGCAGAAGCTATTTTGTTTGTGTTAACTAAGGTGGCTACCATTTGTCTCAAATGTCCATTGTTCTGAAGTGTGGCTTAGTTCTGGGTTGTTAATAATGTAATAAAAAAAAGGGGAAAGTGGGTCCTGCACCAGTCAAATTAGACAACCTCTTCTCCTGTTTAAATCATGGAAGTATTTCTAATTAAAGAGAGAGGGGGTGCTGCAAGCTGATAAATAAATTGAAGAAAAAAGAAAATCCTTGACCTAGGTCAAGGAAAAAGATCAGCATAGGCACTTCTGTCTTTATTATATATCCTTATTTAAGAATGAAATAAAATATAACTTTTATTAGTCAATTTAAAATTAATAGATCAACGAAAGGTGAAATATAAAAAACATAAAT
This sequence comes from Mixophyes fleayi, assembly GCF_038048845.1. Classification (NCBI taxonomy): domain Eukaryota; kingdom Metazoa; phylum Chordata; class Amphibia; order Anura; family Limnodynastidae; genus Mixophyes; species Mixophyes fleayi. The sequence goes on along the minus strand of NC_134406.1, from coordinate 111,936,351 downwards.
AGGTACAAAACAGTGCTTCCACAGTGTTGTGTGTAATAAAATAATTATATGGCACCCTGCAGAGTTAGTTCCGAAAATACGTTCTGACAAGCTCAATCTCAAATAAAGATTTGGAATATACTGTGTTATATTACACTTAATTCTCGAAAGCTTGTGGTGAGAGTATTAGTGATTATCGTTTGAATAGTAGAAGCTTTCAGCAAAGTAATGCTATATATGATGGATGGAGAATCATCTATTAGTCTATTGCAGGGAAAGGAAATACGGACCTTGTGATCTAAAGTAGAGCGCTAGTATCACAATTGCTTTCACTCTCATGAGAGGGTATAAATCATATAGGGGAATCAAGATTATTTATAGATCGCCAGTGAATCAATTCAGTCTAAACATAGTCCGTGGAGTTATGTAAGAGCCTGAAGTTAACTTAAAAAGAATAAAGATACCACTTTTAAATTTCTGATAGCTGAAAAGGCGTTACGTTCAGATATAATAGTGGGAGTGAAAGAACAATCACGGAAGCCCTTGATGCTTAATTTTGCACATAAGGAAAATACTGGCTGTTTTTTTCACGTGGAAAGCAAATAATCGATGGCTTTATTTTTACTCTGACATTAAAAGTTTATCTAGGACATGCTCTACTCCAACTATAAATTTGTCCTCACATTTTAAATTTATCACCTCCACCAATGCTACATGGTTTTGCTAAGGTGCAAAGTTACTTTTTGATTTCCTTTCCATAATAATTCAGACCTGTTATGTCTAACTGTTAAATAATTTAAGTGTATAATAATAATAATCTAAACAAAATTAAGGTTGATAAAGATTCTAGTCAAGTTAATATCCATATTGTTGAGAAAGAGAGAGAAAAAGTGTGTCCTAACAAAGAGGCACTCTAATGGTCAAAAGTTAAAACTTAAATTTTATTAGTTTATTTTAATAGAAATCCTCAATATATTGAGTTCCATGAGGACCCATAGAGAAATGTTTAAAATGTGAAAAATGGATGAGTGTCAAAAAGGTAATATTCTGTTAAGATAGGTAGTAACACGAGACTACCAAGCCGCCCCGCTGCTCAATTATTTCTATATATTGGTTTAATCATATGATAAATATTGCTGTTGTATATCGGTCTGACCATCCAAAATTAATGTGGATCAGCAAAAAAAAGTCTCCCAATACATATAATGAGGAGAGACCCTTTATAAATATAAGGATTTTATATTTCCTATATGAGTCCTTGTTTCCCACTGTATTAAAGTAATAGTTATCATCTATCAAGGGGAAATAAACTGGCTCATAGTTCAGTTAGTAAAACACACAGGCAGCAAGATTGTATTTCCAGAGTCCCACTAGTATTCCATATATGGATCCTATTTCACACTATGATGTTATCACGGTTGTCATATATCTAGGTGAAATATACTGGCTTGTGGTTAGATCATTCATATATAAACAGAAAACACTTGCAACAAAATCATGTTGCCTGAGCCACGTAGATATCGTAGTGAGTATGTGTGTAATTAAATTAACTCATATTATCTACCACTCGTGTTTATATAAAGCTGGTTGAATATAACTAAGATCATAAGCAGCGGACTCTGGAATTGGTATAGCAACGAGAGATATACTGCTTTATAATCCAATCATTCACATTAGGGTTAAAATATCTACAACAAGATCATGTTATCAGGGTCACGCTGGTATCATCCTGAATACGAGCACGGTTTAATAAGCTAATAACCTCTTCCACTCGTATATATATAGAACTGATGTAGTGTGGCTGGGGTTATTTGCAGGAACGTTTTTATTATAAGGATAGGGTATACATCCTGAATTTCCTGCTATACATAGTGTTTAGTATTAATATGACAAGGTCTCGCTATGCTCTGAGTATGAGCTGCGGATAGTCTCTGGTATTGGAGAGATTGCCAGATCCCGGCAGGTCTAGATATAAGCTATCTGCCTAAGTTAGTAGCAATCTTAATTAATTACTAGATATATTCTTATTGTGGCAATAATAAAAACTTATTTTGGATTTTTTATGGTCTGTCCGAGTGAGTTGAATCCCACAGAGATTAATCACAGTCCCAGCTATGGGTGGTTTCCTCACATAAGCACAGAACAAAGGGAATTAATAATCTAAACAAAATTAAGGTTGATAAAGATTCTAGTCAAGTTAATATCCATGTCTGTAAGGCTCTCTCTGTATTGTTCTGTCTTCTGCTCGCACATTATAGATTATAGATAACTCAAGGAAGTGGGCATAGTGAATTGGAGCTAAGATCTGGCAAATCAGAGCCAAAATAAATTAATCATGATTGGCAAAAACAGTTAAAATTTGTGAATTTTTTAGCTGACATTAATCAGAACCACTTTAAACAGAATTTCTGAAGCTTCATACAATGCTAGTTATACATAAAATATATTCAGACAAAAGTAAAGTTATTAATGGCGTACCATGGGGATTAATATTTGGCCCTGCCTTTTTCAATGTCTTCTAGTAGTTGGTGTAACTATTTTCAGATAACACTAAATTGTGGATAGTTATTACCAAGGATCAGGATAGTTACTCCTTATAAAAAGATTTAGACAAAGTAGAATATTGGGCAGGGAAGTGCCAGATGAATTTTAATGTAGGTAATTGTAGTGTTATGTACTTACTGGTAGTCAAATTATGTTTGTTTACTTTGGAGAATGCACCTTAATGTAACTTAAGTAAATATAATGTAAATATAAACATATCTAAAGTTATTGCAAACATTTGTCTATGAAGCAGAAGCTTTCCATACTGTGCAGGTGACAAGCGTCATCCACTAAAACTGAACAAAAGCTAATTTCATCATCAACATAGAAAGGAATTTCAGGGAAGTGCTAACCTCAGATTTACTAAATGGATTTAAATATGAATTATATATCCCTCACTTAAAGGAATTTGTATCTCTAGGTACAATGAGTGGATTGCATTATTAGGATGATTGGTCCATGGAATTAATCTGATTTAAATATAATGGATCAGGAAGATTATTATTATTATTATTATTATCATTTTTTCTATTGCACCAGCATTTTCTGTAGCGCTTTACAATTGAGAACAGACTCAGAAATAAAAGGAGTCTGGATATTAACAGACGAAAAGGAAACAGGGCAACAAGCTTACTATATATACGGTAAGATTTTTCTTCCTATGAAGTTTAATTACCACTTATGTTGCAGGGGTTTTGTTTTTCTCTGGATCAAATTTAGAAAAGGGTGATATTGATGATCTTTTGTCTTTTTTAAATTTTAAATATGCAATAAACTCTATGTTTTTGGTATCCCTCTGATTAAATGCACAGTCCATACAAATGTGTATTAGAATGTTAGGCTAACCAGTCTTGTAAGAAACTTACAGAGCACAGTGGTGGAGGCCTTCGCCTATAGCAGCCACTTTTCCCGTAGAGCTTGATGTGCTCACTGGTACTTGGATGCCCCCAGGTTTTAACTCTATTGTAGTGCAAGTTTATTAACAAAATCGCAGCGGCAAGGCTGAAGGAGGGAATCCAGATGATAACGGGTGGTCAGACGTAAGTCGAGGTCAGGGGTCTGAAGCAAATAAAGTAGTCAAAGACAGGCCAATATGTCAGGGCTGGCAGCAAGCAGGGGTATCCAAATAACAAGCAGAGGTTGGGGCAATCCACTATCTATAAAGGCTAAGACAGCAACAGAACAAGCACTGTGAGTGATGCATGCAGGAACTAAGACTGTATATTTGGAGGAGACGATTTGTAGACCTAGGTGAACTTCCCCCTTATTCCCTAGGCTTGCCATTTTCCTGATTTGTTAGGACAGGAGCGGGAAAAGTGACCCTTGATGCCACAGTATAGACAAAGACCTTGGGTCCGTCTGAAGAAAAACAGTATGCTCCTAATTGCTTGGGCTCTTCAGTGTCAATTGATGCGGGAACAAACGCAGATGAATACAATGGTACCTCCTTCCTCTCCTTGATCCTCCTTTGAATTTTTGATCATCATAGAGTAGACTCAAGGCATTAAACAAAGCATCCACCGAATGCAATGTTGGACTCATTGGAGTCAGACTAAAGGCCCATAACTGAGGATCATTCTGGAGGAGGGAGATGATGATACCGACCCTTTGCTGTTCTGAGCCAGAAGCTCAGGGTCTCAGGCGGAAATAGATCTTGCAGCCCTCCTTGAAATTCCAGAACAAAGCTCTGTCCCAAGAAAACCGGTCTGGCAAATTTAATTTGGGTTCTGCTGCAGGTGCCAGAGTGACTTGTGAAGTCCTGGAGGTTTCTTCCTGTTCAGATAGCCGATGCGATAATCCCTGAACCATCTGGGACAGGATCTGAATTTGACCAGCCAGACCCTGGGCTGGAGTTGTATTGGTCCCGCTCTCATCCATCCAGGCGAGTTCCTCCTTGTAATTTTGGGCCAGTTATAAAGTTAGGCTGACCAGTCTCATAATAAACTTACAGAACTTAGCGGTAGAGGTCTTCGCCTATAGCAGCCACCTTTCCCGTAGAGCTTGATGTGCTCACAGGTACTCGGATGCCCCCAGGTCTTAACTCTATAGTAGGGCAAGTTTATTATCAAAACCGCAGCGACAAGGTCGGAGGAGGGAATCCAGATGATAACGGGTGATCAGATGTAAGCTGAGGTCAGGGGTCTGAAGCAAACAGAGTAACAAAAACATGCCAATAGGTCAGGGCTGACAGCAAGGAGGGGTATCCAAATAACAAGCAAAGGTCGGGGCAATCAGAGTTCACGCGTGTCCAAAACAAAGCCAAGGTCAAAACAGGAAATCTAGCAGGAGTCAGCAATACAGCACACAGCAGGTCAGCTATCCACAGAGAATAACGCTATTGTCACATGCCGCTCACCCACGGCTGCCACCCGGTAACCTGAATATCATTCATTCCTCATTCCCTGCTTTTTCCCTGGCTTTCCCTGGAAGTGTATTGCTGCAACTCACCTATTACCTGCTCCACTCGCTAATGGTAACTACTGCAGATCATCGCTGCCATCTCTCCACATGTGTTGCTGCAACTCACCTATTACCTGTTCCACTCGTTAGTGGTAACTAGTGTAGATCATGTCTACCATCTTTCCAAGTGTACTGCTGCAAATCACCTATTACCTGCTCCACTCGTTAGTGGTCACTTCTGCAGATCATCGCTATCATCTCTCCAAGTGTGCTGCTGCAAATCACCTTCTATCTCTCTGTGGACTATCAGTGAGCATCACTCAGTAAATACTACTCATTTGAGGCTATCTAGTGCCTACATTCTTCTCTGTACTAGGTTCTCTATCACCACTCACTAGGAACTCCCCTAGAGGGCCGCGACCTGCAGGGTGGAAGCTGCCAAGCCCAAATTCCCTTGCGGGAACCTCTGGTGAAAACCTTCCACTCTGTTAGTTTCCGCGCCTCTGGGTGAAAAATATGTTGAACAAAAAGTGCAGCTAGACTCCATGCACTGGGAAGTCTAGTTAAAGGTATAAAATGAGACATTTCACTAAATCAGTCGACAACCACACATATAGTTTTGTGCCCTGCAGAAGATGGAAGGTCTACAATAAAATCCATAGATAAGAGCGACCAAGGCTTCAAAGGAATTGACAACGGGTCAAGCTGGTCAAGCTGGCCTGAAGCACAATTCCTGGGAATCTTGTTCTTTGCACAGTTTTCACAAGAAAGAACAAAGTTCCTCACATATGAGTACAATGAGGGCAACCACACACAACGTGAAAGAGTTTCCACTGTCTAGGAGATACCAGGATGGCCAGCAGCCCGGCTGTCATGAGCTTCAGAGAGAACCGCTTTTCGTAAGTGGACTGGAACAAATAAATGGTTCACCTGAGTTCCTGCGGAGGCTATTTTTTTAAATCTACGAAGAGTTACATCCAAATCCTGTGTTAATCCAGCATGAAGGTGGAATAATGGGTAGTGATTCAGTGACAGGTACATGATGCAAAATGAAACTTCTTGATAATGAATCCGCCTTGATGTTTTTGGATCCGGGTCTGTAGGTAATAATGAATTTGAAACGGGTAAAAAAGAGCGCTCAGCGGGCCTCTTCTGGGATTCAACCTCTTGGCAAACTCAATGTACTGGAGGTTTGTGTGATCAGTTATAACATAAATTACATGAATGGCTCCATCCAGCCAATGACCCCATTCTTCAAAGGCCCATTTGATGGCCAAAAGTTCCCTATTGCCTACATTATAATTGGCCTCAGCGACAGAATATTTACGGGAAAAATATGCACAAGGATGCAGACGGTGAGTATGAGGGTCTTTCTGATAGAGGATAGCGCCAGCTCCTACATCACAGGCATCTCTAATACAAAGGGTACATCTGGATTAGGGTGGATGAGGACAGAAGCAGAAATGAATGCCCTTTTGATGGCTTCAAAACGCGGTTATCTCTTGAAAGGACCAATTACTGGGATCCATTCCTTTATGGGTAAGAGCGACAATAGCGGCCACTAGATCTGAGAATCCACAAATAAATCTTCTATAATAATTTGCGAAGTAGAGGAACCTCTGGATAGCTTTGAGATTATTGGGTTGTACCCAATCTAGAATGGCTTGGACTTTAGTTGGATCCATAAAGAAACCGGCAGAGAAAATGATGTACTCCAAGAATAATACCTTCTTTACTTCGAATTCGCACTTCCCCAACTTGGCAAAGAGATGGTGATCACAAAGTTTTTGGAGGAGCTGTTTAACATGGGTCTGATGTAGCAACAAAGACTGTGATTATATCAGGATATCATCCAAATACACGACAAAGAATTGGCCAAGAAGTTTGCGAAGCACTTCATTAATGAGATCCTGAAACACTGCGGGCGCGTTACAAAGACCAAATGGCATTACCAGGTATTCATAATGGACAGAATGTGTGTTGAATGCCGTTTTCCATTTGTCCCCCTCTCTAATGCGGTTAAGGTTATATGCTCCACAGACATCAATCTTGGTAAAGATGGTAGCAGTTTTTAATTGGTCAAATAGCACGGAGATGAGAGGAAGAGGATAGGTGTTTTTGATTATAATTTTGTTAAGGCCCCAAAAATCGATGCAAGGCCGCAATCCACCGTCTTTTTTTGATGCACAGAAACATCCAGTTCCTACTGGGGATTCAGAAGGCCAAATAAAACTTTTTTCCAGATTTTCTTCTACATACTATTGCATGGCCTTGGTCTTGGGACAAGAGAGTGAATACAACCTCCCTTTGGGGTAATCTGGAACCTGGCTTCAAATCAATGGCACAACCAAACTCACAATGTGGAGGCAGAGAGTCAGCCTCTGTTTTAGAGAACACATCCCGGAATTCGTGGTATTGGGGAGGAAGCTGCTGAGAGACAGTTTGCAGAATCCGGAGTGGCAAGGTCAAACAAGACTGCGAACAGGGGAAACTCCATTGAGTAATCTCCCCTTTAGCCCAATCCACTACAGGGTTGTGGAGGGAGAGCCAAGGTTGGCCTAATATTAATGGAACAGATTTACAATTAATGAGGTAGAATGACAGGGTTTCTGACTGAAGAGTCTCACACAGTTAACTGCAGAGGAGGTGTTTCATAAGCAATTTTTCAGCTAGGCAATGGACCTCCATCCAAGCCACAGACAGTGATAGCAGAATCAGATTTTAGCTGTCATTTTGTAGAATGTACTAAATAAATGATAACTAGAATGTGATTGGTTGCTATAGGCAACATCTCCAATTTTTCAAACCCGCAGTTTAGTAAATATACCCCAAGGTCTTTAATGAAAAAATATATAATATATGTGGTAATCCTTATCATAAATAGCCTACAAATCTCTTCTAATCCATATGAGCATACCACTCCCCTCTCACTTTAACATTTCCATTTACAGTAGAATATCAAACAGTAATATACAAATTACCATTATTATTATTATTTAGTAAAGTGTTATGCATTATTATAAATATTTTTTGCAATTGATTAGTATCAGAAACAAATTATGTAGTTAGCAAGCTGTACCAGCATTACAAACGAATTATATTTTTAAATAGTAGCGATATCTTCACTATACTGTAATGGAAACAATGAGACAAGTTACAAGTGTGGTTGAAGAAAAACAACATTTTCAAAATTTTAATTGCATTATGTAAGTAATTAGCTTTAATTGTGGTAAATTTTAAGGACAGATAGGTTTTTGGGCCAGTATAAATGTAAGAGACCTGTGAGATATATTTATCTGTATAATATCATTACTAGCTGGAAAATGTATCACTAATATTAACAAAAAATTCTGATAGCACTGATGGCTGTAACTTAAGGCGAAAAGATAAGTTTAAACCAATGAATTACAGTGCCTTTTATCTATTGTCCAGACATATTGAAGTCATTTTAAACTTTTGATGAAAAAGTGTAGTGCAAAATCAATTTCTTCTTCTTTTGTAATGCCATGTTCTTTTGTTTGCACAGTTACCTCTGTGAAATATATACTCCTTTTCCTAAGGTTACACACAAGATAGAGACAGTTGCAAAGGCAACTAAGTTTAGCTCCAACTGTTGGAAGATACTGGCTCAACATACATAAATGAGGGCATTTCATGGAGAAAGCTGTGCTTGGATTCTATGCACAAATTTATCAACCTCAACTTTTATTTGGGGATTCTTTTGCATCATCTAAGTGCATCTCATATTAGAGGTGCATTAATATGTACATAAACACTAATGTAGATAAACAAAAACAAGAAAACAAAGTTGTAATACTATATAAAAAGGCAGCTCAATGTGCCCTTAGTGTCAGGAGCTACAGTATGAAGAGCAGTTTCCGAGTTCCAATAAGCAGCGTCTTTCTGTGCAAAAAAATATATAAAAACAGGCGATCCTTATGTGTTTGTCGGCAGTACACTAATGTGATAGTTTTACTTTTTCTGTGAATTTCTGTCAAAGACCACAAGACAACAAAGTATCATGCAAAGCATCCCTACAGAAAAACCATCAATCGTATAAATATAAAATATATACATATATAAAATATATGTGCTTGGACTGGTCGCAGAGCCAAGGGAAGTTAAATTGTGTTGGAAAATGTCAAACTATCATTTACTAAAAAAGTGTTATATTTAAAAATACATATTACTCTTTAGAAAACATGTTAAGGCTTGCTTCAATGCCTAAAATAGTACATATTGAACGTAAACACACAGTACACAAAATCATAATGACATAAATATGTAAGTATTGCATGAATTTCTTTATTTAAATTGAATTCTTACCTCCTCCATATGTCTGACATAAATATGGAAATCGCCATACATTTCCCAAGCCCACTGCAAAGCCAACACATGTCAAAATGTACTGAATTTTATTGTCCCATTTCGGTCTGTCCTGACATTTTGAGATATGTGAAAGTTGATTACTAGACATGGCTTGGATTAGATGGTGTTCTCTATTTAGTGTCTCACAGCTCACAAGGGCCACCATAAACAAGTGAAAACATGCCAGAAAAAGTCTTTTATCACTCCCACCAACATTAATATGCGTCAAAGTAGCATATGCTGTTATATTTAGAAATACAAATGGTTAGAAATGAGGATTTATTTTTTTTACAACGAAACAGCATTAATTTGTAACTAATATTAAAGGACGTTTAGTGTTTCATTGTCTTAACTAAACACATGTGTATCCATTAACCAATCAGTGAAAATATCATACACTAAATACTGCTTAATGTGCTTGTTTGCTATGAATAAAAATAATACATTCTACTGGCCTGATTCATTAAGGAAAGTAAGGCAAAAAAAGGAGTAAATGTTCTCCAAGAGGAACCATGTTACAATGCAATGGGTGCAAATTAGTTTATTATTTTGCACTTAAGTTAAATACTGGCTGTTTTTTCATGTAGCACACAAATACTTGCTAGCCTTATTTTTACACTGAAATGTAAAGTTAATCTAGGACTTGCCCTATCCCAATTTTAAATCTGTCCCCACATTTAAATTTACATCCCCTCCTATGCAACATGGTTTTTCCCAAGGTGCAAAGTTACTTCTTTTTTATGCTTTGCTCTCCTTAATGGCCCTACATTTATATTTGTGTGAGTGTGACTATATGTCCAAAATACATAAACTGGAAATATTTTAATGGGTAACTACTTTAATTATGCAGCAGATATCTCTTTTCTGTGTTTAATTGACTTTACTTGTTTGATCTCTGACATTTAACCTTAAATGCAATAATTTCATATTACCTTTTGATATATTTACAATAATTTATGGCTCCTCATCTCCCATAATTAGAGCTCATAACTTGAGTTAAGGTTAAAGTAAGGTTACAAACCTTACTTTAAATGAAAATATGTTTTTGTGACAGGATGGACCTCCTATGCCACCTGGTCCATGTTGCTGGGGACCTTCTGAGCTTGCCTTGCCACCATACACTTTCTTTATAACAAATGTGCACCTCCAAATGCAGTAGGAGGAGCTTCTGCTGCCACCACTAGGCTCCTTCCCTGGCACCTAAAACTGCCTCCTTCTGGGTAACTATTGTACCCCCTTGGTTGGCTCCTGGGCTGGTACCACTGACCTCTACCTTTAGATCAGGGTTGCTGTGTATGGTTCCCCCTTGCTTCTCACAATGGCCAGAGCTGCAGGGCAGTGGGCTGAGCATTAGTACTGGATGCTGGGTCCCAACCTCAGAACAGCTGGATAACAGATTAGATGGGCCTAATCTGTAGGTCACAGGAATTTACAGCAGGTAAGCAGGCATCAAAGCAGGATGTTGAAGCAGTGATGTTTTACTGGCTCAAGCCATCCTAATAAGGAAAGATACACGCCAGTTTGTGATACTAGTTATTTTTCCAGAGGTTACAGAAAGAATGATACATTATATGGTCAAACAGTGCTCTTTTTATACAGATTCTGACATTCATGTTGGCGGGGGCAACCCAGGCCCTGTCCCAGCTGGCACCACAATGTCTGATATATCACAATCAATAATTACCATCAGGATGTAATATATCCTCTAACCTTGGAGCTAACGCAATGTAAACTTTAACAAGTACTACATTAATCTGTGATTTCCTAAATCTTTGTGTTACGTTTCCTATATTACTTGCATCCTGTTTTAGAGAGATAGCAAGTCTAAATACCCACTCCTCTGTCTTCAGGCTGTAGTATGTGTTGGACACTCACACATAAAAAGGTCAAATTATCATGGGGGACTTTCTTTAGTAAAATCACAGCAATGGAGCCCGGGATGTGAAGAAACATAAAGGTGTTTATTGCTCAGCAAATACAGGTAAATTATGCAAACCCAATATAGCTGACACTGCACAGTGATACTGCAGACGCAGGTGCAATAGAAGGTAGAGAGATATCCGGAGCAGTTGTGTCGCAGCAGGATATGGAGTCCGAGAGATCAGAATCAGCAGGAAAAACAAACCATAATGAAGGCAAAGAAACAACAATGACCAGCACAGGAGAGGGAGAAGCAGATACAAATAGGGAACACCGAGGTGCAGGAGATAATTAGTGACACAGTGATACTGCCAGTGCTGCACCGATTACAAACTGGCGCCACAGCAACCATAGATTAAATGTTGACACTTAAATGAATAAATATACCCTTTAATACATGTGTAATCCCTTAGTGCTGAGGTTTAACCCATTTGGCACAGCAGCAACAAGAATTAACCCATTCTATGCTGCAGCAGTCATCTTGGTCAAGTGGGAGGTGAGGGGACCCAGTGACACTCCACCCCCCTTGTCCATGCGGGCCACCAGCAGGCCATGTCCTCACATTTTGGCTCCTGTCCCAAAGTCTCTCAGGGTTTCGGGGGTGACCCCGGGGGATCAGGCTATACCTGCCAAGACAGTCCATGCTCATTGCTGTGAGCCTTTCCTTGCTTGTGAATGATATGAAAGTCATAAACTTGAAGTGTCACGCTCCACTGCAAAAGTCTGCCATTCTTTCCTGAGGTGTGTTGTATCCACTTTAAAGAATTATGGTGAGTCAATATGGTAAAGTTTTTTCCCTGCCCAAACAATGGCCAAATATTCCTTTTCAATTGTGGCATTCTCCACCTCCTGGTTCAGCAGTTTTGTGCTGAAATAGGCCACAGGGTTCTCCTGACCATCTGGAGCCACCTTGCTAAGTATTGTGATGTGTCAGTTTACACAATAAAAAGTCTTTGTCATAATTGGGCGCCAACAGTACTGGACCATGAGCCAGGCCTTCCTTTAATGACTGAAATGCCAGCTCACAAGCGGATGTCCAGTCAACTACTTTGGGGAGTTTCTTCTTAGTGAAATCTGTCAGGGGCTTTGTTACAGTACTAAAGTCTGGGACAAAAAGTCTGTAGTACCCTGCAGTCCCTAAGAAGGGAAGTACTAGTAGTTCCTTCTTTGTGGGCCGGGGCCAGTCATGGATTGCCTCTACCTTCACTGGTTTGGGCCTAATGCTACCTCCCCCCACACGATGCCCCAGGTACTGTACCTCTGACATCCCCATTTGACATTTGTCTGCCCTGATTTGTCAGACCCACCCTCTGAATTTTCTCCAGCACCTGCTCTACATGTTTCAGATGGTCCTCCCAGGACTTACTAAAAATTTCAATGTTGTCCAAGTAAGCCTGAGCAAAGCATTTTATACCCTTCCAGCAGGTAATCAGTCACACGTTGGAAGGTGGATGATGCGTTCTTCATCCCAAATGGCATGGACTTAAACTCAAACAGGCCAAATTGGGTGATGAACACCGACCGTTCTTGAGCCTCTGCGGTCAGTGGTATCTGTCACTACCCCTTGCTCAAGTCAAATGTTGAGATATTCTTTGCTCCAGCTAACTCGTCTAACAGAATGTCAAAGCGGAACAGGGAATAGGCATCACACACTGAAGCACACCTAGCCCAAGCACCTCCTGTACCCCCTTATATATACACTCTTTGCCATCTGACAGGACCTGATAAGTGGGTTGCCTAATTGGCCTTTGCTCACCGTGTCCACATGGCCCATTAACAAGGAAGTCCGTCCAGGCTTCTTAAAAAACTGAGTCGCAAAGGGCAGCAGCACTGCCTCAAGCTGCCTTTTCTTGCCGGCATTAAAATGCTCATTCCAGCCCATTTCCTCTATACTACCTTCACCTCTGGCATCTGCAAGGATGTCAGGTAGTGGATCAACTTCCTGGTTCTTCAGTCAGTAAGCAGCAAACTGCAGCTACTGGCTCCAAACATTTGTGGTATGCCTTCAACATATTGACCAGGTAGGGATGCTGCCGCCTATCATTGCTATCAAATGACACCACATAGTTAATGTAACTTAGGTGTCTTGAGACTGTGTACAGTCCAGTCCAGGCAGCTTGGAGCTTGTTCTGTTCAGGCTGTTCTGATGCGTAGGGATCAGAAAAAGGACCTTCTGCCCTACCTCAAATACTCTGGCGCGTGTGCCCTGATCATACCAAGTCTCCTGCTTGGTCTGCGCTTCCAATAGGTTAGTTTGCACAAGCGCCATGAGTTTCCCAAACCGATCTTTGAACTTTAACACATAGTCCACCACAGAGACATCCTGAGTGGGTAGCTCCCTTTACCAAGACTCCAGGAACAGGTCAAGAGGTCCATGGACTCTGTGGCCATATAGCAATTCAAAGGGGAGAAACTGGAAGACTCCTGTGGCACCTCCCAATAATCAAAGAGGAGGTGTGGCAGGTATCTTTCCTAGTCTCCCCTCTTCAAGGTTACAAATGACTGTAGCATGTGCTTCAGAGTGCCATTGAAACGATCGCACAGTCCATTAGTCTGGGGATGGTAGGGGGCAGTGCGGAGTTGCCACACTCTGCACTTTGCTCAGAGACAGTGGACTAGTCCACTCATGAACTGTGTCCCTTAATTGGTTAGGATCTCGCTAGGAAACACTACTCTACTAAATATTCCTAGCAGTGCATCCGCTACCTTTTTCCGCAGTGATGGCGAACAGAGCCACAGACACTGGATACCAGGTAGCGTATTCCACCTTGGTGAGGATGTACCTCTTCCCCAATCTACTGGGCACAGGCAGGGGACCTACTACATCCACAGCCACTCGCTGGAAAGGTTCCCCAACTATTGGCAAGGGCCTTAGGGGAGCACGAACACTGGTGCGCCCAACTGCTGACACACATCACAGGACTTACCATATGCCCAGTGCTTCAGTGTTCAGTGTCTCCCCTGGTATTCAGCCATAGGGTTTTCATGGGCAACTGACATCAGTTGTACGTGAAAGCTCCATCGGACCACAAGTTGAACTTTTTCCCAAACTGATCTGTCCCCATCCTTCTTCCTAGCTATCTGGTACATCAAACCTTTACACCAAGTGTCACGAATGCCCATCCTGTCCCAGATACATCAATCTGAACAGCTGGCTGTGACTGACGTCACCTTAGTCAGTTAGCAATGAACACACCTTTTCTGACACCACAAAGGATTTATTATGATGTCCTTATGTTCACCAAAACCACTTATTAATGTTTCACACTTAAATTACATACACATGTAGCATGAGCCTCCATGGGCTTCGTAAGTTCCCAAAGAATCATGGAGAATATGCTAGATAAAATGTATTTAATCTGAACAATGACAAGGCTTAGTTACAATAAATAAATAATAAGACATACATTATGTTGCACAAATAAGTTTCAGAAAATAAAATAGGAAATAAAAGCAGAGTCACCACTTATTTTCTAAACTGCGGGTTTTGAAAAGTGGAGATGTTGCCTATAGCAACCAATCAGATTCTAGCTGTCATTTTGTAGAATGCACTAAATAAATGAAAGCTATAATCTGATTGGTTGCTATAGGCAACATCTCCATTTTTCAAAACCCGCAGTTTAGTAAATCTAGTCCCTGGTGTGTATGAGGGAACACAAGTGAGAAATATAAGATATTTCAGACTTGATAGACCCCCTCATGAAAATGCACACTGTAATGTCTAAAGCAGAACATTTTAAACCTTTCTCCACATAGCTCTCACCCCCCACCTTTGGAGTTTAGCTGTCAGTAAGGACAGATTGATCTCCCAAAATTCACAGGGCTTTCAAAGTGAGCTAAGGGGGATGTCCTGAGTCCTGGAGTGTTCAGAGGACCTGAGTTCTCACCTCTTCTCATTCGGCTTGGCTCGTCAGGTCTACATCCTCTGCATACAAATAAACTCCTCAGAGATGCTTATCTATCTCTGGATAATTTCAAAAGATTATTGATTATTGAGTTCAAACTCATGTCACTTAGCAAAGCACATGTTGAGATTACATTACAAGGTTACATAAAATATTCACATTGTCATACATGAATTCAACAGAAAATAACAATCAGTCATTAGATATACTACATAATTATCATACCTCCCCCTAAACCTACTGCACAGAGAACTGTGACCTGTCACTGTCTCTCCTGCCCATTCACCACTTCAGCCCCTTGGCGCAAGAGGCCATCTGCATTTCCATGTTCTGCGCCCTTCTGGTGCTGAATGGTGAAGATATACTGCTGCAAAATTAAGCTCCATTTTAACAGCTTTCCATTATCCCCAGAAACTCTATTTAGCCAGCTTAGAGGATTATGGTGTGTGATAATGGTGAAATCCCTTCCATACAGGTAGGGCTGTAGCTTTTGCATTGCCCATAAGATGGCTAGGTACTCTTGTTCAATGGTAGCATACGCCACCTGCCAGAGGAGTAGTTTTCTACTTAGAAAAATGATAAGAAAGATGATAAGGTGCTCCTCCCCCTTGTGCTGTCACCTGGCTAAGGGCAGCTCCTAGTCCATAGTTAGACACGTCGGTCTATACTATAAATCTCTGTTTGAAATCTGGGGCCTGTAGCACAGGGGTTTGGGCCAGAGCATATTTCAGAGCTGTAAATGCATTCATGTCCACTTAACCACCTGTGGTAACTTCTTTTTAAGTCAGTCAGAGATTGGCTAGGGTGCTAAAATGGGGCACAAACTTTCGATAGTACACAGCTGTACCTAAGAAAGACATGACCTGCTTTTTCATGGTAGGGATCGGCCACGCTGTGATAGCCTCTACCTTGCCTGGCTCTTGGCGGAGGGTACCTCCCCCTACACGGTGCCCCAAGTACTGCACTTCACACATGCCAAGCTGGCACTTCTCTGGCTTGATAGTCAGACCTGCCTCAGTACTTCGGACTAACACACTATTCAGAGGGATCAGGTGCTCCTCCAAGGTCGGACTGAATACCGCAATGTCATCCAGGTAGGCAACTGCATGTCCCTCCTGGCCCTCTAGCAGGTCATTGACCAGGTGCTGGAAGGACTCAGGGGCATTTTTCATTCTAAAGGACATGACTAAAACCTCAAACAGCCTGAATGGGTTGATAAATGTGGGCCGCAACCGTGTCTCGGGTGACAATGGGATCTGCCAGTACCCTCTACTGAGATCCATGATGGTGATGCAAGCTGATCAAGTAGTCTAGTAGTTCTTAGGCATAGGATAGGCATCAAACACTGTGGCATCATTCAACCTTATAGTCTACACAGAACTGGGTGCCCCAACATTTCTTTGGGACCAGTACTACTGGGGCAGCCCAAGAACTGTGAGACTTTTGAATTACCCCTAGCTGCAACATCTTGTCTATTTCCATTTTCATTGCTTCTAGCACTTCTATGGAAGTACGATATGCTGGCTGTCTGAGGGGGTCTGGTTGCCTGTGTTTACATGATGGGTGACCAAGTGTGTTTTTCCAGGTTTCCCTGTAAAATGGGACTGATAGGGAAGTAGAATGTCAGCTAGTTGCTCTAGCTGAGATTCAGACAGCTTTTCACTGCAGTGGGCATCTGCTAGAGAACCCTCCTCTTTAGCAACAGCTGCTAAATCCACCAAGGGGTCAGATTCCTGATCGCTCTCAGGCAGGCTACACACAGCTAATACTTAAGCTTCCCTTATCTCAGGACAGGGGTCTGTAAAGGGACAGAGTTAGATTGCAAAACAACACAATTTACCATATTGACATCAGACACCTCTATCATTGCAGGAGCTGAAGGAAGGGGGGTTAGAGACACTGATTCAGGGACAGTGTTACATTCTGGCATCCCCCTTCCCTCCCCCTCATGGGTTAATTCTGAGGACTTGACCTGCACTGCTTGCTGGCATGTGAACACTGACAGTTTAAACATTTCAGGTATACTAAGACCTACATTTTTCCTGTCACATCCTCGCTTACACATTTCATGTACAATGGAACCTACATTTCCCTGTCATATCCTGGTACCTGGGTACAAACAGGCGTACACACAGTTGCAGGAACATTGTCACCTGTCCCTAGCTCATGAGAAGAGGTCAGTGGAAAAACAGGTTTAGATTCTACCACAGTACCATGTGTGACATTCACACCATTACACATCTCACTATTATTAGGGGTTTCCAAATTATCCTCAATTACATCTGGATATTCGCATAAATCCACATAATTGCAAGAGTTAACACTGGCATCTGCTTCTTACCCTCACATATCTCTATCACATTACAGGATGAAAAATGATTTACAGAGCATTTCAGGTTCTTCACACATAGTGACATTTTTCTCTCGGTACAAAAGGCCATTTTCCCAACAAATTCTATCTTCTTCACCTCTGAGCTTGTTAGTGTGGCACACAGCATGAGGTCGCTCATTCAAATCACTGCTTGAATCTGCAGCTTCTATAGTGAGGGAGGGGGGTGGAGGAAGATTAGCTTCTTGTGAACTTCCCTCCACACTTTCAGGGGTTAATGCACAGCTTCTCTGTGCTGCTCTCCGGGTCACCACTGCTAATACATTTGATACATTTGCACACATTGAGTTCCCTTCAGAATTGGGCACATGTAAATCGATCTGACTACCTAAAACATTAGCAGACATGGTATCACAATTTCACACATTTTGCCCTGATTAAATTCACAACTTATGGAATTTAAAGTGTTAGTCTCTCCAACAAGAGCATTATCAAATATATTGACACATAAGCCCTCCGTCTGCATCACAGGTACCTGCACATCTGCATTAGTTTTCTCAGCAGTACATGAAATTTCATTACATATTTTTGCACTTATTTTATTCTGGTCAGCAGAGTACATCTGAGGAAGAATAGGCTTAGTTTGCACCAGTGCATAAGAAATGACATCACTTTGATTTATATAAGCAGCGTGTATTCTTCCCAAATCAGTCCCCAACAGTACCGTGGCAGGCAGATTATCTAGTAATTCAACATCTCATATTCCTCTACCAGATCCCCAATCTAGATACACTCTGGCTAGGGGTACTGCAGATTGTAGGCCCCCCACTCACTGCACAGCAATAGTCTTCCCAGAAATAAGGTTCTCTGGGCTCACTAGAGCTGGATGTACAAGAGTCAGGTCTGCGCCAGAGTCTAACAACCCAAGGTCGACTTCGTCTCCTACATTAACCGCTTGCAGATTGTCTCTGGGGCGTTTTTAGGGTTTGCCTGCACACAGAATAAGATCCTTTAGTTTATCATAGTCCAGTATCTACAATCCCTCAATCCATTGATGCAAACAGTCTGGCATAGGTATCAAAAGGACTGCGCCTTGAGGCTCACAACTTCCGCCTCAAGAGTTATGTTGAAATGAAGTAACAAGGTTTTCTTAATTGCGACATAATCGCCATCCAGTTCCTGGGGAAGGTTTGCAAACGCTTCCAAAGCTTTCCCTCTCAGTCCTGGGGTTAAATAGCTGTCCCACTCACTGGGGTCCAGTTCAAACTGTCGGCAAGTCCTTTCAAATCCCCTCAAGAATGCATCAAGGTCGCCGTCCTTTTCCAACATGGGAAATTGGTCGTGTCTGGGTTTCTTCCTACCCGGACAGGAAGTGCCTCTTGAGGGAGATAAAGCCGTATCACTTTACAGCCCGGATGATAGTCTTTGGAGGTGATTTTAACACTAGGCCCTAAAAGCGGAAATTCTGAGTGGCCCAGGGGGCCGATGCCCCCCTGCCCAGCCCTCCCTTGCTATTTATTTCTCGCGTGGATTCAACTTCATTCTATCAGCTTGTGTACAGATTTCAGCTGTTATCTTCTGTGTGGATCCTCCTCTCATCAATCTATTCTTGTCTCTCCTACCAGCTATCTGGGGTAGTAGGTTGTTGTTCTGAGTCCTCCACCTTCTGGAGTCATTTCTGTGTCTCGGGGTACTGACTTCCAGTTCCAGGCCTAAACCAGGTTCTGAATTCTGAGTATTCCAGGGCCAGTTCCAGGCTTTGTTTGTTAAGAAGGTTGCCACCCCTGTATATCTTCTGCCTGAGTTCTGAGTCTTTCCAGTCCCAGATGTGGTACTATATTTTCCTGAGTCTCTGAGTTCTTGGAGGTACTGAGTCTCTGGTCATGGGTTCAGGTCCCCCCTGTTCCTTCGTCCAGGTTCCAGTCGTCAGCTCCAGATTCCAGACATTTATTTCAGTTCGGAGTCCAGTCCAGCATTCCTCCTTCTAACTTCCAGTTTACGGGATTAGCGCAAAAACTTATGAGCAAGGCATTCATATGGCCTCCCAGTTTCCACTACACTCCTGCCACAGCTAGACGACCTCTTAATCTGCACCAGTGGATGTTACTGAACCTATGCAGTTAAGAGATTATCGTCTCTTCTCAGAAGAAGGCTCCAGGCGATGTTCCCTGGACCTTAACATGTATTGTGGCAACAAGAGCCATGTACTCTGTGATTGCCCTAACAAGCCGGGAAAAGACCAGGCCTAGGTGCTGGAGAAGAGGTGCACCTAGGTCTTCAAATAATCTATTCCCTCGATTTAAGTTGGACTCAAGCATCACCGTATGTGGATTGGATGGTATTGCTTTGGTTGGGGGCAGGATTCTTGCATAGACTCCACCGGTTCAGTTGTCTGTTGGTGTCCTCCATTCTGAGGTTCTCTCATTCGACTTGATCTCGTGTCCTTCCACTCCGTTGATTCTGAGGCATCCTTGGCTTCAAGGCCATACGCTCACATTGATTGTAAGAAAGGGGAGACCATTCGCTGCAGTCCTGAGTGTTCGTCCACCTTAACTTTGCCTCTTCGAATCCTTCACCCTAGTCTGGAACCCATTCCTGCTCCATACCAAGACTTTCATTAAATATTTTCAAAGAGAAAGGCGGACTCTCTTCCTCCTCATCGGGAATATGACTGCGCAACTGACCTAATCTCCGGTTCTAAGTTGCCTAAAGGACGTTTATATGCCCTATCCATTCCTGAGACCCAATCAATGGAGCAGTATATGGAGGAGAATCTTTGGAAAGGGTTCATTCAACCTTCTAAGTCTCCAGTAGAAGCCGGGTGTTTCTTTGTAGCCAAGAAAGATGGCAGTTTGAGGCCCTGCACTGACTCTCATGGTCTGAACAAAATTACCGTCAAAAATACATACATGTTTCCGCTCATCTCTGTACTCTTCGATCAACTGAAATCAGCCACTATCTTCTCTAGGATTGACCTCCGGGGCACCTACAACCTGGTATGTATACGAAAAGGAAATGAGTGGAAAACAGCTTTTAATGCCCATTCAGGGTATTACGAGTATTTAGTGCATTCGACCTCTGCAATGCTTCGGCACTGTTTCAAGATTTAATTAATGATGTTCTGCGAGAATTCTTAGCTAAATTTGTTGTGGTCTACCTGGAAGATATTTTAATCTATTCGCAGTCCTTGGTTCAGCATTGTCAGCATTGTCTGTGAGGTGCTTCTTAACCTCCGCCAGCACCATCTATACGCTAAGCTTGAAAAATGTGATTTCGAGATCACCCGTGTTACCTTCTTAGGTTATGTCATCTCCTCCAGTGGGTTCTCAATGGATCCTGACAAGGTCCAGGCAGTCCAGGATTGGGTGCTTCCCACTAATTTGAAAACTATTCAATGATTCCTTGGCTTTGCCATTTATTATCAGAGGTTCATCTGGTCATTCTCAGTACTAGTGGCACCTATCACTGCTCTTACTCCTAAATTGCTGATACAGCTAATTGGTCACCGGCAGCTTTGGCGTCATTTTCAGCCCTTAAGGATACCTTCCCATCTGCTCCAGACCTCAGACATCTGAACCGGAAACTCCCGTTTACTGTTGAAGTGAATGCTTCAGACATAGCGGCTGGTGCTATTCTTTCTCAGAAGGAGAATCAAAGGCTGCATCCCTGTGTGTATCTCTCCCAAAAATTCTCAGCCGCTGAGATCAATTATGATGTGGGGAACCGCTAATTATTAGCCATGAAATGGGCTTTGAAAGAGTGGCGACACTGATTGGAAGAAGCTACCCATCAAATTACCATCTTCAAGGACCACCATAAAAACCTTAAGTACATTCAAGCTGCCGAAACCTTGAATACTAGACAAGCACGATGGGCTTTCTTTTGTTACCTTTTTCAAGTTCTTAATCAACTTTCGCCCCGGCTCTAAAAACATCAAGGCCGATGCACTCTCTCGGAGCTTCATGTCCTGTCATATCTGGGGAAGCGATTGCACCAGGATGTACTATGGGACGAAGGCAAGCTGGTCGGAGGCATTGTGAGGCACTGTGCAATGTTCTGCTTGGAAACCTTAGCTCCTGGATGTTGCTTTGACATGTACCACCTACCCAAATATTGTTGCTGACCAAGTACACCCCTTTGTGGCAATAGTTTTCTCTGATGGCAGTGCCCTCTTTCAGCAGGATAATGCAACCTGCCACACTGCAAAAATAGAAATAGTTCAGGAGTGGTTTGAGGAACATGATAAAGAGTTCAAGGTGTTGACTTGGTCTCCAAATTCTCCAGATCTCAATCCCTTCGAGCATCTGTAGAATGTGCTGGAAAACTAAGTCCGAGCCACGGAGTCCCCACCTCGCAACTTACAGGATTTAAAGCATCTGCTGCTTGCTGCCAGATACCACACAACACGTTCAGAGGGCTTGTGGAGTACATTCCTCGACTGGTCAGAGTTGTTTTATTGTTACGAGGGGGTCTACACAATATTAGACAGGTGGTTTTAATGTTGTGGCTTTTAAGATAAATAGATATACATACATACTAGGGATGTGCACCGGCGACTTTTGAGGTCTCGTGTTTTGTGTTTTGGATCCGGATTTTCGTTATTTTTGAGGTTCGGATTTGTCTCGCAAAACACTTGACGAAAGGTCTCGGTTCGGATTTAAGGTATTGGATTCGGATTTTTTTTGAAAAAAACATAAAAAGTAAGTTTTTGGGCTTATTTTCACTCCTAGGCTATTATTAACCTCAATAACATTCAATAACAAGCATTTCCACTAATTTACAGTGTATTCTGAACACCTCACAATATAGTTATTAGTCCAAAACGTTGCAACAAGGTATCTTTCTGGACTGCGTAGAGGAGTGGGTCACCACAATATATATTAAAAACCCTGAACTTTTATGATTCGCACCAATAATTGTACCTGGACTGCGTAGAGGAGTGGGTCACCACAATATATTAAAAACCCTGAACTTTTATGAATCGCACCAATAAATGTACCTGGACTGCGTAGAGGAGTGGGTCACCACAATATATATAATAAGAAAACCATCAACTTGTTTGATTCGCACCAATAAATGTACCTGGACTGCGTAGAGGAGTGGGTCACCACAATATCTTAAAAACCCTGAACTTTTATGAATCGCACCAATAAATGTACCTGGACTGCGTAGAGGAGTGGGTCACCACAATATATATAATAAGAAAACCATCAACTTGTTTGATTCGCACCAATAAATGTACCTGGACTGCGTAGAGGAGTGGGTCACCACAATATATTAAAAACCCTGAACTTTTATGAATCGCACCAATAAATGTACCTGGACTGCGTAGAGGAGTGGGTCACCACAATATATATAATAAGAAAACCATCAACTTGTTTGATTCGCACCAATAAATGTACCTGGACTGCGTAGAGGAGTGGGTCACCACAATATCTTAAAAACCCTGAACTTTTATGAATCGCACCAATAAATGTACCTGGACTGCGTAGAGGAGTGGGTCACCACAATATATTAAAAACCCTGAACTTTTATGAATCGCACCAATAAATGTACCTGGACTGCGTAGAGGAGTGGGTCACCACAATATCTTAAAAACCCTGAACTTTTATGAATCGCACCAATAAATGTACCTGGACTGCGTAGAGGAGTGGGTCACCACAATATATATAATAAGAAAACCATCAACTTGTTTGATTCGCACCAATAAATGTACCTGGACTGCGTAGAGGAGTGGGTCACCACAATATATATAATAAGAAAACCATCAACTTGTTTGATTCGCACCAATAAATGTACCTGGACTGCGTAGAGGAGTGGGCACTGGGCACCACAATAAAATATATAAAAAACCTTCAACAGGTCTGCATTACACTACACATACGGCTGCTCCTCCATCCTCTCCATCATATACATGTTGGAGTTTTAGCGTGTGACAACCTCTTGTTTTTGATAATGTCAGTGCATTTTGAATATTTTTCAATTTGCCCCACACCACTGAATGTACTTTATCTATGATACGCATCTATCTATCTTGACTGCGTAGTGTGGTGGCCCCGGTACACAATTTGGTACCGGGGCCACAATAAAATAAATACACCCTCCACGTGTCAGAATTCCACCAAACAAGTATCTGGACTGCGTAGTGGGGTGGCCCCGGTACCCAACTTGATACCGGGGCCACAATAAAATAAATACACCCTCCACGTGTCAGAATTCCACCAAACAAGTATCTGGACTGCGTAGTGGGGTGGCCCCGGTACCCAACTTGATACCGGGGCCACAATAAAATAAATACACCCTCCACGTGTCTGAATTCCACCAAACAAGTATCTGGACTGCGTAGTGGGGTGGCCCCGGTACCCAACTTGATACCGGGGCCACAATACCTCCTCCAAACATGCTACAGACAATTCGTCATTGAGATCCCATTAAGTATGTTAAAGACAGACAGGGTCCAAGTGTTATTAGTTGACTTTGTAAAGAAAAAAACTGTCCCTGTTGCACATAGTCGTGCAATGAAGACTTACTTTTTCATTTAAAGGCACGATCTTTCAAGTGTAGTGTTTGTAAGTCTAAGTCATATTATACTTTTGGTAAAATTGGTTTTTTTGGTTCCTCTTTATGTTAATTAATTAGTAATAGAATTAAAGTAGGAAATAGAATTAAATAGAATTAAAGTAGGAAATAGAGTGGTATAGAGTTGTAGTGTGGTATAGATAGAGTGGTCCACACAATATAATAATAAAACCCTCAACTGGTCTGAATTCCACCAAACAAGTATCTTGACTGCGTAGTGTGGTGGCCCCGGTACACAATTTGGTACCGAGGCCACAATATAATTAAAAAACCCTCCACGTGTCGGAATTCCACCAAACAAGTATCTGGACTGCATAGTGGGGTGGCCCCGGTACCCAATTTGATACCGGGGCCACAATACCTCCTCAAAACATGCTCCAGACAATTCGTCATTGACAGACCCCAGACAGACAGGGTCGTAGTGTTATTGTTTGACTTTGTAAACCCAAAAAAATGTCCCTGTTGCACTTGCACATAGTCGTGCAATCAAGACTGACTTTTTCATTTAAAGGCACGATCTTTCAAGTGTCAGAAAGAGAGAGAAGACACAGGAGAGGAGAGTTGTAGCTGGGGACCTGGGGTGGAAGCTCCCAGGCTCCCCCAGCATTGCCTGGAAGTCTGAGCGTGGTGACTGAGCCAGGGCAAGGAATGTGTGCCCTGGATGAGGGGGAGAACTCCATGCCACTATAGTGAACCCAAGAGAGAGGGGGACACTGCACATGGAAGAGGCCCTGGAGTGAGGGCTGCTACAAGAGGCATGGTAGCTGTAGTGTCAGATCCTGAGGCTGAGAGTACACAGAGTGACGTGTCAGAGCACAGGAGACATTATCCCCGCAGAGGAGGGATGAGCTGCAGTTGAGAGGTCTGCTGTTGAAATAGGACATGCACACTTTAACAAACCAATCATTTCAGCGACAGGGCCTACCAAACAACTTTGACTGAAATGATTGGTTTGTTTGGGCCCCCACACCAAAAAAGCTATTCATCTCTCCCTGTACAGACTAAACAGGCTCTACTGAGGCAAGATGTCGTCCTCATCCTCAACCTCTGATTCCTCTCCCCCTACAGTGTGTACTTCCTCCTCATCACACATTATCAATTCGTCCCCGCTGGACTCCACAACCACAGGTCCCTCTGTAGTATCTGGAGGGCAGTGCTGTACTTCATTGAGGAATTGATTATTCATTTTTATAAACATCATTTTTTCAACGTTGTGAGGAAGCAACCTCCTTCGCCGCTCACTGACCAGGTTCCCCGCTGCACTAAAAACTCTTTCCGAGTACACACTGGAGGGGGGACAACTCAGGTAAAATAGAGCCAGTTTGTACAGGGGCTTCCAAACTGCCTTTTTTTCCTGCCAGTAACAATATGGACTGTCTGACATGTCTACTTGGATGGTGTCAGCAAAGTAATCATCCACAATTTTTTCTATTGTGACAGCATCCAATGCAGCGAGAGTAGACATGTCTGCAATGGTTGGCAGGTCCTTCAGTCCGGACCAGATGTTATCAGCATCCCCGCCAGTGCCTCTTTTGGGAAAACTGAGCTTTTTCCTCGCAGCCATAGATGTGGAAGAAAATGAGGGTGGAGCTGTTGGCATGTCACGGTCCTCTTCAGAGGACAATCTCCTGACCAGCAGGTCTTTGCACCGCTGTAGATTTGTGTCCGCCGGAAACAGAGACACAACATACGCTTTAAACCGAGGATCGAGCACGGTGGCCAGAATGTATTCCTCTGACTTTAAAAGAGTGACCACCCTCGGATCCTGGCAAAGCGTACGAAGGGCTACATCCACAAGAGCTACATGCTTGCTGTAATCGCAATGGCTTACCAGCTCCTCCCTCACTTTCTCCAGCTGCTTCTGCAACAGCCTGATCAGGGGAATGACCTGACTCAAGCTGGCAGTGTCGGAACTGACTTCTCGTGTGGCAAGTTCAAATGGCTGCAGAACCTTGCACAACACGGAAATCAGTCTCCACTGCGCTTGACTCAGGCGCATCCCCACTCCTTTGCCTATGTCGTAGGTGGCTGTGTAGGCCTGAATGGCCTTTTGCTGCTCCTCCATCCTCTGCAGCATATAGAGGGTGGAGTTCCAGCGCGTCACAACCTCTTGTTTGAGGTGATGGCAGGGCAGGTTCAAGCTTTTCTGATGTGCCTCTAGTCTGCGGTAGGCACTGGCTGAATGCCGAAAGTGTCCAGCAATTTTGCGGGCCACCGCAAGCATCTCCTGCACACCCCTGTCACTCTTGAGGTAATGCTGCACCACCAAATTAATGGTGTGGGCAAAACATGGGACGTGCTGGAAATTGCCCATATTTAATGCCCGCACAATGTTACTGGCATTGTCTGACACCACAAATCCCCATGAGAGTCTAAGTGGGGTAAGCCACTGGGAGATAATTTCCCTCATTTTCTCTAATATGTTGGCAGCGTTGTGCCTCTTATTAAAGCCTGTAATGCACAATGTTGCCTGCCTTTGCATGAGCAGCCATTTTGTAGATGCTGCTACTGATGCAGCTGTTGCTGTTGCTGCGGAAGGGGATGCATCTACCCAGTGGGCTGTCACAGTCATATAGTCCTTCGTTTGCCCAGAACCACTTGTCCACATGTCCGTGGTTAAGTGGACAGTGGGTACAACCGCATTTTTAAGAGCACTGAGGACACTTGATCGTACTTCTCTGTACATTTTTGGTATCGCCTGCCTAGTGAAGTGGAATCTCGAGGGGATTTGGTACCGGGGACACAATACCTCCATCAACCCTCTAAATCCCACTCCACTGATGGCGGACACCGGGCGCACGTCTAACACCAACATTGCAGTTACAGCCGCAGTTATACGCTTTGCAATAGGGTGACTACTATCGTATTTGGTGGTCATGGCAAACGACTGTTGGACGGTCAATTGTTTGGTGAAAGACTTAGCGGTCTTACGACTTCCCCTCTGGGAAGATGACCGACTAACAGCAGCAACAGCAGCAGTGGCAGTAGTAGGCGTACCGCTGCAGGATTCCTCGGATGAATCCCGTATTGAGGAGGACTCAGTCTGGCTGGTGACTTGGGCTGCAGGACTGAATCTGATGGAGATTGTGGAGGAAGTTGACGAGGAGGGTGTTGCTGGTGTGTATCCAACTGGACCACGGGATTTAGGTGTCCCTGTACCGATGAGGGTCCTAGCCCCAGTTCCTGAACTAACCACTGAACTATGAAGGTTATTCAGGTGACGTATAAGGGAGGATGTTCCTAGGTGGGCAAGATCCTTACCCCTGCTTATTTGAGCTTTACATAAGCTACATATTGCCATACATTGGTTGTCTGGATTTGGATAAAAATAACTCCAGACCGAAGAGGTGCATTTTTTGGTCTTCTGACCAGGCATTACGATGGGCTTTTTCATCCCATGGACATCAGCTGTTTCCCCCCCTGGTGCCTCATTTACAATAACCACATCACCATCCTCATCATCAAGTTCCTCCACAGCGCCAGCTACATCATCAATAGCCTCCTCCCGAGCCACCTCTTCCCGTACAGTGATGGGAAGGTCAGGCTTGACAACCACCAACACGCTTGGACTCGCCTTGGGGATTTGTGATAATTTCTCTTTAGAAGGCAGAGTTGTTTGCTGTTTTGTTGCTGACAGCATAACTCTCTTCAATTTTTTGTAGGGGGGGGAGGAGGAGGAGGGCTAAGATCCGTGGGTGAAGCTGAACCACTAGTCATGAACACGGGCCAGGGCCTAAGCCGTTCCTTGCCACTCCGTGTCGTAAATGGCATATTGGCAACTTTACGTTTCTCCTCAGATGATTTTAAGTTTCTCTTTTTGCTACTTTTTCTTAACTTGGGCTTTTTGGATTTTACATGCCCGGTACTACGA
Organism: Mixophyes fleayi; assembly: GCF_038048845.1. Taxonomy (NCBI): domain Eukaryota; kingdom Metazoa; phylum Chordata; class Amphibia; order Anura; family Limnodynastidae; genus Mixophyes; species Mixophyes fleayi. The sequence continues at coordinate 111,908,456 of NC_134406.1, read as the reverse complement.
GATTGGGCATCGGGCTTGGAAGACGACGTTGATGGCATTTCATCGTCTATGTCATGACTAGTGGCAGCAGCTTCAGCATTAGGAGGAAGTGGGTCTTGATCTTTCCCTACTTTATCCTCCAAATTTTTGGTCTCCATTATATGTAGCACAAGATACTGCAGAATGTGTGAACTTGGTAATATTGCAGTACCAATGGACTTATAATGCTGGATTGGTTTTGCAAATTTGGTTATAATTATTATATATTTTTTTTTTTTTTTAAATTTTTTATTTTTTTTTACTTTTTTTTTATTTTTTACAAACTTGGGAATAATGGGGAAATAACTATGCCCTTAGAAGCACAGAGCACAGGACACAGCACCACTGGACTGAACAGGACACGGCACAGGACCCAGCAGCACTACGGAACTCAGCAGGACAGAGCACAGGACACAGCACCACTGGACTGATACTGCAGAATGTGTAAACTTTGTAATATTGCAGTACCACTGGACTTTTACTGCTGAATGTGTGAACTTGGTAATATTGCAGTACCAATGGACTTATAATGCTGGATTGGTTTTGCAAATTTGGTTATAATTATTATATATTTTTTTTTTTTTTAATTTTTTATTTTTTTTTACTTTTTTTTTATTTTTTACAAACTTGGGAATAATGGGGAAATAACTATGCCCTTAGAAGCACAGAGCACAGGACACAGCACCACTGGACTGAACAGGACACGGCACAGGACCCAGCAGCACTACGGAACTCAGCAGGACAGAGCACAGGACACAGCACCACTGGACTGATACTGCAGAATGTGTAAACTTTGTAATATTGCAGTACCACTGGACTTTTACTGCTGAATGTGTGAACTTGGTAATATTGCAGTACCAATGGGCTTATACTGCAGGATTGGTTGTGAAAATTTTGTGGTAATTAAAAAATATTAAAGTAGTTTTTGGTATTTTATAAAAAAAACTTTTTTTTATTTTTTTAAACACAGGGGAATATTGGGGAAATAACTATGCCCTTAGAAGCACAGAGCACAGGACACAGCACCACTGGACTGAACAGGACACAGCACAGGACCCAGCAGCACCACTGACCTCAGAAGGACAGAGCACAGCACACAGCACCACTGGACTGATACTGCAGAACACAGCACAGCACAGCACAGCACAGCACAGCACAGCACAGCACTAAACAGCACAGCACTAAACAGCACAGAACTAAACAGCACAGAACTAAACAGCACAGAGGACCACCTAACACACCCTCCCTCTACCCTGATCAATGCCCGAGTGAAGATGGCGGCGACTAGCGGGGAATTTATAGGATCCGAGTATCGCGAGATCCGACAACGGGATTATGAGTCAGAGCCTCAGTTTCACTTTTGAATTTGGCGCCAATACCCGGATCTGTCTCGGATCCGACTCGGATCCGCAACGTTCGGGTGGGCTCGGATTTCAGAAATCCGAGCGCGCATATCCCTAATACATACTTTATCCAAGTAAAGTCTAGAATCCATGTAAAACCTGCACTCCATGTAGAAAAAACATTTTAATTGCATCTAAAATCCAAGTCAAATTTAGTATCTTACAACATCCATAGCAGCAAGTCACTTATGGCAAATTAGCAGCAAGTCATTATAGCAAATTAGCAACAAAATGGCATACTCACCTTGACATGGAAAAGATGAACTTAGCTTGTTTGGTAGCCCTTGAGAAAAGTGCTATAAGAACACTGAAATGACCCTTAGGCATATTCTTTTTACATACACTACCATGAGCTATGTTTCCTTTTTTCCATCTCAAGATGAATATGCTATTTAATGCTGCTTATTTCCTATCTATCAAAGCCCTTGGGCTGGTGAAGACCTCCAGCGAATTTATGTTTTTTTTTCATATTCTTTACATTTCTTAAAACTATATTATTGTGCAGTGGGACCCTGCACTGGCCTGGCGAGCGGTAGCACTTGTCTTACCAATGCCAGCCAGTGTCACTCAGCTTACCCAGCGACCTTTTATTGATAAATTGTGTGGTTGAAGATTTCCTATTGCTGTCTATAGCAATCTTTAATATCGTAGGGTCATGATAAATAGGCCCTTCAATGTGTTATATGGTTACTTATTTTGCAGTTAGTAAATTAGCGTGAGGTTTAAAAAGTCAATGAAAACAGGATTAAGATAATGTTAATCATTGTGTTACTTATATTAGTTTATTGATTACCCTCTGGCTTACAGAAGGTGATTTGTTAAATGGTTTACATATTATAAATATATGCAAATATAATGATTGCAAGCTTCATCTACAGATTTTAAGTGACATGGGAGTTTGAGCTTTTTAAATATTTAAATGTATATGTTGCCTCAACTTTGCACATAAACTACTGCACAATTAGAAATATTAAATAATATAAATTGAACACTGAACTTAGATATTATCAGCTTGACTTTTGTTGATTGTATAAAAAAGAAAGAAAATTGTAATTTTGGATGATTTTCATTGGTTAAGCACTCTCTATTTATATCATAATGACACTAATTTACACAATATCCATCTAATATTGAAGTTAGACGACGATAGTAAAATTACCGATTAGAATAATTCTGACAGTGAATTAGACAATAAAATGACGAACGCGATTATAGCAACATATAGAAAATACACATTTACCTAAAAACTGACATCCATGATTTCCGACATGCCTGGGATATATAGCAACACCACAAAATGCAGGCAGTATGACTCACAAAGAAAAGAAAACCAGCGCAAAAATACAATCAGGCAGTGGATGTAAAAATAAATAAAAATACCGGCATATGGAAATAAACAGCACAATTTATTATTATAATAAAACCAATGTAACAGAGCTCGATTAAAGAGACAAATGTAGTACTCAGACTTAGTAAGCCTGATGCCAATACTAATGTAACAATGACTGGTTGACATATAAAACAGCAACCATAAAATCTCAAACTGGGAATAATTCAAGACTCAGTAAAACCAGTCATAGCATGTGTGATGAAGCCAGAACCTGTGGACGCCAATCCAAATGGAATGTAGAGGGAAGTAATCCCAAGACGTAATACTGCACTCTAGAAGTAAAGTACCTGTGCACTTGAAAAGTGCTAATGCTCTCCGGACAATATGCTGGGAACTCTGCACCAGTATTCAGAAAAGTACTCACGGCTCTGCCGCTGTAACACCCGCAGACGTCCCGATGGTATAGCGATCACATGTCCTGTGGGTGCGCACCCATAAACACTCCTCGTGAAAACAGAAGCAGTGAGGGTTCATCACACATGCTATGACTGCTTTTACTGAGTCTTGAATTATTCTCAGTTTGAGACAAATGCAAGTTCTGGGTGTCGGAAGTTTCATATATGGGTCACCTCCTCACTGAAAAGGGGGTCAAGGCAGACCATGAAGAAATGGCGACCATTCAGCAAATACCATTCCCTGAGGACAAACTCAGTCTTCAGCGATTCCTGAAAATGACATACTAGCTGTCAAAATTTCTTCCCAACTACAGTGTGACAACTGCACTCCTACAGCAAGATACAGAATGGTGTTGGCAGGAGCCACAGCAGGCTGCAGTTACAAAATGAGTTAAGTTTAAGAGATACCATCTGGATTTCATATACAAAAGTGGCAAAGAATTATTTGTTGCTAATGCCCTCTCCCGGACTTGCGTGCCTCACACTGATTGCCCAGCGGTTGAGGATGAATATGATGTCATGTATGTGTAAATACTATCCTCCAACCAAATGGATGCGCTCCGGCGTGAAACCTATATTGGCCCACCATGTTCAATAATGGGCCAAAATAGATTTCACGCTGTAGCGCATCCATTCGGTTGGAGTCTCCATATGTGGCCCCTGCAATGGTCTCAAAGCACATTAACCAAAGGAACCTCTGCACCTACACAAGATTCCTGACTTGCCCTGGTCTGTCACTGCTGCAGATGTCTTTGAATTGAGAGGGAAAAAAAAGATCTTGTTTTGGTGGATTTTTATTCAGGATGGTTTGAGATTGACTTCCTACCCGATCTCACCAGTTCTACTGTTCATGCCAAACTTAAGAGACACTTTGCTACACATAGCATCTCACATCCACATCATGGACAATGCCATGCAATTCTCAAGTAGAGTGTTCAAAGTGTTTGCCAATACATGGGACTTTTAACTCTCTACCAGCAGCCCCCCCTATCCTCAATTGGATTAGTGGAAAGAGCTGTCCACCCAACCAAACACATGCTGATAAAATGCACACATGATAATACCAATATCTTTGAAGCAGTGCTTAACGTAAGGAATACTCCACAAGATGGTTTTCCATCACCTGCCCAGAGGTTATTGTCACATCGCACCAGGACTCTCAACCCTGTTACAAAGCAACAATTGCAAGTAAAAACACGAGTACAAATGGCTGTCCAACAAAAGAAGTTATGACTGAGCAGCACATTGTCTTCTACTGATAGACTTGTGTAACAGTTCTATCAGATAAAGCAGAGTCTAACGAACCACCAATTTTCACCGGAGGTTTGGGCTTTGTTGCAGGTAATTTCTCAGGTCGCGGACCTCCACACTGCCTCTAGGTGAGATGAGCTGGTATCAAAGTGCAAGATTGGTCAACATAGCCGGGACTGGTACACAACGGACTGCAGAATGCCAAATCAGGAAACCAAAGAATTCTCAGAACAAGCCGGGTCAGCAGCAATCAGGAAAACACAGTACCAAACGACAGGCAGAAGAAATGTCAGGAACAGTCCAGGTCAGGGTCCACAGGAATCAGCCATAACATACATATGAATGCTGGAGTAAAGGTATGGAGCCTAATACTCTGGCATAGGCCTGTGCACTGGGCAGGTTTAAATAGCTGAGCTGAAGAGCAGGGCGGGTCTCAGGACAGAATACATGAGCACAGGCTCAGAGATCTTAAAGAGCCATGCGCCTTCTGTTGTACAATGTATTACTAATATGTAACAAGGTTCTGCGTCTGGAGTATAGGGACAACTAGAGCATGCCGGACAGCGGGTTTGAAAACTAACTTCCGGACTTTAATGTGACATCCTGCTACAATCCTCCGAGAATCTGCTCATCCAACAGTTACGTGGTGCAAGCTGAGGGTGCCACCTATGAGCGTAACCGTCAACACCTGCTGAGTGTGCCTGAGGAATATCCTCCAGCGACCAATTCAACTGTGCTTGACCCAGAACTCATTCACACTTCACAGGAGTCAAGATCTAATCGGCCCATAACCATACCATCGGACTCTAGACTATCACTTGACATGCCTGAATGCTCAGGTGGGCTTTTGGGAAATCATCAACCAATAACGCTTAGGTCTGGTTGGGTGTCCAAGCCAAAGCCAAGATTTCAGGACTATGTAACTTAGTGGTAATTCTTCCATGGCCTTTTCTCCCACTAGCTTGCACTGCCACTTTAGGCCTAACCCATTATCTGTATCTTGAAGGGAAGGATATAAATGTATGACCTGCCAGAGCCTGTCAGGAAGTGAGGTTGTGGGCTATGCATGCTGGGAAGTTATGTATGTTATGCTACAGAAACACGTTTTGTTTCATTTCTGAGAGTTGTCACTCCAGTCTTTCTTCACCCACATCTCAAAACACATTTGTAATAAGCTTTGTGTTGTCTGGGTTTACAACATCCAACAGAGCACATTTTCTAGTTGGGGATTCTATTAACAGACCTATGGAATCCAGAAACAAACTTGAAAACTTTGATTAATAAATCAATTTCAGGGTAATTAATATACCCTATAATTACAACATTTGAAAAATACAAGTAAGCATGAACTGTAGAGAACAAGAAGTCACTGAGCATTTTAATGAACACTAGGTCATAATAACACAAAAAGAGTCAGAATACCTATTATATTAAATTGCAGTTATTATTAACAGACTTGCTCATCTCTTTCGTTCTGTGGAAAAACTTCTAACTGAAATCATGTGAGTAGCTCGTACTTTGTAGGGAAAGACTTCCATTAAGGCAAGAATTCATGTGGCATCGACAGACCTCGCAGATTATAACAGGATAAATATCAAATCTCCAGCCTATTGGTCAATTTTATAAATAAATCCTCACCTGGCTGACCCGCAAAAGTGGATAAGTAGTAGCTAGTTGAAGGCTAAACACAGATAAACCTCTGGTGGAAGCATACAAAATTTGGCAGCCAGGGTGCTACCCAATCAGTATCACTATCCATATTACATCAGTCATTTGCACATCTTACATTGGTAGACTGTAAATGGAAGTTTTGGTTTAAAATTGTCATTCAAAGCTTTAAATACTTTATTTTATATTTTAGTACTTCACATCATCACACATTCCCTTTGATCTTTACAGACAGGGAAAACAAAATCTTTTTATTATGCCTACTCCCTATTATTCACAGCCCAACCTGCCTGTTTCTCATTTCTCACAAAATGTGGTGCATAACAACATGTACTTTTTATAGCCCTGTTAATGTTTCCCATCTCACCAGAGTAAATGCAGTGTCAAATTACATGTGGATACTGGGGCATTGTAGCCATGCCTATATAGAAGACTTTTTCAGTATATGTTACTCACTGTAAAATTGTATATTATTTATTCTTTATTGTTGATATTGTAGTGATGCTGTTATATACATTGCTCTTAAATTGAAGCCAAGTGGGTTATGGGTAAGGATCAGGTGGGGCCCAGGATACAGGTGAGCGGGCTGTAGCTGTATTCATTCTCCCCCTCCTTTTTCTACAGGAAGTCCTGCTCAGCTGGAAGCTAGTTCTGGCTGATAAAGCTTGTAAGGGGTTAATTCCAGAAGGGAGTTCTATTCAAGATCTGGAGGTCTAAAAGGCCAATTATTTTCCACTGTCTTGCACAGGACTGGCACAGACATTGTGGCAAGGACACAGCAGGGGAGCCACTGTGGAAGGCAGGCTCATCTTCACTCCCACTCCAACCCCCTGGTCCAACCAATGTTCAAGATAGAGAGGCCCAGGGGTTTGCCATGGGAGGGGAAAACTACAGGGGATAGAGGATAGAGTGAGACACAGGCGTGGTGTCTGTTTTGATTTGATCCTGGGAAGAACTCCAGCATTGAGGTCTAGGCTTCTGCTGGACTGAGCTAGTACATCTGCAGCTCAGAAGAACTCCTTGGGTCTTGGATTCTGCAAGTCAGCACATCCAGGTGACTGAGGCTCCTTAAGCTAGTTAGATAAGGAACACATAATGTGGAAAACCTGCCTGACATGTATTTACTGTTTGTATATAGTATCCTTGTGTTGCTATTTATTCAAATAAATGTACTCTTGTACTTTTCTAACTGCATTTACCTGAGGGATTGTAAGAAACCTAGAAGATAATGGGTAGGCTTCCCTGGCATAGTTAGGCAAAACTAAAAATCTTGGCGAAATTATGTGAGATAAATATTAAATGTTACACACTTGTTTTCCTTCAATCCAATGATTCAGCTGGTCCCACAATATGTCTATCAGGTCATAACCAGGAGATCCTCTCCATGAAATTTTCATTTGCATGAATGGGAAGTATATGAGGAGGGGCCTTGATAACCCTAATGTTAGAATAAATAGGAAGTTTAGGGCCTTTGAAAGAGAGTACATGGTTGTTCCATAGTAGTTTATATTCCTAGCAAGAGAGGCAAGTGTTATAAATAATGTTTTGTATACTAACCCCCATGAATATTTTCTGCACAAGTCAAGAAGTTATGGATAGTGTAAGTTGTTTTTAAAGCAAATTCTTAACAGACCCCAATGACTACTTTAATTCAAAGAAATAACACAGTTTGGCTTTATTAATCATGATTCTGAAGATGTAAACACATATATATACTGCTTTAGTAGCTTATATTTTTGAATCCTCTTTTAAAGGGACAAATAAAACATTGTTTTTTTAAAGGAGCATGTAGTTGCGAGATCTGTTCAACACAATGTACTGGTGTTACTGAGTAAATTATAAAACAGGTACACTATAGGGACGTCAACAACTTTGGGTAAAACAATGCCAACTTTCCTAACTTGGTTACATTTGTTTTTCAATCAATAGCATTGACCCATATTTATAAACTTTTCTGGATTACTAGATTTTTTTAGAGTACTCAACAATCCAGTTACAGATATTGGTGGATTGTTTTGTGGAATTTAAATCTAAACTGAATAGATAATTTACATTTATTAGTGGGCTACTTACAGTATGTCATACTTGCAAAATCTATTGATATCCAAAACAAATAGTACTAGCTGAATTCAAAACTGTTAAAGTCTTTTGACATGTGCAAAGTAGACACTGGTTTAGCAGTAGTTCAGTGAACACATGGTTAATCATTATTATATACTTTTATAAATGTCACTTTAGCTCTTCTCTGGAACCCTCTTGAAGATGCTTAATTTCTTCACCTTTTTCCGCTCCAATTACAATTTTCTATATCGAAAAAAGGAACTTGCTAAAATAATAGTTGTTTTATTTTACATATTCTCAGTTGAAAGTCTTGCATAATGGCTTGTAAACTTTACATCTTGTTTTTAGGATCACCATTAATGGACACCATAGAGGCCGCATTCATAATTTCTTGTTCATCATCATCCTTACTACAGCAGTTCCGAATAGCTTTGTAAACTGCATATCCAGGTATTACTAAACTTGGAACTCCAGCAAGAATTACAATAATTGCGTACACCCAACCAGGATAAGCATTTTCTTTTGCTTTTGGAAATTCATCCTGTAAAGTATTAACATGCAGGTTGTTACTAGAGTATTTATTTATGATAACATTTAATAATTCAATGTGTTTTACGAAACAGCTGAGGAGTCATAAGTGATGCCAGAAAAACTTGATATAATTGAGATCCTGATTTAAGATATTACTTTATAGTATCTTGTTTCTTGCTTTTCTAGCTGTTATGTGCTGCGTATAATTCTTTGCACATACATGTACTCACACTCGAGATGTGGATTGAATGAAGAAGGACCTAATCTCCACAGTGTGCTCATAAAGGTTTTAGTTATGATACAGGTGGAAAGTATTGTGGAGTAATCTGAATGGCCACATCACTCTCTTGCTCACACAGTGACACCAGGAATAAAGGAATGTGTGGAATGTTGGAGGGCAATTCTTCAGTGCCAAGCAGACCAGATTTTCGTGTTTTTGAATCATCAGCATCCTTTAAAATATAGTGTTACTGCTGAGTGATTCTTGCCAAAGGTCACTATTTCTAGCTGCTAGGCATATGGGGCCACACTAATTAAAACACAATGTGTTACTGATTATACTTTGGAATAGTAGCATTTTTTTCCTGCAGTTTCCTTCTGTACCAAATTCAAGTAAAGTCAAAGTAATCATTTGCATACAATTAGAAATTATCTGATAAAAAAAAAGGTGAGAACAATGTTTTTAAGTGAATTTGGAAGTCTGTATATGTGAGTAGGAAATAGGCATTTGTGTCTACTTCACTTGGAATTGAAGAGTACATACATATTATTAAGAGAGTTTGGGAAGTATATGTAGTCTAATGTAAGAGTAGAGTTGAGCTAATGTACAGTGAAGTTTCAGGATTGAAAGGGTCATTTTGCATAGGTGTAAATTTCAGGAGATACAATGTTCAAGATATGCTTTTCCTTTACTATTCCACATCCTGAAGAGAAAAGCGTGCTTTTCCTTATTGCGCATGTGCTCAAACTAAGACGTATCTCCCTGTTGTGCCTGGGAGCATGGGAAATCCCCCGGTTACAAATATGAGGCATAACTGATAAGAGCTCATTTGCGAAGGGAGCTCTTTGTTTATTGATTATTTTCTGAAGACCTGGAAAATGACATCAATTTGCCAGCACTACCAGATTAAAACTATATCATAAGAAAAATCATACATACATATGCGTTTCCGTATCTGCACAATATGATGCTCATGAAAAGGAATCCCTTTTCAGAATGAATATTGTCTCATCATATGAATGTTGTCTGATGTGGGAGATACCAGTCTATGTGGAGGTTCCTCTCGAATTAAGTTCCTTATATAGGTACACAAACTCACATTTCGAAGTCCGTAGTTAAAGATGGTAAATTCTCACATGTTGGTCCTCACGTGAGGATACTCTATTACCTGCCCCAAGGTGCGGGTGGAGATAGTGCAGGGAAGGAGTCCAGCACAGAGCCGTAACTAGGGTGGTGCGGGTGGTGCGGGCAGTGCCGTCACCCAGGGCGCAAGCCCAATGGGGCGCAGCAGCCACCCGCTACCTGGCTCGGTATATACAGCCTTTACCTTCCGCATATGCGTTCCACTGACAGGAAGTGAAAGGCTGAAGTTTCTCCCTCTCTCTCAAACAACACATGCAAGGTAAATTTGCTTTCTATCTCCAGCCAAAATGTTTTTTAGCTTTGTGTGGAGTTTATGTGATTGCATCTCTGCATCCAAAAAAAATTGTGAATGAAATCCTAATAGTTTTTGATTTGTGAGGCAATGTTTTTGCTGTTTTATTAATAGGGCAGTATGAATACTTATCAGTCAAAGGTTTTAGTTATATGTGCTCTAGCTTGTGAGTTGAACAAGTATCTCTGACCTTATTACTGTAGCTGATAATAGTACAGCTGACATTCAGGGGGGTATTCAATTGTTAGCGTTAACGGAAAAAAAACGAGCGCTCAAAAAAATCTTAACGTTAATACGGTAATTACTCGCGGAATTTCAGCTCGCCGCTCCCTGAGCGGCGAGCTGAAATTCCGCGAGTAAACTACCGTATTAACGCTTTTCTCGCGCAATATTACCGTATGAACGGTAATATTTTTTGAGCGCTCGTTTTTTTCCGTTAACGCTAACAATTGAATACCCCCTCAATGTTTTTGTTTTACTCTGTTTACCCCCTTTTCATTTTCACATCTCTCTTTTCCTATGAACAGAAATGTTGCCTTTTTTAAAAAAAAATCCTAGTTGACTATTATGATTTACACGTCTTATCTTGTTGAATGTGCAGGGCTGGTGCTAGGGTCCACGGCGCCCTAGGCATTTTTAAAAAAGCGGCGCCCCCCCCCCCCCCCCCCGCAAAAATCGCCGCCCTCCTCCCTCCTCCCTCCTCTCCTTACCTTGTCTCACCACCGCCGCCTCTCTGCTCCATCTCCTCCCCTCCACTCACTGACACTAGTAAGTGGAGGGGAGGAGACGGAGCAGAGAGGCGGCGGTGGTGACAAAATAGCCTCTTCCCCCCCTCCCCGTCCATCTGAATGCTGTGCGGCGGCCGTGATAGGTATGGTCAGCGGTCGCCGCACAGTTTTAAAGTATTTTAGAATACTGTGGCACCCTCCAGGTGTCCTCCAGAGCCCGGCGCCCTAAGCAAGTGCCTAACCTTGCCTAATGGGAGCGCCGGGCCTATGAATGTGGCACACGTACCTAGTATACCTACAATCTCTTCTTGCTTAATACCTCCTGTCCAATTGTAAACTACCAAAAAAAATAATTAATATCCTTGCATTGCCAAGATAAAACACCCTTGTTATAGTTTCACACCTTTTCACTTCTTTTTTATGTCATTCTACCTTTCCATCCTTCATCTGACTACCAGTCACAGTTAAATATTTAAAGATACAGCACTAAATTAATATATGGAATTTTTCTTCCATATTCGGTTTATTTTTTATTTTTACTCTTTTATCTCTTTTACTTGTTCTTATTTGAGTATTGTGTGCATAAAATATTAGAATACCTTTTCGGTATATATTTTTGCATACTTTAAATGGTCATTAGGGCAGAGAACCGGTTGTTAATTTATTTGAATCCCACCACTGTATATATGTATGTGTGTGTGTGTGTGTATATATATATATATATATATATATATATATATATATATATATATATCTCTCGTGCATTTGCAAATATGTGTAACAGAATTCCTTCAGTAAAGTGCTAGCCACACCCCCACATTAGGTTGGCCACACCCACTTGGCAAATGTCACTCCCACTTAGATGGGGGGCGCCGTTGCCTTGTCTCGCCCAGGGCACTAAAATGTCTAGTTACAGCACTGGTCCAGCATTAAGATCCCCGGTAGTTAAAACTATCCAGACACAACGTGAATATGCGCATGCGCTGTGATGTTGTGGACTGAAGTTCGTACCCAGCTGTCACTGATATGCCGGCTTTACTGTCAGTCGGCAAACATAGGAAGCGGTGTATGTAATAGATGGTTCTGTAGAAATGTGGCTTCCAGTACATAAAAGGAAATTTCCAGATGATAGTTAATTTCTTCCATCGCGTTTCACCCCAATATGATGGTGCTTCCTCAGGGAATCAGAATTCATACATAACTACGGACTTCGAAATGTGAGGTTGTGTACCTATATAAGTAACTTAATATAGGCTGCAATTTTATTCTTTAATTTCCTATACAAAATGGTCTTAAACGCTAAGGACATTAGCCACCACTGATATTGTCCACTACCATCAAGATTTGATAAAGGTATTTGAAACCCACTAACCCTGTGCTATTTGAGGAACCTCCATATAGACTGGTATCTCCCCCATGAGGAGGCTATGTGTTTAGGATTATTACACATACGAGCACGAGTGGAATTTTAGAGATCATAAGATTATTTTGATTTGGACTAGAGTCTTGTTCTATGACTATCTTACATAGCTGGAATTTGGATTACAGACATTTCTGCCGTGTACCTTAAAGAATTTCATAGGGTATTTATTGGATATGGCCTGAACCTGTTTTTACGTTATTGAATTATCATTTGCAAGTTATTTATTTGTTTTCTTCTTTCTATCTTGATATTAGTGAAGCTAATGCATTTCAGCAATGGATAGATTGTAGGTTAAGGTTTATAGTTGTAAACTGTGTGGATTGTGAAATGTGTGTTGGGAAGGGTTAGGTGAGACCAAGAGGTTGCTATAAGGCCCAGCAATTTCTAGTTTATATACTGTTTAGACAAGTAATTATACTCCAAACAATATTATATTAATAGCATTTCTTTAAAACCTAAAATGTTTTGTATAAACAGCTTTCTATATAGAGCAATAGCAGCAAGAAATCAACCACTGCATCATACTTAGAACTAAGCTGTAGTATATATCTTAATGGACCATTTAGATATGGTTCATTATGGATGAAGCCATGTTCCGTCAAAACAAGTTATTCATCTTCACATGAATACCATTAATAACATTATTTTCCTGTTGTGATACTTACAAAGCTGGGATCCCAGGTAATGTAGAAAAGTTCCTGAGAAACTTTAATCACAAAATAGAAAATGAATATAACCAACATAATAAGAGGACTGATAACTCTCCAAGTGGCTTGCCAGAAAAAATTTGGTTTGTGACCAATCATGAATTCAATGTCTTTATTAAACCTACAAGAGAAAATCAAAACTTTAACAGATATCAGGTGTTAGTTTAAAATAAGTTCCATACTGTACATGACTGACATTACATTGATTTAATCATGTAAACCTTCTTTTTGTGAATTTGTGGAGAACACGCATTATAGACTATACTTTGTTGCATATAGCTGCACCACACTCACATAGAGTTGTTTTTAAAAATAATTTATAAAAATAATTATAAAAGTTATTTTCAGTTTTTATCACACAATAATGTATTTGAAAGCAAGAGTAGGGAATGGAATAATTGCTACTTCCATGGGTGAGGGATCCAGTGAAGCTGGAGAGGCTTCAGGTGGATGGCAATGAGATGGCATTACTTTGCTGCGAAAGCTTTGATGCATTGATTAGTGCTTCTGTTCCCATAGGCCAGTGTGTTGGCTCTTCACTGCTTGATAAATAGATCTCTGTATGACATATCCTACTAGTACATGGCAAATTGCAAGAGACACTTCCTAACAGCTATGAGGAAATGAAAAATCTACCCAACTTTTAAAACAAAATCCCATTGCTCTATTTATCAATAATACTTTCTGAATGGTGTCAAGATTATTTCAAATTAGTTTATCTTGTGCGATGGGAAAGACTGTGTGGGAATTAACTCTGTATGCAGCTTTCCCCTGCAGATTTCCTGGGACCTCACCCATCCCTATGCAGGAGAGCTGTGGCAAATAGGCCTCATTGCTACATTATATATACATACATATATATATATATATATATATTGTCGAAGTCAGCAAATTGGATAAAGTAATTTCAATTAATATCGAGCAATCTTGATTGTCTTTGTCTGAAATTATGCGTAGAGCACGCTACGGCATAAAAGGGCGTATCCAGCCGCAACACGTGGCAATAAACAGTTTCTACACTTTTACACACATTCGCACAAACATAAACATTTGTAAATAGTACACATTAATTGTAGTTGCAACACATAGTCATTTATGTCGAAATATAGTAGAATTCATGTTTAATAAAGGAGGTATATGCATACTAGTGAAACCTATGGTTCAGGTTTAGGGAAATGTGTCATGTTTGATATCATATTAATCCCCTTTACACCAGCAGCTGTCCGGTGCATTCGGCGAAGAGATCGCACATTGCATACTCTAGTTATTGATGCTAGGGAATAAACCTTTAATATGATATTGACTGTGAAATGCTAATGGATTGATTGTAATTGGAGTTTTGGCGGGAAGAACAGAGCTCATCCCCTGGAGAGATGACCCCCACCTTTGGATTCCTTAGATTGAATCAGCCTATGATGTGCAACTCCCTGAACCCTCCTGAAGCCTGGACCAATAGAAGCAAGCTATACCATCTGCATTGTTTCACTGTATCTCTGTTTGCATATAAGCAGTAGCTCTCATGTAGTGTTCAGTCAACTTGACCACAGACTTCAGACCTGAATGACTGTACACTGGATCCAGAGCGCCTGCGATAAGTAACGGCTGTACTTATTATTATTTCGCTTGAATTATTCTGCTACTTTTTCAGAATAAATATTTGTGCATTGGAAACACAAATCGAGATTCGACAATCGTTATTGGATAGCGACAAAATGCTCTTAACAATATGGAGGCTCGCAGCGGAGGTTTCGTTGCCGGACGATACGCAAGACCAACGGATTTCAGTTCCGCAACAAAGGGTGGAGACGCGTCATATACGGGTAAGAACGCAATGTGTTCAAAACCTGAATTTTACTCTGTGTTGTGAAACCAAATGTCCGTTTTGCATAATCTGAAGGTGCGCTAACTAGAATCTAGGGACAAAAGAGAAAACTGTTTCTTTTTCTGTCATATTGCGTTTTGATATATTGGTTTGCATAGTGTATGTGTACTTCCTGCTTAGCATATGTGAACTTCCGGTAAGATTTGCCACGTGGTTAAACAATCGTTTTGATAGTTATCATATGTGCATAATATAATTACTTGTGAAAGCCTCTGAGACATTATTACTATTGTTGGGAACTTTTGATTTTCTGCGCAGAAAAGGTGTATAGTGTGTGATTTTGTAGCGTAGATACACTGTTTATTGTTGATGTGCTCAGTTGCTGTCTGGAGAGACAGGTTGCCCAACTGAAGGACGGTATAAGGGGCAGGTATACCGAATGCGAAGACAAAGGGGGTTTTCGCAAAAGCGCCACCAATAGATAGCAAAGTTTACTGCTAGTTAGTATCAGTAGGCGGTGCGATCTAACCGCATGACAACCGTCAGTGCGAATTGGAGGAGCAGCTAGGAGGAATTATACTGGAAAGGCAGACTGATTGTATCGACTTTGCGCTCCCAGCTATAATAAACTAAGCAGATTTTTGTGGTTGAGCCAGGGTATCGAGGAGCTGATAGCCCTTGGGGCCCACAGTGATATTTCTGTGTTAGGGGTCCTCGCCTGGTGCGAGAAAAAGCGAGTGGACGCAGCTAGTGGAAATACGTCCACCGGGCATTAGAGATCTCTAGCGGTCATTGTAGCAACATAGTTGAAATTGTTTGCTGGAAGGAACAGAGCATTGCGGTGTATCTGTGTTCCGCATAGAAGGTACTGTTCAACATGGGTGCTAAGCATACGCTAGAGATGGCCAGTGTACTGCCTAAGGAAGGGCCTACTGGTTCAGCAAGGTTTCTTATGTGTAAGAAATATGGTGAATACGCAACGGTTAATGCGACACGTGGGTCGAGATGACCAAAGAGTGTGTTATGCCTTTCCCAACAATAGGGAGTTTTAATGCAGAGGTACTAAATAACAAAAAAGATAAAGTGTGGTTGATTAAGTCAACAAAAGTATGAAATAAACATAATGACTGTTTAAAATTGTGGCAAATGGAAGGCAACACGTGGCAGAGCAGCGAGTGCACAGCAGAAGTATGCGTGGTGAAAAGCGCGCGCACAACGGAAGTAGCCATTGAGAAGCGTGGAGAACTCAGCGCAAGCGCGCCCCCGCCACCCTATGTGGCGGGAGGAGTAAGTACAGCCGTTATTAAAAATGAAAAAAAGGAAATTGCTAAGTTATATCCTGTTTTAAGTCAGTTTAAAGCAAGTGTTTCTGAAGAAGAGGATGAACCCACGGTAATTTCAGCCATTGCCCATGCTGTTAATATGTTAGTGGTTCAGCGTAAGTATGGAAAGGGGGCAATGGCTGAGATAGGTGAGAGTAGTGTGACCACTAGGAGAGATAATATTCAAAGTACTGAAGTAGCTAACCCAGAAGATAGTGAACCAGTGGGTACATATCCAGTCCGCACAATATCAGTTCCCAATGGGAAGGCGGATAAGGATGGTGTAGTTCCTTTAAGAAATGTTACAATGCATTGTCCTTGGACTAGATCAGAATTACGTTCCATTATGACTGAATCCCCAGACTCTAGAAATAAGTTGGCTAAGTGGCAGAAATTTGTTAAAGACTTAGGAAATGCACACGAACCAACCAAAAAGGACTGGCTTGTAGTGTTGAGGGCGTGTCTTCCTCCCAATACTAACATACAAAAATATATTAAAGATTGTTCGTTGGAGGAAGATGACACCTTGACAGATGAGATTAATCAAGAGAATATAGAACAAATTGTCACACATTTAGCCATCTATTTTCCAGTAGTAGCGAATTGGAGTAAAAATTTCACCATCAAACAGAAAGATAATGAAACAGCATCAGATTACTTCGCTAGAGCTCTAACAGCGATAGCACGGTTCACTGGGATATCAAACATAGGTGAGGACCCACATCACAGAGAAGTAGCTGTAGGAGTATTAATGGATGGCCTTCGAGAAAATTTAAAGACGAGGGTACAAACCACATTTCCTAATTGGAGAGGCATAACAGTAGATTCTCTTAGGGAGTCTGCTGTGGAGTATGACAAAAACCTTTTTAGAAAAAAGGAAGAGAAAAGTGATAGGTTAATAACGGTAAGTATACAGGCTCTAGAGGGGATGCATACACGACCAGCAGCATACAACCCACATAACAAGAAACATAAAATGATCAGGTGTTTCAACTGTAATGAGGAAGGACATTACATGAGAGATTGTAAGAAGGAAAGACTCAATGCACAGAGGGGTGGGTCACGTAGATATCCTCCAAGGAGGAATTCACAAAGACTAGAAGACTCACATCTACCCGCGCATCTAATAGCAGCAAATGCTGTGCGGGAAAGCGATAGTCAGCGCTAGGGGTCAGGTCATACCTGTAGTCTACAGCCAGTGAGGTTAACTGAGAGTCTGAGACAAGAACCAACAATGATAGTTGACATAGCTGGTAGGAAACAAACTTTTCTTGTAGATACAGGGGCGGCCAGATCTGTGATAACCTCTCCTTTTAATCTACAGGTGACCAGTAAGACTATTCCAGCTATGGGGGTAACGGGAAGAGTGTTACATTATCCTATAACTAAACCCACAGAAGTTACTATCGGGCCCCTGCATACTAAGCATTCGTTTCTCTTAGCTGCAGCAGCTCCTACTAACTTGCTAGGGAGAGACTTGTTATGTAAAATGGGATGTGTCATATACTGTACCCCAGATGGTGTGTTCTTAGATATACCAGAGAAGGTCGCGCATGAGGTACAGGATATATTGGACACCCCTCAAAGGTTAATGTTGCACTCTGCCGTTGTAGAACAAAGTCCATCTCAAGTAAAGGGGATGTTGCTGGAAATACCGGGTTCACTGTGAACCAGAGATGGACAGGACACTGGATTGATGGCAAATGTAGCCCCTGTCATGGTAAATCTAAAAAGTGGTAAGATAGCTCCAAAAATCCCACAGTATCCATTAAAACCGGAGGTGGAACTAGGGGTATATCCTGTTATTGAGAGGCTGTTGCAACAAGGGATTTTAATTCGTACCTCCAGCAAAGCAAATATTCCCATTTTCCCTGTGAAGAAGAGTGGGGGGAGGGGCTATAGATTAGTCCAGGACTTAAGGGGAATTAATAAAGTTGTTGAGAGCCAATTCCCCGTAGTGCCGAATCCAGCTGTCATCCTTATGCAGATTCCACCATCTGCTAGTCATTTCACTGTCATTGATCTATGTTCTGCTTTCTTTTCAGTCCCTCTTCACCCTGACTGCCAATACCTTTTTGCATTCTCCTACCAGGGGGTGCAATATACATGGACCAGACTGCCCCAGTGGTTCATTGACAGCCCCAGTATTTTCTCTCAAGCCTTACATGACTGTTTACAAACTTTCCATCCTAGCAATGGGTCTGTTCTAATTCAATATGTGGACGATTTGTTGTTGTGCTCTTATTCTTTTATGTCATGTTTACATGATACTAAAATGTTGTTGCTCCATCTCTCGCAAACAGGGCACAAAGTGGCAAAGGACAAGTTACAGCCATGTCAGACTAAGGTCAAATACTTAGGGCACTGTCTCACCCAGGGGCTAAGACATCTGACGACTGACAGAATTGAGGCCATACAACACATGACTCTGCCTCAGAGCCAGAAGCAAATTCGTACCTTCTTGGGGATGTGTGGATACTGTAGATCCTGGATCCCAAGTTTTTCTATTCTGGCATTACCATTGCAGGAGCTAGTCTCTTCCTTGAAACCAGAATGTGTCGTACACACAGAAGAGTCAGAGCAAGCGTTCTTTAATCTCAAAGATAGTCTGACTAGAGCACCTGCAATGGGAATACCTGATTATGAAAAGCCTTTTGAGCTATACTGTACGGAAGATGATGGTTGTGCAGCAGGTGTTCTCACACAGAAACATGGTGACGCTAGCAGACTAGTAGCATACTACAGTGCACAATTGGACACTGTGGCACGATCACTCCCAACATGTCTCAGAAGTGTAGCAGCGACAGCTCTACTGGTAAGTAAGAGCAAGGATGTAGTATTAGGACATGATTCAACTGTCTATACACCCCATGCTGTATCAGCTCTGTTAAACTGAGCTCAAACCAGACATGTTTCCTCAGCTAGATTCACAAAATGGGAACTAGCTCTGATGGCACCCTCAAACATCACCATCAAACGATGTAGCACCTTAAATCCAGCTACATACCTTCCATATGTCTCTCGAGAGACACAAAGGGTGGGAGGTGAGGAGACCCTGGGTGATGATGAGTTTGGCAAGAGTACTGATACGCATGATTATATGGAATACCTGAACCAGACCTTTACTGCCAGGCCCGACATACGTGACACCCCCTTAGAAAATGTTGATTTTACATTTTATACAGACGGGAGTTATCATAGACAGACAGAGACGGGAGAACTATGTACTGGTTACGCTGTTGTAGACGATCAGGATGTTGTAGAAGCTGAACCCCTTGGCCCACCTCACTCAGCCCAGGTGGCGGAACTAGTAGCATTAAGGAGAGCTTGTGAGTTGGCAAAAGATAAATCAGCCAATATATATACTGACTCTAGGTATGCCTTCGGGGTAGTTCACGATTTTGGGGCCCTTTGGTGTCTTAGAAACTTTGCGACAGCAGCAGGTATGCCAGTGGCAAACTCACATAAAAGGACTTCTGACAGCGATACGGTTACCCAGGACAGTAGCCGTCATAAAGTGTAAAGCCCATAACTCTGAAGAAGACCCGGGGGTAAATGTATCAAGCTGCGAGTTTGCAACTCCAGCGATTTTCTCAGGAGAGTTGAAACTAGCCGATGTATGAAGCTGAGATTTCATGCAAAATCGCCAGAGTTGTGCTTCTGTCAAAATCGCTGTTTGCAAAATCGCCAGTGATCAAACTCCCGACTGTTTGCCACTGCAGCTATACAGCTCTCAAATGTATGAAGCTGCAAGTTAGCAAACTCAGGAGAGTTTGCTTCAAAACACGCCAGATACAACACGCTGCTTGATAGCAGCGTGTTGTATAAACACATCACTGTTACACTGCCCTGGCAGTGTTAAAATGTTAAAGAACAGATAAAAGTTGAAAAAAAAAAAAAGTGTGAGGTCCCCCCGCTATTTATGCTTAACCCTAGTGCTGCCTGACTAGTGCTGGTCCCGTGAAAATCGGGGAAAAATTTTGCGTGGGGTTCCCCCGATTTTCACTTTACCAGCACTAGGCAAACCAGCCAGGGTTGGTGGCACTATAGCAGGGAGACGCGCAGCAGGGGTCCCCCTGCCATAATGACTAACCAACCCTAGACTATTCAGCGCTGGGCTGGATTCCCTAGGGAGTGGGGTCCACTGAAAAAAACGAGCGGGCCCCCCCCCCTAGAAAGAACCAGCCCAGTGCTGATAGCACTAGGGCTCTTCCTACCACCCCTGGGCTGTGGGTAGTAGGGTAATACAGCGTAAAGTAGTTAAAAAAACAAACTGACACCAATTTTGTTTGTGGAACTACAAGTCCCAGCCAGCCAGGTTGCCAAAAACAGTGTGGCCATGCTGGTGCTTGTATAACTACAAGCACCAGCATACCCATGGCAGCCAGGGCATGTTGGCACTTGGAGAACCACAAGTGCCAACATGCTCTGACATCCCTGGCTTGCTGGGCCCTGTAGTTACACAAAGAAAAAAGTTTACAAAGCCACAACACCCTCATAGAAACCACATACATTTATTAAAAATAATAAAACCCACAATAAAGACACTAACCACCCTCTTTTAAACCACAAGTATTTATTAAAATAATAAAACCCAAATACTTACCGATGATGCCTTCTTTCTTGCTCCAATGTCACTTATTATTTGTAAATCCATCTTGCCGGCTTGCCCCAGTCCCAGCCATTGATACCTCCATAAGGGAATCTGTGCCATCAGGAACTCTTCGCCCAGAAGGGGCACATATTTGTACATCCCGAATCTTGAGTCTTGATTGAAGATAAAAATAAAAAAAAGCCAGGAGCCGCCGCAAACACCTCCTACCTAGTAGGAGGTCTGTTCCGCAATGCTCTTACGCTGTTTGCGTAAGAGCTAACTACTGTATTATGGTATTTTCCCACGCTAGTGGGGAAATCACATAATACTGTATCTAGCGCTTACGCAATTAACGTAGCGCATTGCGCATGCGCTACGCTACTTGCGTAACCTGTAATACAGTAAAACCAGGTTACGCAAGTAGCGTAGCGCTTGCGCAATGTGCTATGTTAATTGCGTAAGCGCTAGATACAGTATTCCCTTATGGAGGTATCAATGGAGCTCCGGCAGCTATATGACAGGTCAGTGTAACAGTGATGTGTTTACATCTCACTGTTACAACACAGGAGAGTTTGCCAAACACCGCAGAGTTAGCTAAACTCGGGAGTGTTTACATCGCTCAAAATCGCCAGAGATGACCAGCGATTTTGAACATCGCAGCTTGATACATTTCCATTTTTTTTAAAAAAATCGTTTACCCGCGATTTGCCGCGATTTAAACACGCTGGCAAACTCGCACTTTGATACATTTACCCCCCGGTGTCATTGGGCAACAACATGGCAGACGAAGCTGCTAAATGGGCGGCAGGGCAACCTATGACTGTGTCGACCGAGACTATGATGGTTTTTCAGACATTAGACATGCAGAAATTAATTGAAATGCAAGATTTGTGTTCCCTGCAGGAAAAGGCGGTCTGGAAGGCGAAGGGATGTGGTCAAGAGTCCTCAGGACTCTGGAGGGATGGACAAGGTAAGCCTGTAGCTCCCAGAACATACTATCCAAGCCTGGCTGAAGCAGCACACGGTCTGACTCACCTGGGTAAAGAAGGTATGTGCAAACTGGTGAGAGCATATTGGTGTGCTCCTGGATTTTCCTCTCAGGCTGGTAAGAAAGCAATGTCATGTCTTACTTGTTTGAGGAAAAATGTCAGGAAAACTATTCCAACTGAGCCATCCCACATCCCTCCTACAGACGGACCTTTTCAGGTAATACAAATTGACTATATCCCATTACCACTGTGCAGGAATCTAAAGTATGTGTTAGTATGTATTGATGTGTTTTCCGGTTGGGTAGAAGCATATGCGGCAGCCACTAATACTGCTGTGTTCACTGCAAAGAAAATTGTACAAGATTTTCTGTGTAGGTTTGGTATCCCTTGAATCATTGAAAGTGATAGGGGTACCCACTTTACTGGTGATTTCTTCCAAAATATGTGTAAACTCATGGGAATCAGTAGCAGACTTCACACCCCTTACCGACCACAAGCCAGTGGTAAGGTGGAAAGAGTAAATGGTACCATTAAGAAAAAGCTTGGTAAGGTAATGGCTGAAACTGGGTTAGCGTGGCCTGAAGCTTTGCCACTAGTCCTCCATAGCATCCGAACCACTCCTAGACCTTCTCTTAATCTGTCCCCCTTTGAGATACTGTTCAGCCGACAACCGCAAGACGACTTAAAGTGTAATAATGAAGTGACTGTGCAATATCTTATAAAAATGAGCAGACAGCTGAAACAACAACAAAAACTCAAAATGCTGTCACCTGGTATGCCAGAAACGAACTGTCATGATGTTGAACCAGGGGACTATGTTATGATCCGCAATTTTTTATGTTCAGGTTGTTTAACAGACCGTTGGGAAGGCCCGTACCAAGTGCTGCTGACCAGTACTACATCACTGAAGATTGCAGAGAGAGACACTTGGGTCCATTCCACCCACTGCAGGAGAGTAAGTAACCCGGAGAAAGTGTGAGATAAAGCTGAGACCGACGACACTGATCTGTCACTCGTAAACCTGTTTCGGGAGACCTAAAGCCTGCAGTCAAGACACCTGAACCAGAGACGTTGCCTCAGAACTATCTTTCCAGCGATGGAGTGGCGGTTTTTGTTTTTCTTTTGTTCCAGGATTTTCCTTGTTTTTACTTTTTATAGGACATTCGATTTTTGCGAAGGAGGATGGAGGACAGAGGCAGGTTCTGGTAGTGATACGGATGAGATGGAGTTAGTAGAATATCCAGAGCAGCCCATTATCAAGCTTAGTACAGGGGTTATGAAAAAGTCTGCTAGCTCGGGAACTCAGAGACAGTGTGAGGGGCTATTGTCTGATGAGTATTGCATCTGTAAGTTCTGTGAATCCCTAGTTGAAGAAAAGGGCATCCAGCGATGCCAGTCCACCAGTACCCTGGACATGGGCGGGCATCCCCTGGAGGATTATCACTCCTTAGTGGGTAAGGTTCTAAATCAAACTGAGTGCTGGGTGTGCTCACATGTGCCTCAGGGACAGCATAACATAGGACTAGTACCATTCCCACTAAACATCTCTGAGGTACTAGAATTGAAGGGAGGGAGGCCCATAGAAGGGAGGTACAATAACACTAGGTCCCCTAGTCTGAAGCTTCGACAATACTCCTTAGACAGATCCTTACTGTGCCTAAACAGCACTCATGCAAAGCGTCTGCAGAATTGGGAAGCTGACCTATCTGATCAGACAATGGCTCGCCACACTCATTTTTTTAGAGAGACTTGTAAGGTCACCAATAGGCAGGACTGATGATGGACACCACAAATTAGGGCGTGTAACTAAACATAAGAAACTATCCATTGGAAAGGTCTCTATAGGTAATTGTAAGAATGTCATCCATGCTGACATGTGTCTCGAACAAATGGAGGCACTAGGCATGGGTAGTTTTGTCAAAACCTTATGTGATATAATTAATGGGCATACTGTTCCTTATGTTCTCCCTGATGATGTGTACTTTGTTTGTGGGAGAAAAGCTTATTCCTGGGTGACTCCGAGTTTCAAGGGTTTGTGTTTCTTAGCTAAACTGGTTCCTGAAATCATGACTATTTCTCATGATGAAATGGTTGGTATTCACAAGACTACATCAACACCATACATACACACACAGTATGAACACCGTGGCAAGAGAAATATGATTCCTGGCGAGGAACCCATAGCTACAAAATTGATTAGTGAAACTGCGGGTTTCCAAGTTATGGTTGCTCTAGATCTTACCAGGACCGCTCGGGGAACATTGAACTTTAAATATATTCAAGACCTAGCTAAATTAATAGATAATATCACCGAGATGTATGATGACACTTTCAGGTATACTGGAAGGGAGCTACAAGCGTACAAGAAGGAGTTGGTGCAACATAGACTGGTACTAAATTATCTCACCTCTATTACTGGTGGGTACTGTGTGACACTAGCCACCCAGTTCGGTGTCAAATGTTGCACGTACATCACCAATAATACGGATGACCCTAAAGAGGTTATAGACCGGAAGATGGATGAAATTTTGCAACTGAAATGGGAATTTCGAAAGAATCATAATTCTTCGTGATATGAGGTCGGGGAAAAGGTGGCAGGTTGGTTCTCATGGTTGAACCCTGTGAAATGGTTCTCTGGTCTGGGGGAGTGGGTACAGGAAATGGTTGCTAGTGTAGGTAAGCTCCTTCTCCTTATACTGGGTGTCATCTTAGCAATTGGTTTGTGTGTCAAATGTGTTCCTACTGTGTTGAAGTGTGGAAAACAGTCTTCTAGGAGAAACACTGAGAACGAGACTGAAAGGGAGGTGAGAGATACCGAGATCATGGTCTGTGAAGAGGTGTTGTATAATCCTGAACTTGAGACGGTTATTAGGTGATAGTTCATAACACTATCAAAGGGTGGAGCTGTCGAAGTCAGCAAATTGGATAAAGTTATTTCAATTGATATCGCGCAAACTTGATTGTCCTTGTCTGAAATTATGTGTACGGCACGCTACGGCGTGGAAGGGTGTATCCAGCCGCAACACGTGGCAATAACAGTTTTTACACTTTAGTATACATTCCCACCAACACACACATTTGTAAATAGAACACATTAATCGTAGTTGCAACACATAGTTATTTATGTCAAAATATAGTAGTGTTTATGTGTAATATTATAAGTTATATGCATATTAGTGATACATATGGTTCAGGTTAAAAGAAATGTGTCATGTCTAATATCATAGTAATCCCCTTTACATCAGCAGCTGTTTGGTGCATTCGGCAAAGAGATCGCACATTGCATACTCTAGTTATTGATGTCAGGGAATAAACCTTTAATATGATATTAACTGTTAAATGGTAATAGACTGATTGTAATTGGAGTGTGGTGGGAAGAACAGAGCTCATCCCCTGGAGAGACCCCCACCTTTGGATTCCTTAGATTGAATCAGCCTATGATGTGTAACCCCCTGTACCTTCCTGAAGCCTGGACCAATAGAAGCAAGCTATACCACCTGCATTGTTTCACTGTATCTCTGTTTGCATATAAGCAGTAGCTCTCATGTAGTGTTCAGTCACTTTGACCACAGACTTCAGACCTGAATGACTGTACACTGGATCCAGAGCGCCTGCGATAAGTAACGGCTGTACTTATTATTATTTTGCTTGAATTATTCTGCTACTTTTTGAGTATAAATATTTGTGCGTTGGAAACACAAATCGAGATTCGACAATCGTTATTGGATAGCGACAAAACGCTCTTAACAATATATATGTATATATATATATATATATATATATATATAAATATATGTATATATTAAAAATGAAAACAAATTGCTATATTGAACTTGAAGCTAACCTTACCATTTCATAAATATAAACCATAAGATAAGCGATTCAATATGAATCTGTACGGGCAAAGCTTCAGTTCAATATTTAAAGAATGACAGTCACGTATTAAGGACATTTTGCTTACAAAAGTAAACAAAAGTAAACATACCTGTCTATTCCATATATGTAGACCACCGAAAACATTTCACAAAATGCTATTATGAGCAAAGGAATGGACCCAGCAAAGTTATCAAACAGAGCAAGCCAATAATTTCCAGATTCCTGCACAAATATAAGTGCAATCAAGAATGAAACAGCACATATTGTACCTATAAAAAAGAAGAACAGATTTAGTGTGCTAATTATCTATTGTCTGGATATGTTGTTAGTATCACAATTTTAATAAGCATTCCATATAGGATTTTCCCTGTCATTAAAATTTCCTATAATTATAAAAAACAAAAACGCTGTAAGGTGCTTTAACTGCTAAATATAGGTTTGATATTCAGTTACCACTTTCCAATGTTTGTACTGTGAGGTGGAGGTAGCTCTCCAAAGTTTTAAATCAAGGGAGGTCTGCAAACAATATATGCCCATATGTTACATTCATCCCATGCATCCAATAAATAATCACTTAAGGGTAAATTCACCAAGCTGCAGGTTTGAAAAAGTGAAGATGTTACCTATAGCAACCAATCAGATTCTAGCTGTCATTTTGAAGAATGTACTAAATAAATGATAACTAGAATCTGATTGGTTGCTATAGGCAACATCTCCACTTTTTCAAACCCGCAGTTTAGTAAATATACCCCTTAAAGTTGATTGCAGTCTCAAAACATCCTCTTACCTTAAGCAGTAAACCAAGGCTAACAAATGATGAAAGTTCAAATTATTTCTTCAACTAGTTTGTTGAATTGGTACAAAAGTTTGAAAATTCACTGGAAAGTCTTGAAATTTAGATGAATTTTAAAAAATTGAGCAAGTTCAACCATGTTAAAGCCAGTTTGCATTTGTTTTAGCTTAAAATATTTGAAAAAATTGAAATGCAAATGGCAAGCCTCGAATGTGAATAGCAAAACTGGATTTTTAAATACACTTGTTAAATACTTTTTGGACATTAAAAAATATAATTTAAAGCAGCAATCCCACAGGTAAGGTATTTTTTTAATTAAAATAGCAAGTTAAGTACCTTTACGCTTTCTTAGCTATCGTCCTACAATTCATTATATTCCTTTCAAATTTTTCTGGGAGGAAAACAAGTATGGCTACCAGACACAAACTCAGGCTCTCAGACTCTCAGCATGACATGTGAAGGCAGAGTGCGTAGAAGGAAGGAGGAGGATTATACAGTGAAAACAGAGCTCAACGGGGAGTTCCAAAGCCTCTCTGCTCACTACATTGTGTGCCATGTGACCATGGTTGCCATGGTAGTCACATTATACTGTGGAAACTCTGCAGAATTATAAATCATTTATATCAATATGAAGAAACAAACCAAGAAAAAAAAAAGGTATATACTAAGCTGATTCTTAAAGCCTGCCACAGTAATTTATTTAACTATTTTGGAAACAGGAGCTGCAAATTTCGAACTGCAAAACCTATGCAGGGTCTATTGAATATTGTACCATGAATATCAAAATCTTCGCACGTGTATTTCCTGCAATATAATCCCATCATCATATTACAGCATACTTGCCAACTTTGGCATATTTTTCTCCGGGCGTTTGGGGGTGGGGCTCGGCGAATCGCATCACTTCGCCACCGCCAATTAAATACTACAGTGAGCCGGAACCATGAGCAATTAGAGACCTTATAGGGTAACAGTAGGAGTCCCAATGGAATTCAATCTGAATGCTATAAGAGTGGGTAGTGCACAGTTTTTTTCTAAAGATGGAAACATATTTTTCAAGCATACTCTAATGAAAAAAAATTATTTCAATTCTAAATTGCCACTCTACAATTTGGAACCATCTTTACGAATGAACAGTATGTCTAATATTAAAGAAACAACCACCAATGCTAAAGACATATTCCTTCTTCACAGAAGATTGTCTTCCGGGCAGATTTGTTTTCATTTGCCCTGAGTTATGACAATGATTTTGCTGCTGCAAACAGTTGAGCTTATTTATTGTATGCAATAGCAATGAACAAATAGCCCTGGAAGACAAACATGATTGAAAGTGGAGTTTGTTAAGCTGGATACACACTACAGAAATTTCGACCCACTTTTTATGCCAAGCAATTTTACATGCAATCGATGGTCGGATTGCTCGGTCCATGGACTACATACACACTAGCCTTGTTTAGGACGAGAAAGGGAAGAGCGGACGTCCCGTTAGCGACTTTTTACAGCCATGTTGTCGTGAACAATGATTTAAATTCCGTACACAATCCAGCGACATTTGCGGGGAAATGTACGAGATACCGAAGACATTAGCATAAAGGGGCAGAGCTTTAGCTATAGTTAACTCCCTTCATTTCTATAAAATAGAAGTTTAGTAATATACATTACATTTAGAAAAACATTTAACTGCTAAAGTGGAATGCAATGAATATTCCCTAATAATAAATAAATAATAAAACCCCTTCGTATGTAATGGAATGCTCCATTCTCGACGTGCATCATTGCTGATTGATCCACAGCAGAAACAAACGCCCATGTCTGAGTGTATAAAATGACAGAGGAACCTGTTTGGCGCCGAGGAGCGTCAGAAGATGGAGACAGAGAAAGTGACAGTGGAGGTTGCGGGTGAGGAGAAGATGCCAGTGGGGGTCGCGGGTGAGGAGAAGGTGTCAGTGGGGGTTGCAGCTACGGACAAAAAATGTTGAAAAAGTTAAGGTGGGGGATGGAGATACTCAAGAAGAGCAAAAAGCAAATCCAATGAGCCCAAGAGAGGTGGAGATGATGGTAAAAGTACTGGACCAGAACAACATTAAAAAAGGTCAGTAGCAGATGTAGTGTACCTGTATTGTAGATGTAGATGTAGTAGATGTATTGTCACATAAAGCAGTTGAAAACACTAATTTATAACCTAATTTTTTATGTCAGAACGAAGATTTAACGGTGAGAAGGCCTGTTTAGATACCACTGATACCACTAATGTTAGCAAACAAGGAGAAATTGAACAAGAAAAATATACTAAAGAAGTTCTACACGAAGGTATTTCAGTGAACATGTGTAGACATGTAAATGCTTTGGGGCACATACCTGTACCGTTATAATAACCAAAATGGCGCCTGTTTTCCAGAATGCTCGGAGGTTAAGCCCGCTACTATTGCGATTTCGCCACAGGGACCAAAATATAGATATAAACTGATCTCGAGCAGTGTGAAAGGTGAGAAAATGAGGGTATTTATGAGGTAGATTGTAAATTACATATATAGAGTTTAAATGATAAACATTTTTATTTCCTTGTTTCATAGATAAAGAAATCAAAGGGAATGGAAACAACATCAAGACCTGTTCTGCCCCAAACCAGTAGCACCTTTAAAAATACCTTAAAAACTATACTCTGCAGTATTCAGCTCTCTGATTGGTATGGGCGCGCTCACTTCTCATGCGGATCTTTCTCTGACAGCTGTGTGTGTTACAATTTGTGTACCTTTTTCTTGCAATAAAAATGTTGCTTGAACACTGTGTGGTTTATTCTGGGTAATTCACAATTATAGGTTAATAAAGGTTAATATAAATTTAATAGGTTATAAAGGTATAAGTGTATAAAGAGTAAATATGAATACAGAGACGCAAAGGGTAATAACACACGTGC
This sequence comes from Mixophyes fleayi, assembly GCF_038048845.1. NCBI lineage: Eukaryota > Metazoa > Chordata > Amphibia > Anura > Limnodynastidae > Mixophyes > Mixophyes fleayi. Next base: position 111,878,916 of record NC_134406.1, on the reverse strand, counting down.
TTTACACAAGTGTAATGGTCTGCAGCCAGACAGGTGCAATATACATCGATACAAAACACAGTGATGTGCGGATTCCGCACCACGTGGGACTGGGATTGACATAAAAATTACCATACACACTCCCCCCAGGTCGAGGAAGTATCGGAGGATTGTCGTGGATCCGTTGGAAGTTCATACACACTGCACACTGGTAACGAGATTGGAACGAAAATATTAAACGGTACGACCAACCAAATGAGGCGAGAATCGTCCATTTGGGCAGACTTTCGACCATCGTGTAACTGTACACACTGACCCGACTTTTGAACGAGCGGTCGTATGTCGGCAGTTTGAGACGATTATTGGACGAAAAGAGTGTAGTGTGTACCCAGCTTTAGATATGTAAATGTTGAATCTGCAGACTGCAACCTGTCTGCAGTATTTCTCATGTTGAATATGTGTTGTGCTACTTTTACACCCTTCTGTTGAATCTGCAATGTTGTAACAAAAGTCTCATTTTATTGTTTGTTTGTATGCTGGTGAAATGAACAGGCCACAGCCTGTGCAGCACCTCTGATCTCAATGTATTATTAAGTGTATACAGTCATTATCTAATACACTACAGAGTTCTCCTTTAACATAATGCATTTTTTCAAAATATGTGTATATAATTTATTGGAGGATTGTGAATTGTCTTTGAATACCTCCTTGTGACAACAAAGTGTCACAATAAGAAAGAGACGACACACAAGTACAACTGAAAAAATTAATCCTCGCTTTAAGATTTGTGAACAGCAATGAAAGAAATTGGTGTCATTTACTTAAATTCAGTCAGAATACACTGTTATCAATGCTAAATCTCACAGGCTCAGATTACCAAGCTGATGTTACATTTTAAAAATGTGGGAGCTGCCAACCAATAAGATACATATCAAATAGTGCGGCTAACTTTAAACAATGTCCCTTGTATTAGATTGGTTGTTATCTCCAACAATTAGAAGGTAGTGAGTGGGAGAAGGAGTAATTAATTATTGTTGGAAATGCCACTATTCCATATCATTTAAGAAACTCGTCTGTATTTTTGCAGAGTGGGGGATTTAATTTTTCATTAAATGTAGATGAATCATGTCATGCATGGTTTTGCCTAGGACTTGGTGGATTTTGGTGCACTGCCATATCCAATACAATATGTTTACTGAACTTGTTTACAGAATAATTAGTGGAATGACATCCAATATACAGAAAAATGGTATTGTTCGGTTACTTAATATTGACAACAAATTCTCAGGGAACATTTTGGACTGTTCAAGAAAATTGGTGTCCACTGGAAACTGACTTTTGTTGACATTCCTCTTGATCAATGCTGCTACATTTAAATGGTTGAATTTTATGGACTCTAAGGGGGGTATTCAATTGTTAGCGAGACGGGTGAAAATCCCGCGCTCGAAAAAATATTACCGTTAATACGGTAATTTGCGCGTAAATACCGTTAATACGGTAATTCACTCGCTGAAATTCAGCAAGTAATTACCGTATTAACGGTAATATTTTTAGAGCGCGGGATTTTCACCCATATCGCTAACAATTGAATATCCCCCTAAGGGGCATATTCAATTGTCCCAAAGTTTGAGCGCTCAAAAAATATTACCGTTAATACGGTAATCTCTCGCTGGATTTCAGCTCGCAGCTCCCTGAGCTGCGAGCTGAAATCCAGCTAGTATATTACTGTATTAACGGTTTTTCCGCACAGGATTACCGTAATCCTGCGCGGTCCACGGGATTTTCAGCAATCCCGCGGACAATTGAATATGCCGGGGGCATATTCAATTGTCCGCGGGATTGCTGAAAAACGTTAATACGGTAATTTACTCGCTGGATTTCAGCTCGCAGCTCAGGGAGCTGCGAGCTGAAATCCAGCGAGAGATTACCGTATTAACGGTAATAGTTTTTCCACGCTCGCTCCCACGGACAATTGAATACCCCCCTAAATGAATCTACAGTAGGTTTATATTCCATAATTCAACTGTGTAATTCCTCAATCCATTTATAGCAGCCCAACAGGCAATCTATTCAAGATTTACTTCAACTACTCTACTTTATTTGCAGAAATTATCCTAAATAGTTTAATACAGGGAAGTTTTGAAACCATGACACTTCAGAGATACTTTAGGAGCGTTTTGAAAAATTAAGTACCACTGGACATAAACATAATGAAATTCTATTGTATTTAAAATAAATAATACATATTGCATATTGATAAAGAACAGATACTGGAAATTAGAAATGGCAAACAGAAATTAAATAATGGTACTGTGTAATTGATAATTCGTAAAAAAAAATTGTAATACAGCCATTTTATTTATATATTTACACTGATGCAAAGAAATCCACAATGCTTACAAATAAGCAGCCATATTAACGCTCCATTTCATAATAAGTACAACACCACTTTAAAAGTTTTCTTTCCTGTTGTGGCCTAAATTATAGCATTTGAAGTTGACAGTCTCCTTCCTTACTGATCAGTAATCCTAATACACAACTCATCTGCCAAATTATATATTTGTCTGTGATTTGTTAATGAAAGATTGTGCAGAAATGGATGGTCTGAATGGGTGTTGTTGAACATGATTGGGCTCTTGCTATGGTTTCTTATTGTGGGCACAAAGTATTTTGGTCTGACACTGTATACTTGTACTGTATATCCACATGGGTACATGTGACTTAGAGCAATACATCTGTGTACAGATAATGGAGCTTCATTGTTAACCTGAAGTTCTTTAAAGAACAAGTCATGTAGTTTTTCAGGTGATGCCTAAAACTAATACAACAACACATGTCATATTTTTATTGGCCTGTTCTGTCTACACAGAATAACTTCAGTTTAGTAGAATTGAAACATACCGGTCACAGCTTCTTTTGGCCACGATTTTGGTATTACTTTGAGATCCATTAATGGTACTAGAACACCTTCCATATTACCAAACATGGAGGAGAGCCCTAAGCAAAAGAGCATGATGAAGAACAAAACAGACCAGAGAGGGGATATTGGCATTTTTGTTATGGCTTCAGTGAATACGATAAAAGCTAATCCGGTTCCTTCCACACCCTACAAAAATAAAAAAAAAATAGATGTCACTCATACAGTACAACAAAAATAACTGCGTGAAGAAAATACAGAAAAAAAGGCAGAATAGATTTTGTTTGTCACAATACAATTATTACTTTCCATGTGTAAAACTGATCATCCATTTTTTATTTATTTTAAAATATAAGGTTTTTTTTTTATGTTTTATTTACCTCTACCTTCTTATTATATTCAAGAGGCCAAGTTATATGATGATAGTTACATTAGCGTGCACTATTATTTAAAATAACCTTCTCAGAGAAATAATGCCCGAAATACTGGACTATGATGATAATGTACCATTGAGTCAGAAGAGAAGTTGTTCTAAGTTGCAGAACCTATATAGTGAAATATTGGCCTTATGGCTTGACAGGCCACGAGGCAAGTGTTTTATTTACCTCTACCTTCTTATTATATTCAAGAGGCCAAGTTATATGATGATAGTTACATTAGCGTGCACTATTATTTAAAATAACCTTCTCAGAGAAATAATGCCCGATATACTGGACTATCATCATCATCATCATTTATTTATATAGCGCCACTTATTCCGCAGCACTGTACAGTGAACTCATTCACATCAGTCCCTGCCCCATTGGAGCTTACAGTCTAAATTCCCTAACATATGCACATAGAGAGAGAGAGAGAGAAAGAGAGAGAGAAAGAGACTAGGGTCAATTTGATAGCAGCCAATTAGTCTACTAGTAGGTTTTTGGACTATGATGATAATGTACCATTGAGTCAGAAGAGAAGTTGTTCTAAGTTGCAGAACCTATAGAGTGAAATATTGGCCTTATGGCTTGACAGGCCACGAGGCAAGTGTGATATAATATTCCTTGGCATATCTTCTGACAGGTTCTTCAAAAACCAGCCTGATGAAGTTTAAGGGATAGATGTATCAAACCTTGAAAAATTAAAATTGGAGGTATTGCCTATAGCAACCAATCAGATTCTAGACTTCTTTTTCTAGAACGTGCTACACTTCAGGCAACAACTTTATTTTTCCTGTTTAGAAAGTTTTGTTAAATCTACCCCTAAGATCAAAGTGCTCTGTGTGCCTTGAAGTAATCTAAGATTAATAAAGGATTTGAGCTAATTGACTAGCTTTTGTTTTTTCCCACTCTGCTAAAAGATCTCTACTACATACGACCCTGAGTTGCAAGCTGGCTGGACTTAATCATCTTTCTGGAATTGACTGTGAATCGTCTCAAATGGCCAGGCAAGAAAACTTTATGTCGCTAAATGATCACTGAAATCTGGATGTACTTTGAGATCCTGCATAAATTGGATATAGTCTTAACTGATATGTTGGTTACAATACCAATACATACAATTTATGCTTTTTCTTTTAATACTTGTAGTAAGGTTGCAAAGTTTGTCTTTCCTTTGACTGATTTGAACATCACGTGGTTAAAAAAATATAAACATTTCTGTGCCCTGTACCTTGATGAAAGAGAAAATATTTATTTGTGGCATATGGATAGCAGTTAGAGATAGCTCTATGCCCTGCCTCCGACATGATCTTATTCTCCCAAATAAAATGCATCTAAATTTTTTGAAAACCAGTGGTAAGTGACAGAGTAGTGTCATCAGGCAAAAGCAAGGTTGTTTCTAGAATATACTGGACTAACATTTATATGCAATTGCTGAATCCACTCAGCTCCACTGTCATTGCTGTTGTCATGGGGGGAAGTGGGGGAAGCCTTCTCAGTCCTGCACTACTTAGATCTATTGCTTCTCCCCAATTTCTCAATAACCAAACCAACACTTGACTATTCATCTAATTGATTTACCTTATATTACATGCCAGACCATACACCCATCCCACCTTTTCCTACACTTCCCAGCCCACCCTTAGTTGATTCTCCCTTGTAACTGTTAAATATGATTTTTTGTTAAGGCCTCATAAGGCCTTTGTTCAGCCATTTTATTGTAACTTGCATAGAAATATTATTTGCTAGAAGAGATTATTCATTTTTCTGCTGACTTGCAGTCTTGCAATATGTGGGCCTATGGCCTTGAAGTTGAACTAATAGAGAACACCAAAATAAATGTATCAAGGTATGAAACAATGAACATTTTGATATCCAGCTCGTAGTATGGCAGCTGTGCCCTTGGTGTTGCACATAGCATATCTCCAACTCCCCTTGAGATAAAAAACAATAGCCTAATCTGTCCTTAGAAGGGGGAGAAAAATAAACACTACAAGAATACTGAGAAAGTTAATCAGTAGCGCCTCTCATAGACTAATGGTATAGAATTTTATGCATATGACATGGGATTCATTTATTTAGTAGGCTATAAAAACTTGTATCTTTGTATCAATAAACTAGAGAATATTCCTTGTATACAGAACTTGGTCTGTGTCAATTCTCTCCAGCTGATTGAAGCGCTTCCAGATATACTTGACACCACAGGCAGACTTGGGTCAGAATTTTAGATCTAACAACTTGGAGGTCCCACCAAGATTCGCTGTCCAGCAGGCTACAAGACAGACAACGGAGGTTTCCCAGCACATTGAACCCCAACATCCGCGGTCAGTAGATTTCTACTCGTTGGTCTTCCTAGTCTGGGTCACCTTATGTCTGTCTGAGGCACCTGACACGCGAATTTGTGAGTCTCAAGTATCATCTGATTAATATAATACAGTATTAACCCAATTTGTTTACTGTAATTGTATTGTTGATTAGATTTTTGAAAGATGAGTGAATTTTGAGTGCATGTGTTTGTACCTATTGTATGATGTATAAAGCATGAAAGTCACATAATACATTGATCAAAGAAGCATGTAATGGAATAGAGGGATTTAGAGAGTTTCTGTTTTGAACATTGAGTGAACATTTTAGACACCATCCCCAGAGATATATCAAAGAAGGGAGATTCGGCAATCTGCCCAAATTGTGTAAGAGAGAATTCCAAAGACCCTTCGTCCCAGATACTGTCAAAGAAGCTATTTAGCACGGACATACAGTACAAGGAGTCCACAGAACGGGACGTCCAGTGCAAGGACAACCCACAGAAACTAGATAAGAGTCCTGATTTGGACTCAACAGAATACTGTCAATATGAGTAATATAGATAGTAAACAGATGACAGCAGCTCCCTCATAGATATGATGCACAAAGACTTTAGGAAATGGGGGAGTAGAAGGTCTGCAGGGAATTTTTCAAGAAAGCTTGGATAGCCAAAAAAGGAATTGATATGTGTGGATAGAGAAACAAAGGTGTTGCAAGTGGTAATGTGACAAGAACAAAGGGGTACTGAGATCAAACCCCAAGATATTGTTTGAGGTGGCACAGAAAAGTTAAGAGATCTGAAAAGTCAAAATATATGTGGATATGCTAAATGCATCAGAAGCTGAATGATGAATCAAGTAGGTTGTATATTATAAATGTATGTTTGATCCTGCGCAGCTGAATGAGTGAAATGTGCCCCTCCCTCATTCTGTGTAAAAGATTTCAGTGTGTTGAGATAACATGTTGAAGCTAACTTTTATTTAGTGTAATGCTGGGACTTGTAGTTCCACAGCAGTAGGCTGGAAGATGTCAGTTAAGTTTTCTTTCTCTGTATGTGAGTTTTGTCTCCGTCTTACTGCGTGTGAGGGAGATCCGTGATAATTCACGCTGTTTGTTTTCTGTCTTAGTGCTCTCTAAGGGAGATGTGTGATTTAGTTTAAATCAAAATGTTTGTCTGTCTTGTCCGTTTTTTACAAGAGACATGTTTCAAGGTTGAAAAAGTTGTACATTCATTGCATAATGATAAGCTTTTAAAGAGATACAAAAGAAGTTTTAAAATGTTTGGTCCGATTGCACGGACAAGATTGTAAATAATGTACATTATCACTATTATTACTAGTGTCGGAACAAAGTTGGCTGGGATCCAACAAGGCGTTTCTGTATTTAAACAAAGAAATTTTGTTTCTGAAGCTGAGAAAAATAGCTTTCTTTTTAATGAAGTTGAGAATTGTGGGAGTGAGCTTACATGTAGATATTAAAAGCTGTTTTTATCTTTGTTAAAATGGCGCTGATAAATGTTCTCAGAAATCAGGAGAGTTAGTTATGCCTTTAAAGAAATGTTACGAGATAAAATGTCATCTGTGAGCAAGACTTAAGTGAATATATTTGTACTTTCAACCTGGAAATCACAGAATCTAAAAATATGTGTGAATATTTCGTCACAGGAGATTTTGTTGAGAAAATGTTGAGTGATTTACAGACACAATGTGTGGTGTCTAACGAGAGTACTCTGATTTATGAGACAGTGCTGCTTTTAAAATGGTTGAATACTTGGAACCAATATTCCAGATTGAATGTTTCTAAACCTGGAAATTTAATTAGTGTCATTTAAGAGGGCGGTACTAAGAGATAAAGAGAAAGGAGTGGCTTTGAACACTCGCCCAGGTCTCGTCACTTTGACATTCCCTGTTTGTGAGATTAGGAACTGCCCCTTTGAGGAAATAATTTTTTCAAGGCATGGAACGCATAGCGTCACAGTTAAGCTTCTAGCAACTGTTCACTGGTTACCTGTTAACAGTGTACACGCATGTTACAGTAATTCCTAGTGAATAAATGTTAATCTCTATGCAAAAGTTTTTTTTTTATTCACAGGTCTCCAGCTGCAAAGACCCATTAGGCAATCCAGATTGCATTGATCCAACTTCCAATGAATAGAAGTTTGCAATATGTTTTGATTTACAGCCACAACAAACATAAGTATAAACTAATGAAGGATTTAAATAACGTAGACTCTGCTGAGTAATGATTACCTTGTTTTGGAAAGAGATAATAGAGTTATTGGGCTATTCACTTAGCAAATGCATGAACCAGATGGTTTTTCTGTATGTGCAGAAAGCAAAAGATTTTTATTTGTATCCTCATTACAGTTTTGAGTCAATCGGTGTTTGTAAAGACATTTACTGCCCTTATTTATTGTGCTATAATCGTCATATACTGTAAATAATTATTTTATCGTGGGTATGGTAATGCATTGATGGGAAGTCAATATTTGTACAGAAATGAAAAAGACTTTAAGAGCTATCATCTGTGCTCCTGCATTAGCACTTCTAGATGATAGCAAGCCATTTACACTCTCCTCTGAGCAGAACCAAATGTTTAACCAATTTTAAGCTGAAATAACTTCTGCGCCAGCACTTGCTTTGCCAGATTATGACAAGCCTTTCACGTTATTTTGTAATGAAGTCAGTGCACATGTACAAGGGGTACTGACACAAATACATGGTCGCAAGCTAAGGTCACTTGCATACTACTCTGCTTTAGTGCTTGAAGAGAGTATAGATATTGTGCTAGGACACCCAGTTACCTTAACGGTACCGCACGCTGTGACAGAAACCAAGCACAAACAAAACATTTGTTACCGGCCACATTTACTAAATATGAAGATATACAGCACAATGGACATTCCCTTCTATTGTGAAATGAGTGACATATAACACTTGCCGAGCGCACTGTGTATTTTCTTCCTCCCGATCCTTTTTTATCCTTCCCTAAGAAATCCAGAATTAAAAGACAAAAAAAGGAAGCACAAGAGGCCCCAGAGCCTCTCATGTTCACAGATATATGTTAAGATCTTCAGACAAGGGGAATCTGAGTAAAATGTATTTTACAAGTTTTTTTAAAAGCTCCAAGGGAGACCAGAGAGTGGAGTTCATTGATATTAGCAGGAGGAATATAGATTGCACGTTATTTTCCTTTGCTGTACGCTGTAGATGTGTACTAGTGTGGAGGGACAGAAGACGCTGGAGCCGGTGCCCGTGAAGAGGGCGAAGATATCCGGCAGCGCTGTGCCCCTGGAGGGGCTGAAGAGGTCCCCGATGGTGCCCAGCTACAAGAAAGAAGAGGAGAAGTACTCACCCGTCCAGCGATCCAGCGGCGGTGAGTATAACTTTCTTTCTGCAGGTCCCGTCCGCGGGGGAAGGATGAGCCAATCAGGGCTCATCTTTCCCCGCTGGCCAATCAGCGGCCGGATGCGCGAGCCAATCGCGGCTCGCGCCCGGCCATTCAAAAGATTGGCGCCGACGCGAGCCAATCAGCGCTCGCGCCGGCGGATGACGTCACGCCGGCGACTATATAAGTCGCCGGGTGGCGCCATTTTGCCAGAAGTCCGTCGGCGGAGAAGAGAGAGGACGTCTCTCCACGACGTCGAGCCAGAAGACCAGCGGCAGCGGCGGCAGGGGGCCCTTGTAAGGGCCGTGAGCTACCCTGCCGCCAGAAGACTTCTATCAAGCCACCGGAGCGGAGATCGTCGGCGGGGAGCCCTTGTCAGGGCTGAGAGCGCCCCCGCCAAGCAGCTTTCAACAGCGCCGAAGCGGAGAAGAGGCGCCGCCGGCTGGAGGGTCTGGAAGACCCGGAGAAGAAAGAAACAGAAGACGGCGTGTCAAGTTGAGTATCCTGCGCAGAGCAGGTAAGTATACTCAACGTTGAATTCGGGCACTAGGCCCGTGGGCACAGCCGGGCACAAGGCCCGTTGGCACTGTAAATTAGGGGCACAAGGCCCAGGGACCTGGGCACTAGGCCCCAACGTGGTAGTGGGCCAGTAGGCCATTAGTATCTGTATAAAGGGGACAAGCCCCTGTTAGTTAGAGAGGGGGACTCAGAGCCCCAGGTGTACAAGGGCACAAGGCCCTTAGGTAGTTAGGGGCCTAGAGGCCATAGGAAGGCCAGAGGGCCTGGTTAGGGGCTGGTAGCCCATCTGCTATTAAGGGCACAAGGCCCTCAGTTAGTTAGGAAGGCCACCGGCCTTAGGCAGGGGCTAGGACCCCTAGGTAGTAGGGCACAAGGCCCTAGTGAGTGGGCTCAGAGCCCTGAGGTAGAGAGGGGGCTGAGGCCCAGGAAACAGAGCAGAAGGCTCTGTGTGTAGCTGGGCAGAGACCCATGGTGTGTAGGGCATAAGGCCCTGGTGGTGTGTGGTAGAGGCGTGGGAGCCTCGTGAGAGTAGGCGCGGTCCTGTGTGAGGTGAGCACACGTGGTTAGGAGGTACGGTCGAGCGTAGGCTCCCGTGGTGCTGTAGCAACCTGCTGGTTGGCTAGCAGCGGTGTGTTCGGGTAAGTAGCGGCAAAGTACTGTAGACTGTATTTATTCTGTCTGTGTGGCGAGTGTAGTTTACATTACAGTATTTTGGTGTGCTTTCTAGCTGTGTCCAGGGGCAAGACGTCAGGCCCCCATTAAAGGTAGGCTCTTGTTTCCTGTGGTTTTCCTGTGCTAACCCGTGCTGTGGGGACAAGTGTAAGTAACAGCATACACATAGTCAGGGGAGAACACATGTAGTTTTCCTGTCCCTTAGGTCCCCGGGGTCACACTGGTACCCAGAGGGGGGTGGCTGAGTGAGTTGGTGGCAGTACAGCACACCTTGAGGCAGTTCCAGGGGCGGCCGTGGTTCTGATCAAGGGTCCTCAAGGTCGGTTCCGTGCAGGTGGACCTGTGGTTCCGGACGTAGGGACACGTGTGAGATACCCGAGTACAGGCAGTCGGTCGGTTCAGTTCGATCGGCTGTTCCGTGCGGCAGTCGGCCCGCGGGTTAGTGTGCTGTTTTACTGAGCCTCAGCCGGGCTTAAAGAACCCGTACTTAGGGCCTGTGTGTGACTCCATAGCAAGAAGGCAGCTTCTTGGTAAGACCTGGGTGAGGGGGTTAGGAACCGCCCTCCGGTTTAGGCTGTGAACACCGGCTGGTGTTCCCCGTAGCGTGTAACTAGTAGCTCCGTTAGTGCACCACATTTAGTTAGTCCTAGTGTTTGACGTAGTTGCGTTGCCGACCATTAGAACGTTGTTAGGGTCGGGTCGCCGTTGTAGCTAGTCCAGTTTGTGGGTGCCATCTTAGTTCACGGAGAGCGTAGAGGGAGGCTGTGTGTCTTGTCATCCGCAGGAGTCGGGAAGGTGCAGGAGAACCGGATCGGAAGTGGGAGTGTCCCGGTGAGTATCACGCTCGATTCCTCCTTTCGGTTAGGCCCTCACCGGCAGGTGTGTGAGGCACTTGAGGCGGGATTAGTCCTCGGATTAGTCTTGGCCTTCAGTGCCTGTAGTCCCCCGCGTCTTGGCAAGAACAAAGTGAGGAGGCGGCAAGGAGCTTGGACTGACCGTGTCCTTGTCCTTTGCCGTAGTCTCGGACAGCCCTTACCTGGTAGGCACGGCCGTAATCTCTGTCTCTATCTCAGAGGGACGTGATTGGAGGTGACTGCGGCTGCGGATCTGCTGGGATAGGATCGCAGCTGGGAAAGTGGAAGCGGACTGGAGGTGACCATCGTTTACAAGGTAAATTCTTTTGTGTGCGTCTGTCCCTGTCTTTTCCCCGCAGGGGGCGTTACATTTTGGCGTAGTCGGCAGGATCAACGATGGCTCATCGGGGGATCATTCCGCTGTACGAGGGATACAGCTGTGTCATCTCTCGTGACGAAGTGGCAGCGTTCACGAAGCAAATCCTGGAACGTTGTGAGACAAGGAAGAAGAAGAGCAAAGGTACTAAACGGCAACCGGTGGAAGAAATGCTGTGCTGGAAGTGTGGGTTGCCTGGACACTTCGCATACCAGTGCCCAGTTGCCGAGGAGCTCTTTGATGAATGGGAGGACGAAGAAGTCTCCGATGAATGGGAAGACGTAGAAGTCTTCGAGTGGAAGGACGAGGAAGCCTTCCATCCATGGTCTCAAGAGAAGTCGGAATCTGGAGGGAAGGATCGGCAGAGCCTGCTGACTGTCGGATCGCAGGTGATCGTCCCGTCCAAGCAAGATTCGCGACAGGAATACCCGCGTCAGCCGGATGCTGGAGCCGGGGTATTGGAGACGTCGGATACGTCAGACGACTTGTCCGTGGCTGTGGAAGAGTTGGTCCCTGAAGACGAAGGGAGAACTGAGCAGACCCTCCACGGGGCAACGCTGTGTCCGGAGACATGTGAAGATGTCTGCCCGGTGGTACCTGAGAGGATGGAAGCCATCAGTACCCCTGAAGAGAGAGCTGCTGAAGAAGTACTGCCTGAAGAAGACTGTACTTTAGAGAGCGCAGCTGGAGAGTGGTGGATGTTGTCACCTTCTGAAGAAGCTTCCCGCACAACCGAGGAGGTATCGGACGGATGGGAGGTTCCGGCATGCGCCGAGGAAGAGACTCCCTGGATACCGACTTCGGGCGAGGAAGTTGCCAGGATGGTGTGGATCCTGCGCGAGAGGGCTTTACCGCGAAGGACCCGGTGGACGCAAGTCAGGGATGCCGGTAAGCGACCCTTGGAGGTGGACGTAGAGGAGAAGACGTTGATTGTGGGGACCACAATGGAAAAAGGCGGCGGAAATGTGGAGGGACAGAAGACGCTGGAGCCGGTGCCCGTGAAGAGGGCGAAGATATCCGGCAGCGCTGTGCCCCTGGAGGGGCTGAAGAGGTCCCCGATGGTGCCCAGCTACAAGAAAGAAGAGGAGAAGTACTCACCCGTCCAGCGATCCAGCGGCGGTGAGTATAACTTTCTTTCTGCAGGTCCCGTCCGCGGGGGAAGGATGAGCCAATCAGGGCTCATCTTTCCCCGCTGGCCAATCAGCGGCCGGATGCGCGAGCCAATCGCGGCTCGCGCCCGGCCATTCAAAAGATTGGCGCCGACGCGAGCCAATCAGCGCTCGCGCCGGCGGATGACGTCACGCCGGCGACTATATAAGTCGCCGGGTGGCGCCATTTTGCCAGAAGTCCGTCGGCGGAGAAGAGAGAGGACGTCTCTCCACGACGTCGAGCCAGAAGACCAGCGGCAGCGGCGGCAGGGGGCCCTTGTAAGGGCCGTGAGCTACCCTGCCGCCAGAAGACTTCTATCAAGCCACCGGAGCGGAGATCGTCGGCGGGGAGCCCTTGTCAGGGCTGAGAGCGCCCCCGCCAAGCAGCTTTCAACAGCGCCGAAGCGGAGAAGAGGCGCCGCCGGCTGGAGGGTCTGGAAGACCCGGAGAAGAAAGAAACAGAAGACGGCGTGTCAAGTTGAGTATCCTGCGCAGAGCAGGTAAGTATACTCAACGTTGAATTCGGGCACTAGGCCCGTGGGCACAGCCGGGCACAAGGCCCGTTGGCACTGTAAATTAGGGGCACAAGGCCCAGGGACCTGGGCACTAGGCCCCAACGTGGTAGTGGGCCAGTAGGCCATTAGTATCTGTATAAAGGGGACAAGCCCCTGTTAGTTAGAGAGGGGGACTCAGAGCCCCAGGTGTACAAGGGCACAAGGCCCTTAGGTAGTTAGGGGCCTAGAGGCCATAGGAAGGCCAGAGGGCCTGGTTAGGGGCTGGTAGCCCATCTGCTATTAAGGGCACAAGGCCCTCAGTTAGTTAGGAAGGCCACCGGCCTTAGGCAGGGGCTAGGACCCCTAGGTAGTAGGGCACAAGGCCCTAGTGAGTGGGCTCAGAGCCCTGAGGTAGAGAGGGGGCTGAGGCCCAGGAAACAGAGCAGAAGGCTCTGTGTGTAGCTGGGCAGAGACCCATGGTGTGTAGGGCATAAGGCCCTGGTGGTGTGTGGTAGAGGCGTGGGAGCCTCGTGAGAGTAGGCGCGGTCCTGTGTGAGGTGAGCACACGTGGTTAGGAGGTACGGTCGAGCGTAGGCTCCCGTGGTGCTGTAGCAACCTGCTGGTTGGCTAGCAGCGGTGTGTTCGGGTAAGTAGCGGCAAAGTACTGTAGACTGTATTTATTCTGTCTGTGTGGCGAGTGTAGTTTACATTACAGTATTTTGGTGTGCTTTCTAGCTGTGTCCAGGGGCAAGACGTCAGGCCCCCATTAAAGGTAGGCTCTTGTTTCCTGTGGTTTTCCTGTGCTAACCCGTGCTGTGGGGACAAGTGTAAGTAACAGCATACACATAGTCAGGGGAGAACACATGTAGTTTTCCTGTCCCTTAGGTCCCCGGGGTCACACTGGTACCCAGAGGGGGGTGGCTGAGTGAGTTGGTGGCAGTACAGCACACCTTGAGGCAGTTCCAGGGGCGGCCGTGGTTCTGATCAAGGGTCCTCAAGGTCGGTTCCGTGCAGGTGGACCTGTGGTTCCGGACGTAGGGACACGTGTGAGATACCCGAGTACAGGCAGTCGGGCGGTTCAGTTCGATCGGCTGTTCCGTGTGGCAGTCGGCCCGCGGGTTAGTGTGCTGTTTTACTGAGCCTCAGCCGGGCTTAAAGAACCCGTACTTAGGGCCTGTGTGTGACTCCATAGCAAGAAGGCAGCTTCTTGGTAAGACCTGGGTGAGGGGGTTAGGAACCGCCCTCCGGTTTAGGCTGTGAACACCGGCTGGTGTTCCCCGTAGCGTGTAACTAGTAGCTCCGTTAGTGCACCACATTTAGTTAGTCCTAGTGTTTGACGTAGTTGCGTTGCCGACCATTAGAACGTTGTTAGGGTCGGGTCGCCGTTGTAGCTAGTCCAGTTTGTGGGTGCCATCTTAGTTCACGGAGAGCGTAGAGGGAGGCTGTGTGTCTTGTCATCCGCAGGAGTCGGGAAGGTGCAGGAGAACCGGATCGGAAGTGGGAGTGTCCCGGTGAGTATCACGCTCGATTCCTCCTTTCGGTTAGGCCCTCACCGGCAGGTGTGTGAGGCACTTGAGGCGGGATTAGTCCTCGGATTAGTCTTGGCCTTCAGTGCCTGTAGTCCCCCGCGTCTTGGCAAGAACAAAGTGAGGAGGCGGCAAGGAGCTTGGACTGACCGTGTCCTTGTCCTTTGCCGTAGTCTCGGACAGCCCTTACCTGGTAGGCACGGCCGTAATCTCTGTCTCTATCTCAGAGGGACGTGATTGGAGGTGACTGCGGCTGCGGATCTGCTGGGATAGGATCGCAGCTGGGAAAGTGGAAGCGGACTGGAGGTGACCATCGTTTACAAGGTAAATTCTTTTGTGTGCGTCTGTCCCTGTCTTTTCCCCGCAGGGGGCGTTACACTAGTCTAGAATGGAAAGCCAGGTCTAGAAGAACCAGACTCATGCCAATAGTAATGTAGAGATCATTATACATAATTAGAAAATTCTAATATGAAAGTTTAACCCAACCAAATAAAGAAAAGAGCAACCCATGACTGTAGGGGTTTACACCCAATACAGAAATGTATTTGTGAGTATTGTGGCCCAACACATTATTACATTTACACAAGCCAATAGGTTAATATTTGACTACCTGGCAGCTTAGTCTGGAGGGTGCTGCCTGACCCTAAATATTTAAATTGAAGCCCAGGGTTGCACCTTTTTTAACTAGTGATACAAATGATCCAGAGAAAATGCTTGATGAACACTTACAAAAATAAGACATGAAATATAAAAAATGTTAAGGAGCACACTGGAGATGATTATCTAGAAGGATAATTTTCATGGCTGTACCTGGCCGATTGGGTCAAGGGTATAGGAGGATGGTTATCAGGTCTTATACATGTTGTACTTCAAGGACTGTTATTAATTCTTCTTATTATTATATACACTAACAGAACTGATGATGTGGCTTATTAACAGGTGTATTTAAGCTAAGTGTTACTCTTCCAGAAAAATTAAAGTTACCACATCTGTCTTAACCGCTGTACTATACACCCATCTAATGAGTGTAAACCTTTAGAACCTTTTCCTTGGAAACTGAGAACCTTTTCCTTGGATTCCACATGCTCCTTAGTGAAGCCTATCCTTGTGAAGTAGCACTGCTAACTCCCAGTAACGTTACATTTAAGCAGTGCACAATGTTGAATCCTGCTGCCTTATTGCAGCAAGTTTCAAAAGATGGGAGAAGTACCTGTATATATTGGGGTTCCCCTAGGGATTTGGGGGAATTCCATCCCAGGGGGAATTCCATCCCAGCTTGAACAGGAAGGAAAAAAAAATGCAAACAAAATTTTTCTGAACATTTTCTGAACATGATTGTATTGAACTAATGAAACAAGAATCTCTGATTTTATCTGACATTAAAGATAAACCATTATCAGATGCAGACATCACTCTTTTTGTAGATGGTTCACACTATTACATAGATCCTGTCCCTTATACAGGGTGTGCTGTAACCACACACACAGAAATAGGGATTCAACAGACTCTACCGAGTCACATCAGCAAAAGAAGCTGAACTAAAGGCCCTGACACTTGCATGCATATATGCAAAAGGACAAAGAGTAAATATTTACACTGATTCAAGTAATGCGTTTGTAATTGCGCATGATTATAGCCCTATATGGAAAAGTAGGGACCTTATGGGTTCAGCAAGCAAACCAGTCAATATGATGAACGTACCAGGGAACTGTTCACTGCATTCCAGCTGTCCTCCAGACAGTGATGAAGGTGAAGACACACACAGAGATACTACCACCGAAGCCAAGTGCAATAGACTGGTAGACCAGGCCGCACAAGAAGCCGCCATAGCCCCAGTACCCCAAGGGGAGTCTATTTACATGGTGACCCCCTGACCCCAAGTTTGACCAGAGCACACTCCAACTTATGGAAAAACAAGCAACAGAGAATAAGAAAAAGACTTGGGCAAAACATGGAGCACTAGAAGTGCAAGGAGAGTGGTGTAATGGTCAGTGTTTGTGTCTGCCAAAAGTAGTTTATCCCATTATGGCCAATATAGCACATGAGAAAGTGCATCTGGGAAAAGATGCTAAGGTTGTACTCACTAACAGGTTATGGATAGCAGCAGGGTTCGCCCAAGCAGCACAGTCTTTAGTGGCAGGATGCCTAGTCTGTGCACAGAATAACCCTGGTAAGTCTGTCCCAACTCCATGGAAAAGCACAGCCCAGACATAGTATCCCTATAAGAGGATACAGATAGACTTTATACAAGTTCCCAAATGCTCGGGATTTGAGAATGTGCTAGTCTGTGTCGACTTCTTTAGTCACTGGCTGGAGACATGGCTGTATAGAAAAGCAAATGCTAAAGCATTAGCCAAGAAAATTGTGAATAAGGTAATCTGCTGATATGGGGAACCAGAGGTCATTGTAAGTGACAGAGGGATACACTTTACGGGGCAAGGATTCCAGAAACTATTAAAAGACATGGGAATCATATCTTCCCTTCACACCCCCTACAGACCTCAAAGTTCAGGATGTATGGAGCGCCTTAATGGTACTCTGAAATTGAAAATGCAGAAAATAATGGCTGAAACAGGTCTGCCATGGATCTCATGTTTACCTGCACTCAGTAAGAAACACTGCTAGGAAAGACACAGGTTTAATACCAAATGAGATACTGTTTGGCACAGCACACAGAACAGGCTGTTATTTTCCATAGCAACTACAGCATGTATATAGTGATTTGTTGAACTATGTTGCCTTATTACAGAAACAACTAACTGAAATACATGGTCAAATGTTCTCCTCCATTCCAGACCCTAATTTTGATACAGGTACCCATAAACTGCAACCTGGGGGCTGGGTGGTCGTGAGAAAGCACATCAGGAGAAGTCTTGAACCCAGATACAAAGGTCCTTATGAAGTCCTGTTGATGACTCCCATGGCAGTGAAAGTACAGAAAGAGACACCTGGATTCATGCATCACACTGCAAAGTCTTCAAATCAGGGGAGTCTTGTTCTGATCAATAGAAATGACTGTCTTATGTTATTGATATGTCTTGCCGGAATAATTGTGACTGAAGTAGGGATCAAGGCCTCCCTAACCCAGTATGAAACAGACAGATAAGTGACAAATTGCCTATGCCACTGTGAGAAACATATGAGAAGGAGTGCTCAACAATTTGCACTCATAGTAGAGTAAACTCAGAAACTGCCTTTGTGCAGATGCATAACCTCATGGGTAAAGTTGTCAGTAATGATTCATGTTGGATATTGGAAATATTGGCATTGGTAGCAAATGGTTTTGCAATCCTGTTGATCGTATATGTGATAATGAAACTAATTATATGGCTGATTAAGAAGTTGCTGACACTTGATTGTTGTCTCTCCAAAAAGGGAACCACTGAAAATCCCGAACCTCTGATGATCACAGAAATTACTGCTGAAACCTGACCTGACTATGAGCGTCATGAACTATTTGGACTAGCAAAGCCAAAGAACTGCACAGTTTGCAACAAGAAACTACTAAAGACTGAACAAAGGACATGCAAGGCCTGCAGAACTACTATAGACTCATTAACTACCTACTAAGAAACCATCTTTTAAAGAAACCATCTTTTAAGAAACCATCTTTTCTAGACATGGACATTTGCCAAATTGCATCTCCTCATAAATCAAGTTAGGACAGGGAGGATCACAGGCTTATCAATAGTGGGGGACGAGTTGACAGATTCCTAAGGGGACCAACTCTATGCATGTGGCCTTCTACATGTGTATACGTACCTGCTTATTAAGAATGTGGTTCTATAGATAGGATTAGGTAGGTAGGAGGAGAAAGGGCCGAAATTGAATAAAAGATGGGAAATGTTAAATATGATTTTTTGTTAAGGCCTCATAAGGCTTTTGTTCAGCCATTTTATTGTAACTTGCATAGAAATATTATTTGCTAGAAGAGATTATTCATTTTTCTGCTGACTTGCAGCCTTGCAATATGTGGGCCTATCGCCTTGAAGTTGAACTAATAGAGAACACCAAAATAAATGTATCAAGGTATGAAACAATGAACATTTTGATATCCAGCTCGTAGTATGGCAGCTGTGCCCTTGGTGTTGCACATAGCATATCTCCAACTCTCCTTGAGATAAAAAACAATAGCCTAATCTGTCCTTAGAAGGGGGAGAAAAATAAACACTACAAGAATACTGAGAAAGTTAATCAGTAGCTCCTCTCATAGACTAATGGTATAGAATTGTATGCATATGACGTAGGATTCATTTATTCAGTAGGCTATAAAAACTTGTATCTTTGTATCAATAAACTAGAGAATATTCCTTGTATACAGAACTTGGTCTGTGTCAATTCTCTCCAGCTGATTGAAGCGCTTCCAGATATACTTGACACCACAGGCAGACTTGGGTCAGAATTTTAGATCTAACATAACTAAGGACAAAGACTGTGTTTTTATCTCAGCTTGCCTTACAACCTGCCCATTCATACCCATTCCTTCCCAGCTTTTTTACTTTATCTTTCCACTCTATGTGCCCGTCTAGTTCACCTCTTTAAACTGTCTTTTTCCACTGGCACATTCTTATTCTCCTTTATAGACTTTCTCATCTCACCAATCCTAAAGAAACCATCTCTTGACCGAGACACTTTCTCCAACTACCACCCAATATCTCTCCTCCCCTTTGAATCCTCTCCCTCCTTTCTCAACTCTCTGCAGTCAAGCTTTCAACCCTATTGGGACTGTCACACTGCCTGCTTTAATTTAATCAGTGATCTACTTACAGCAAAGGGTAAGGGTCACTATTCTACACTCATCATCTTGGACCTCTTCGTGCTTTTGACACAGTCGATTGCCAACTTCTCCTGCATACCCTTCACTCAATTGGCCTTCATTACATGTTTTTTTCTGGAAAACTCCCTACCTATCCAACCACACCTTCTGCGTCTCTGGCACATCCTCCCCTCTACTCCCGCTCATTGTTGTAGTCCTAAAAGGCTCTGTTCTTGGCCCTTTGGTATTTTTTTTATTGAGCACCTCCTTCATTGGTGAACTAATTTGCTTCCAGCCCCACCTCTATGCTCACAACTATCAAATCTAGCTTTCCACCCTTGATCTCTCCCCTTCTTTACTATCTTTTGCTACCAACTGTCTCTCTACTGTTTCCACATGGATGTCCCAACACTACCTAAAGCTCAACATGTCCAAGACAGAGTTTATCATCTCACATCTGCCCAGAGTCACCACCTACCCTCAAATCTCCCTCAACACCACAAACAACATATCAGTTATAATGACACAATTTCCTCAGTCTCCAATGACTGTTGCCTTGGTGCCACCCTTGAGTCCATCTTTTACTCCTCACATCCAGTCTCTCTCCCAAACCTGTCTCCGTCATATTCAAAATATTGTTGGCATATGCCGTTTTCTAACCAAGATGCAATTGAAGCTTTTTTCCATTCCATCATCTCCGACCTTAACTACTATAGTCTCCTCCTATCTGGCACTACCCTCAGCTATCTATTTCAGCTTCGGTATACCTGATTCCCGATCATATCTTCTGGGACAAGACTGATCTTCCCCACTTGTCACTCCACATTCACCGTACCACATTATGCAAATCCATAAACTTGCTCCCTATCCTCCAGAATCAAACTCAAATTACTCACATACAGCTACGTAGCCATCAATAACACCACCCCTTCATTCATCTCAAACATCATCTACAAATACTCTCCCTCAAGCTCACAACATTTTAGATGAACCTTTGACCTGATCTCATAATCAAGTCTCAGTCCACCTAAAAAACTTCTCCTGTAGAGCTACCATGCCCAATCTGACTCTCCCCTAGCATTCAAATTTTTAAATGTTCTACAAAATTCCACCTCTTTATTAGAGTCAAACCTACTTCCAATTGTCCCAACCCCCACTTTGAGCTACAGTCGCTCCTCTTGTCTCAGCTGTGTTATTTCTCACCTCACTAGATTGTAATCTTTCTAATGTTACAAATCAATAAAAATAATAATAATAATGATAATAGTTGTTATCCTTATACAGGAATCCATTTTGTGGTAGCATTGTGTTGAATTAAGAAGAATCCTATAAGTGTTTTTCTCCTTTTTTACTATATAAGGTGAGTAAAACATATAGTGCTATATTCACTTTAGCCTATGGTAATACCTAGCTGGCAAGGATAAATATGCTTTTGCAATATTTACTATATTGTATTTGTGTGTGTGTGGGGGGGGATTATATATATACAGTTCTGGAAGTGGGGTGGTATGTGCCGGTATGACATACTGCCACTTCTCATTTCTTTGGCACTATTCTAAGCTATCTGTGCATATGTAGTTGATGCAGTTAGTGCAAGGAGATTGCAAGGATATCACCGCTAGAAATCATCTCATACTACAGCCGCTATAGAGCTGCAGTCGCTAGACTGTCTAATGCAGGAATAAAGTACTTTCACATTGGACAGGTCATGTGCTGTATAACCTCTGCGCTTTAATGTTCAAAGTGAAAGTAGTATATTCCAGCATTAGACAGTCTGCCGCTGCAGCTCTATAGCGGCTGCAGTATGAGATGATTTCTAACAGTGCCGACTATAAAAATGATCAAGTTCTTCTCAAATTGATGTCATGGACTTCAGGTAGCTGAGACCAGCATTTTATTTTTGTTTGTGGGACATTTTTATTAAACCTTGATGGGGGAAGTGACTTGGGGGTTAATATAGGGGTTAATATAGTGACATGATTTTGGCTTTGTCAACTTGTATTCCGCTACTTGACATAATGGAACTTGTAGTTCCACAATATTTACAGACTTAAGGAGAAATCTATATGTTGACTACCTTTGGGCCTACTTGGGTTTTTTATGTGTTACTTGTTTAATGTCTGTCATCCTCTTTAAAAACATATATTACAGAAAAGCTAAGGTATACCGACTGATCCCTCAGCAACTCCAATTGTACTCCATACTATATAATTATTCTCCTTTAACTAAGGACCGGCCCATATTGTAGGCTGCTGTTCATTCACCGATCAGTCTAATTCATCAATTACATTGTTTCTAGCACTTTGATTTAATTTAGTATATTCCTTTGTATTTGTTTTTATTTTCATTTATGCTGCAGAAATGAAGGAAATTTTTTCAACATGGGTGAGAAACTTTTCTATGAGTCCAGTGTTTTTGAAAATGACAATTATTTGCTATCGCAGGGACAGAGCAGAGCAGTTGGAGAGGGAGAGAGAAGGGACATGTAAGATATAAGGGAGAGGTGGAGAAGCACACGTACACAATATGGAAAGTTAAAGGAACACAATAAATATAAAGGAAATAGAAATACACAAATCAGGCTTGAGAGAGATGTAGAGATATGGGAGACATTAGGGAAAGGTGAGGTAAGACAGGGTAGCAATGGGGGCACACAGGGAAAATGATGGAGAGATGGGAGTACATAGAGCATATAGCCTTGCATCATTTAATATGCATTATTTTATACTATATACATATATAGTGTTCAAAAGTACATCTAAAATTATTGTCACACTATTAAAATCCATGGTACTTCTGGAGTCTTAGACAGCCACCAGTCCCCCTGATATTCAGTATATACTGTTTGGTGACACTTAATTATGTCATTTTAAATCAGTGTCTAGAAGTCTCCCACAAAATTTTAGTCTCTCAATAATTTTTCTCAATAAGAATAATACAAAAACATGAAACAAAACGCTAATATATTACAATTGTTTTTTTCTTTTACTTTTTGCATGAATATTTTTTGTGCAACCATTTTTGTTCTTTGGTTTGTATTTACTTTGTGCTTTTGGCATTGGACACCCTATAATCTCCCTAAAATAAAACTCGGAGGGCAATATTACACTGTGTATTCACCCACAATTATATATGTAAAGAGAGAGAGAGAGAGAACAATATACATCAATTGATGAAAAATCTAGGGTGATTGGTTAAAAATAATCAAGGCAATCCATCCCAGTAAAGACCAGGGAGTCAGCACATTGTTAAATGCAAACTTGTAGAAATTATTAAATACATTAAAAGACAGCAAAATTAACCATTTACTTATCAGGACAATGGTGTTTAGAATATGGGCAAAACCGATTGTGGTGCCCGAATATCTGCCTCAAGAAACAGTACAGTACAGTTTAAATACCTGTTTCTTGTGGCACCAAAATGTGTGTGTGTGTGTGTATGTTAGCTTCAAACAAGCTAAGTGGATTACGAACCAAAAAAATTAATTAATTATGCATAGAAGGTGGGTCAGTCTAAAAATTATTATTATTTTTTTAATGAGGGAGGGTGTTTTGTTTCTTTTAACTTATCTATATAAATTTTAAGTACAGTTGGACTTCTGTGTCCCCCTGCAACACTCCCTTCTATATTCTACATTATTATACATATAAACTACTTGAGATCATGTATTTAATATTTGTCAATTGACAAAAGGTGAATTAATTTTTTGTAAGGAATAACACATATTCCTATGTCTTCCCATATTGAAGATAATAGCTAAATTAAACATAAAGGAGACTGCAATGATTGTAGTCTAATCAGAATAATTCAAAACATAATCTATAAATGTGGTCATGATCTATCCTATTATCTGAATTTGCTTTAGCAAATCATTGTGTTTTAGCAAACAGGCCTAACTTATGTCACCTGGCTATGATTGTGTATTCAGTGATGCATGGTGGCAAAGATGGGTAGTCAACTCTTTTTCTTTACATGTGCCAATGATATATAAATTCTCCATAAGTCATTTATAGGGATAATGCATTACCTAAGGAATCAATATAACGTAATCATGATTCATATGTATATGTGTAAAAAATCATTTGATGTTAAGTGGGATTAATACTGTATTTATGCTATTTTCCAGGAGAGTATTATAATATATTTGTAGAACCAATTACTAGAACTGTTCTTAGACAGTTTTCAAGAAACAGGTTGTAAAACAGATTAGCATACAAGCACAATGTAGAATTGTTTGTAAAACAAACATTGTACAGCCGGTACCTCCTTCCAATACCCTCTTAACAGCGGTAATAATAGTGTTGCGTTTTAGAGTGACGTAAATTACTGCTGCATTGTAAAACCATGTTACAATGCAAGAGGTGCAAATTAGTATTCTGTTTTGCACATAAGTTAAATACTTACTGTTTTTTCATGTAGCACACAAATACTTGATAGCTTATTTGTGCACTGAAATTTAAAGTTGATATTTGTGTGCTACATGAAAAAACAATCAGTATTTAACTTATGTGCAAAACAGAATACTAATTTGCACCCCTTGCATTGTAACATAGTTTTGTCCAGGAGACTGAAATAAGAAGTTTCTCAAGTTAAGATCCTTAATGAATCAGGCCCATAGACATTAATAAGGAAATGAGTCTTAAGGGCACGCTTGAAGCCTTTCAGAGTAGATGCTAACCTGATGGAATGTGGAAGATGGTTCCACAGCTGGGGAGCAGCCCGGACAAAGTCCTGGAGACGGGAGTGAGAAGAGGTGATCAGTGAAGCAGTGAAGCGGCGTTCACAGGCAGAGCGGAGGGGGCTGCTAGGAGTGTAGGTAGAGATGAGATTGGAGATGTAGGGGGGAGGATTAAATAAGAGATTTAAAGGTGAGGGTGAGGAGTTTAAATTTAATTCTGTAGGCCATGGGTAGCCAATATAGTGACTGTTGGAGGGAGAAAGCAAAGGTAGAGTGGCGGGAGAGAAAAATGAGTCGGGCATCAGCATTGAGGATAGACTTAAGAGGGTCGAGGTGAGAATCAGGTAGACCACAGAGAAGGGGGTTACAGTAGTCAAGGCGAGAGATTACAAGGGTTTTCGTAGCTTCCGTGGTGAGAAAGGGGCATATCTTGGATATATTCCGAAGGTGAAAGTAGCAGGATTTTGAGACGGACAGAATGTGAGGCTTGAAGGAGAGGGAGGAATCAAGGATGACCCCAAGGCATCGGACTTGAGGGACAGAAATGAGGGTAGTGTTATTAACAGAAATAGAGAGGAGGGAGGTGTGAGAGTCCTGGAAGGGGGGAGATGATAAGTTCAGTCTTGGAAATATTGAGTTTAAGGAAGCGTTGGGACATCCAAGATGAGATGGCCGAGAGACAGCAGGAGACACGAGGCAGAAGGGAAGGGGAGAGGTCAGGGGATGAAAGATAGATTTGGGTATCATCAGCATAGAGGTGGTACTGGAGGCCAAAGGAGCGGATGAGGAGACCTAGGAAGGAGGTGTAGAGGGAGAAAAGCAGGGGGCCAAGAATGGAACCTTGAGGAACGCCAACAGGTAAGGGAAGAGGGGGGATGTGGAGTCGTGTAGACACTGAGAAGGAGCGGTTGGTGAGGTAAGAGGAAAACCAGGAGAGGACAGTGTTACAAAGACCTATAGAATTGAGAGTTTGCAAAAGGAGTGTGTGGTCAACGGTATCAAAGGCAGCAGAGAGGTCAAGAAGGATAAGAAGGGCATAGTGTCTTTTGGATTTAGCGAGGAGGAGGTCATTAGTGACCTTAGTGACGACAGTTTCAGTGTAGTGGAGGGGGCGAAAAGCAGATTGGAGCGGGTTAAGGAGTGAGTGAGAAGAGTGAAAGGAGGTGAGACGGTTGTAGACAACCCGTTTAAGGAGTTTGGAGGCAAAAGGAAGAAGCGAAATAGGGCAATTAGAGAGAGAGGCGGGATCAAGGGACGGTTTCTTGAGTATGGGGGAGACAAGAGCATGTTTAAAAGAGGAGGGGAAGATTCCAGAGGAGAGGGATAGGTCGAGGAGGTGGGCAAGGTAGGAGCAGGCTTCAAGAGAGAGGGAGCGGAGGATGTGAAAGGGGATTGGGTCTTGTGGGCATGTGCAGGGGGGGTGAGGAAAGAGAAGGGTATGGACTTCATCTGCAGATAGCGGAGTGAAGGAAAAGAAGGATCGTGAGCTAGCAAGGGGAGGGGAGTAAGAAGACAGCAGTCGCAGAGGAGGGTGGGAAGGGGGACAGAGTGGGCAGGGAGGGGGGAGAGGGTGGAGTACGAAGGGACTGCTGGGAGATGTCATGACGTATAGACTCAATCTTGGAGGTGAAGTGGATAGCAAAGTCGACGGCAGAGAGCGTGGGGGGAGTGGGAGAGGGGGAAGTGAGAAGAGGGAGTTGAAGGTGGCAAAAAGCTGACGGGGGTTGGAGGATTGGTAAGAAATGAGAGCTTTAAAGAAGGATTGTCTTGAGAGCGATAAGGCGGAACTGTAAGAGGGAAGTATGAACTTGAAGTGGAGGAAGTCAGCATGAGTGGGTGACTTTCTCCAGAGCCGTTCTGCATTCCGGGAGCATTTTTGAAGATAGCGGGTAAGTTTTGAGTGCCACGGTTACGGCGGGGACCGATGAAGCTTGATGGTGACAGCCATGGCGAAAGAGTCAAGTGCAGTGGTAAGAGTGCTATTGTAAAAGGAGACAGCCTCATCGGTGCAAGAAATAGTGGTGATGGGGTAGAGGAGCGAGCACAGGGAAGAGGAGAAAGTGGTAGGATCAACTGTATCAAGATTACGCCTGGTGAGAGTAACCTTGGGGGATGGGGACGGTGAGAGGGGTGGAGAGATTCTAAAAGATAGGAGATGGTGGTCAGAGAGAGGAAAAGGTGAATTAATGAGGTCGAAGACAGTATCGAGGTGTGAAAAAAACAGATCAAGTGAGTGGCCACTGCGGTGGGAGGGAGAGGAGGTCCACTGAGAGAAACCAAGGGAGGAGGAGAGGGAGAGAAGTTTGGAGGCAGCAGGGTCTGAGGGATTGTCTACAGGGATATTAAAGTCCCCCAAGATGAGAGAGGGAAGGTCAGAGGAGAGAAAGTGAGGGAGCCAGGTGGCAAAGTGATCAAGAAATTAAGTGATGGACCAGGAGGACAGTAAATAACAGCAACACGGAGGTGGACAGGGTGGAATAGGCGCATAGAGTGAACCTCAAAGGAGGAAAAAGATAGGGAGGGTTCAGGGGGAAAACCCGAAAAGAGCAGCAGGAGGAGAGAAGTATGCTGACGCCACTACCTTGCCAGTCCCCAGGTCTGGGTGTGTGGGAGAATGACAAGCCCCTGAAAAAGAGAGCAGCAGGAGAGGTAGTGTCCTGAGGGGATAGCCAGGTTTCAGTGATGGCAAGCAGGTTGAAGGATCTAGAGATAAAGAGATCATGGATAGAGGTCAATTTGTTACAAACCTGGCATTCCAGAGACCACAGGATAGAGGAAGAGAGGGAAAGGGAGAGATGTGGATGAGATTGTTGGGGTTGCTTGACTACAAGGGTGAGTATGATATGGAGCGAGGGGCATGACAGGGAGAGGGGGTTGGAATTGGACGAGAAGCAGAAATAAGGGGATTTGTCAGCAGTCAGGAGACGAGGGGCAGGGGAGCAAGAGGTGTGTTATGACTCGCCGGGCTCTCTGTCAGAGATAGCTAGATAGATAGATAGATAGCCTGTTAGGGATAGGTAGGTAGGTAGTTAGATAGCCACATTGGGTGTTTAGATGGGTAGTTAGTTTAGTTCTTAGATAGATTAGATAGATCAGTTTAGGTAGATTAGATAGGCAGATAGATTAGTTAGATAGATTAGATAGGTCTTAGATAGGGTCCAATCATGATGTCATTTCTTATGTAATGCCTCACATGGCCAGCCTGTTTCTCTCACTCCACCCACCTGGCTTCTCATTATCACTTGCAACCTATTGGTTCTGCTCTCCTTAAGTAGCCGGCTAATCCTCTATAGGATTGCCGGTAACACGTTTACCATTGTAACGTAAATTATGGGATACTTGGCCCACTCTAGATTTGCGCTGGCTGGCCGGTGGTGCGGAGTCACGAAGAACCGCCGCAAGGCAGGATGGGCTTAGTTAGAGGTTCGCATGTCGCGGTCCACCAGTCTGCCCCTAGAGGTAAGGCTGAGGGAGATATCCGAGGGCAAATACCGGAGCAGGCACACGGAAGATAGGCAGATATCGTGGGCTGGGTAGCCGGTTCTGGTGCACAGGTAGTAAGCAGAACATGGTCAGGCAAGCCGGGTTCGGTACACAGGTAGACATCAGAGTGTGGTCAGGTAAGCCGGGTTCAGTACACAGATAGACAGCAAAGCGTGCTCAGGTAAGCCAGGTTCAGTACACAGGTAGACAGCGAAGCGTGCTCAGGTTAGCCGGGTTCGGTACACAGGTAGACAGCAAAGCGTGCTCAGGTAAGCCAGGTTCGGTACACAGGGATTGAAGAGCAGAATCGTAGTCAGGAAGTCGGGTCTGGTTGGAGAGCAGGGAAAGTCACAAGCAGGTCTGGTACACAGGAGAATCTAACACAGGAACACAGAACTGGAGTCAGATACGGAGGAAGTTGCTCTGACACTGCCCAGGCGTCAGAGCGAAGTTTACATAGAGGCAAGTTTGAATTCCCCACCCCGTCGCGATCATGTGACACAGCCGACACCCTGAAGAGAGAGCCGGAGTTACGGTGATAGCGGCGAAGGAATGGGGAAAGGTGAGTGTAACAACCATAGTGTTGTGCTCCCTTGTGTTTTCCCTGTTACTTGTTCCTGTTGTTTCCTGCCAGCTAAATGTATCCCCGTGTACCAGACCGTTTCCGTTCCTTTCTACTCTTCAATGGATTTCTCTGTGTACTGACTCAGCTCTGCTTTGACTCTTCTCCTGTGTTGATATCCTGTGTACCAGACCTGATTCTGTTCCTGACTATTCTACTATCTACTCACCAGTTCCAGTCAACTATCTCCTAGACCCCGGTAAAGTCGTGCTTCCAGGCATGGCTCCGGCGTGATCTGCCGCTCCTCTGCTCATCCTAACCTTATACGGAGACGCAGACCCTGCAGCATCTCTGCGCTCTGATATTCAACAATCTCCCTCTGGCTCCGGACTCAACCTTGCCATAGGTACTTTTGACTGTTTACATATATCACTGTGTGCCTGTAATTGTAGTTACCCCTGGCAACCGCCTAAGAACTGTTTCCCTTAAATCTCCGGACTCTTACCGGTACTGTGGGTTGCAGTTACCCCTGGTAACCGCCTAAGAACTGTTTCCCTTAAATCTCTGGACTCTCACCGGTACTGTGGTTTGCAGTTACCCCTGGTAACCGCCTAAGAACTGTTTCCCTCAAATCTCCGGACTATCACCGGTACTGTGGATTGTTACCCCTAGCAACTGCCTACGTTCAGTTTCATCATCTTTACCTATCACTGCGAGTTCCATTCCTTTCCGGACAAGCACCGGTACAGAAGTTGCTGTGTATCAGGGGACTTCTGTATCAGCTGTTCCTTTATTTATTCCAGTGGCCATGAGTGATATATCAGTCTTGACACCATCGACTCGGTGTCTCACCTGACTCCCTCCTGCACTTCCTACTCTACGGCCTCGGTAACTCTATTGCTGGGTTCTCCCCAGCCAGTGCACATCTCACGACCCTCTGTTTGTCTGCAGCCAAGCCTGTCCTCACCACTAGGGGCAACTGTGAACACCAGACTTTCGGAGCAGACTCCGGGTTTTGCTGTACTGGCTGAAGGGGTTCCTAACAAGGTGGGGGAGGAGTGGAGATTGGGCAGATAAGGGGGTTTATGAATGGGAGAGGCAGAAGGTACGAGGTAGGAGTGCATGAGGGAATAGATTACCTTTGGGGAAAGAGAGGGAGATGGTAGGTAGGAGCAGACTGACGCTGAGAGAAGAGCAGCGAAGGGAACAAGAGGGAAAGGGTGTGAGTGGGGAAAAGGAGGAGAGAGGGAAAGATGGTGGAGAGGGCACCGTGTCAGATCAGGGGCACAGAAGAGAAGAGAGGAGTGAAATAGGGAGGGGGGTGGGAAGGGAGAGGGGGGAGTGAGGAGGAAGAAGAATATGGAAAGGTTGGGCAAAGGAAGCAGGGGGATAGAGGGACAGGACAGAATTGAGAGAGGAGCAAATCATGATAAAGCTAGAGAAGGTGTGCAGTAGACAGTTGAAACTAATACAGAAATCAAGGATGGTAAGGGCTAACAAGTGAAGTGAGAAAATGGTGAGAGCAGGAATGGTGAGTGAAGCGAGAGTGTGCAGCGGTAGAAGTAGAGCAAAGAGAAGGAATAGATGTAAGCAGTAAGGACAGCAGAGATACCAGATGGGTGTGTTGAGAAAAACAGTTAGATTAGACAGTAACATTAGGCATGATTGGAAGGCAATAGTATAACATAAGGCATAATACAAGGTGCTCTGAGCTGGTTATGTAAGTCCACAGGACAAGAGGGAGCCAGTGAAAAATTCAAGCTAAGTGGGGCAACAGTGTGGTTTAAAAGTGGGAATAAATGCAGCATAAGTGGAATCAGCAAGTCCTTCTAAAACTGCAGCAGCCAAAAATAAGTGTGAGAAACAGATCAGCAGGGAGTGTCCAGGCAGTTGTCAATGTAGGTGGTGGAGGATATCAGAGCTCATGGCTGATTGTGGAATGTTGTCTTCATGTAGCAGTGTTTGTAGGTAGAAGGTTCCCCTCCTGTTCTCCTTTGATATATCTCTTACTATACTAACTAAATTAGTTAATACACTTGTAAAAATCCTCACTTTGAAGAATCCTCACTAGCTAACAGCCTCACGCAGCCTTAGACTTCTGTTTAAATAGGTTCAAAGAACCATGTGACCACTTTCATGAATTAACCCCCACTAATCACACACTACAAACAAAGTAAAACTCTTAAACAAACAAATTGAGGGTAACCATACCATATAACTAAAAGACTGCACATGACCTTTTACAGATAGCTTGAGCAGTGGCTGAGTGAGATATTTACTTTGAACAATCCTCACTAGCTAACAGCCTGAAACTTACTCGCAATAATTAAACATCAGTTTTGAAAACAGTCACCGTTATACTTCTTTCGTTGAATGACAGCTTCGGAGTCATTATGTCGACCTTAGTACTGTCGGCGTTTGGAGCATCGAGAAAGTGAATACCACTGATCAGGGCCGCCGAGAGGGGGGGGGAGCGGGTACTAATTACCCGGGCCGGGGCATGTCAGGGGGCCCGGCCCGGCTCCCTTGCACTGCTGCTTTTTTTAAAAAAAAACGTTTTTTTTCTTTCTTTCTTTTTCTTTTTTTTTTTTGCAGGGGGGGGCTCGGTCGTTGGTGGGGGGAGCAGGCTAGTTTAAAAAAAAAACAAAACATACCCACCTGATCGCGGAGCCGGCATCCATCCTCTCTGCTGCTCTGTGCTCCATTCAGACTGTCTGAATGCCGGGTGTGATGTCATCATGTCATGCCCAGCATTCAGTCAGTCTGGAGCAATGGAGCACAGAGCAGCAGAGAAGACCAAGAAAGGAGAAAAGGTAAGTGCAGGGAGGAAAACGAGGGGGGGGCACGGAGGAGTTAAAAAACGGGGAGGCAGCATGATAGGGGTTAAAAAACGAGGGGGGGCATAGAGGGGTTAAAAACGGGGGGGGGGGGCAGCATGACAGAGAAGTACCGGGGCCCTGAATTCCTCTTGGCAGCCCTGCCACTGATCACTGAAGTGTATATAGTTCTGCTGTTCAGCTCTATTAAAATGCAGATCTTATCCATGTATTGCACAACCTTATAATGCTGTACTATAGATCCCAGCCATATATTTCATGACCCTATATATTACTGTTATTTCTAGGTTAGTAATATATTCCCCTCATGTTCATATTAATTCCATTGTATCACTTTTAACATCGTTTGTATTCACACTTAAGCTAGAATCTATCATTCATTGCTGTGAGAGACAAGATATCTCACTGCTACTGACTCCTACTAGATGATACACAGCCTGATGTATGTTTTTGTTTTTTATTTTTCTATCTTACAATAATTCCTTTGACTTGGTATGTTTAAGCTTTTCTACAAATTAAACATTGTTATAAGAAATAATAAGTGCTATCAGTCATCAGTCCAGATACACATCATCATCATCATCATTTGTTTATATAGCACCAGCTAATTCCGTAGCGCTTTACAATTGAGAACAAACATTAATAAAACAATACTAGGTAATACATACAGACAGAGAGGTAAGAGAACCCTGCTTGCAAGTTTACAATCTATACACATTCCTTATGATGCAGATTTATCATATTTCTGTCATCATATTTTCTGACTTCCTAATAGTGTCAGCTCAACTAAATCGTAAGTGGTATGACTTTGTGGTTGATATTGAGTGTCAGATATAATTTTGGGATATTTTAGTTATTCCTAGACAAACGAGTTTTGTTTTGATTAACCCTTTCACACCCACATTTCATGTATGCCCAGGTGGGTCTTTTTGTGACAGAGACCACCACATTTTTTAATAAATAATATTCCTTTCTAACATGCACTGGAATATTCCTTTCAAATATCTTTTAGTGTAATGCACTGTTTTATAGCTATTATAACTGCAAACTGCTGCCTATTGGTTCCCTGGTTTGCATGCAAGCAAAAAGGCAACTTTTCTAAAAAGCATATAATTTGCTCAAATCTGTTATAAATCTGAAATAAAGAAAAATCTAAATTTCTTAAAAAGGAATATTGGAGAATGGAAACTTTACCAAATTGTTTTCCTCATCTATATAAAGGACTCTTACATTAGGGGGTAAATGTATCAAGCTTTGAATTTTTTTTTAAGTGATTTCAAATTGCTACAAATCGCACGAGATCACTGGCGATTTTATGAGCAAAGTTTCCATATGTATTAATCAGCGATTTTGACATTCCAAAATCAAATCTCTAGCAATGTGTGTCAATTTTAAAGCACCTATCCCGACGGCAGTTTAGTCAAACGCCAGAGATTCAACAGAAACAGAAACTCGCCCGAGATTTGAAATTTAAAATCTGAAATGTGGCCCACTAATTTATTCATAAAATAATTTGGCCCCCGTTAGATAATTGATAATAATTTTTGCCCCTCTATAAAGAAATCATAATTATCCTCATAATTAAAACTTGTATTGCGCCTCCCGTATTGTCAACTTTGGCCAACAGTGGGAAGCTGATGTGTTTGCAATCGCGCCTATCTACAGCAGTGTGTTGATTCTGGCGATTTTCACAGCAATCTCGGGTAAGTTTGCAAAATCTAGCTTCATACATATGGCAACTTGTATTCTTGAATGGCCAAAAGTAGGGGCAGTGATTTGTAGAGTGTCGATTTTGGTTACATCACTGTACTGGCGATTTACTCGCACTTTCATACATCGGCGGGTTCAAACTTGACAGAGAAAATCGCTGAAGAAGGCAAATCGCGACTTGATACATTTTGCCCCAGGAGTAAATCCATATGTACCCCTTCACAACATTCGGTCATTTTTGGTCTTGTAACCAGAACACAGTGGGTCTGATTCATTAAGGAAAGTAAAGCAAAAAAAGGAGTATCTTTGCACTTTGGCAAAACCATGTTGCGTTGTAGGGGGATGTAAATTTAAAATGTGGGGACAGATTTATAGTTGGGATAGGACATGTCCTAGATCAACTTTAAATGTCATTGTAAATATAAAGCTATGAAGTATTTGTATGTGTCATTAAAAAAACAGCCAGTATTTAACTTATGTGCAGAATAATAAACTAATTTGCATCCCTTGCATTGTAACATAGTTTGTCCAGGAGAAAATGTACTTCTTTTTTGCCTTACTTTCTTTAATGAATCAGGCCGTGTCTTTTTAAAAAATCCTTAAAATAATTTGTTAACAAGTTTATACAAAATTCACATTGCTTTTAGAACTTTGGTAGGCTGAGACAGTATTGCAAAACTAAATTGGCCAGTTCTAATTAGGGATGTGCACCGGCGACTTTTGAGGTCTCGTGTTTTGTGTTTTGGATCCGGATTTTCGTTATTTTTGAGGTTCGGATTTGTCTCGCAAAACACTTGACGAAAGGTCTCGGTTCGGATTTAAGGTATTGGATTCGGATTTTTTTTGAAAAAAACATAAAAAGTTTAAAAATCAAGTTTTTGGGCTTATTTTCACTCCTAGGCTATTATTAACCTCAATAACATTCAATAACAAGCATTTCCACTAATTTACAGTGTATTCTGAACACCTCACAATATAGTTATTAGTCCAAAACGTTGCAACAAGGTATCTTTCTGGACTGCGTAGAGGAGTGGGTCACCACAATATATATTAAAAACCCTGAACTTTTATGATTCGCACCAATAATTGTACCTGGACTGCGTAGAGGAGTGGGTCACCACAATATATTAAAAACCCTGAACTTTTATGAATCGCACCAATAAATGTACCTGGACTGCGTAGAGGAGTGGGTCACCACAATATATATAATAAGAAAACCATCAACTTGTTTGATTCGCACCAATAAATGTACCTGGACTGCGTAGAGGAGTGGGTCACCACAATATATTAAAAACCCTGAACTTTTATGAATCGCACCAATAAATGTACCTGGACTGCGTAGAGGAGTGGGTCACCACAATATATATAATAAGAAAACCATCAACTTGTTTGATTCGCACCAATAAATGTACCTGGACTGCGTAGAGGAGTGGGTCACCACAATATATTAAAAACCCTGAACTTTTATGAATCGCACCAATAAATGTACCTGGACTGCGTAGAGGAGTGGGTCACCACAATATATTAAAAACCCTGAACTTTTATGAATCGCACCAATAAATGTACCTGGACTGCGTAGAGGAGTGGGTCACCACAATATATATAATAAGAAAACCATCAACTTGTTTGATTCGCACCAATAAATGTACCTGGACTGCGTAGAGGAGTGGGTCACCACAATATATTAAAAACCCTGAACTTTTATGAATCGCACCAATAAATGTACCTGGACTGCGTAGAGGAGTGGGTCACCACAATATATTAAAAACCCTGAACTTTTATGAATCGCACCAATAAATGTACCTGGACTGCGTAGAGGAGTGGGTCACCACAATATATATAATAAGAAAACCATCAACTTGTTTGATTCGCACCAATAAATGTACCTGGATTGCGTAGAGGAGTGGGTCACCACAATATATTAAAAACCCTGAACTTTTATGAATCGCACCAATAAATGTACCTGGACTGCGTAGAGGAGTGGGTCACCACAATATATATAATAAGAAAACCATCAACTTGTTTGATTCGCACCAATAAATGTACCTGGACTGCGTAGAGGAGTGGGTCACCACAATATATTAAAAACCCTGAACTTTTATGAATCGCACCAATAAATGTACCTGGACTGCGTAGAGGAGTGGGTCACCACAATATCTTAAAAACCCTGAACTTTTATGAATCGCACCAATAAATGTACCTGGACTGCGTAGAGGAGTGGGTCACCACAATATATATAATAAGAAAACCATCAACTTGTTTGATTCGCACCAATAAATGTACCTGGACTGCGTAGAGGAGTGGGTCACCACAATATATATAATAAGAAAACCATCAACTTGTTTGATTCGCACCAATAAATGTACCTGGACTGCGTAGAGGAGTGGGCACTGGGCACCACAATAAAATATATAAAAAACCTTCAACAGGTCTGCATTACACTACACATACGGCTGCTCCTCCATCCTCTCCATCATATACATGTTGGAGTTTTAGCGTGTGACAACCTCTTGTTTTTGATAATGTCAGTGCATTTTGAATATTTTTCAATTTGCCCCACACCACTGAATGTACTTTATCTATGATACGCATCTATCTATCTTGACTGCGTAGTGTGGTGGCCCCGGTACACAATTTGGTACCGGGGCCACAATAAAATAAATACACCCTCCACGTGTCAGAATTCCACCAAACAAGTATCTGGACTGCGTAGTGGGGTGGCCCCGGTACCCAACTTGATACCGGGGCCACAATAAAATAAATACACCCTCCACGTGTCAGAATTCCACCAAACAAGTATCTGGACTGCGTAGTGGGGTGGCCCCGGTACCCAACTTGATACCGGGGCCACAATAAAATAAATACACCCTCCACGTGTCAGAATTCCACCAAACAAGTATCTGGACTGCGTAGTGGGGTGGCCCCGGTACCCAACTTGATACCGGGGCCACAATAAAATAAATACACCCTCCACGTGTCAGAATTCCACCAAACAAGTATCTGGACTGCGTAGTGGGGTGGCCCCGGTACCCAACTTGATACCGGGGCCACAATAAAATAAATACACCCTCCACGTGTCAGAATTCCACCAAACAAGTATCTGGACTGCGTAGTGGGGTGGCCCCGGTACCCAACTTGATACCGGGGCCACAATAAAATAAATACACCCTCCACGTGTCAGAATTCCACCAAACAAGTATCTGGACTGCGTAGTGGGGTGGCCCCGGTACCCAACTTGATACCGGGGCCACAATAAAATAAATACACCCTCCACGTGTCAGAATTCCACCAAACAAGTATCTGGACTGCGTAGTGGGGTGGCCCCGGTACCCAACTTGATACCGGGGCCACAATAAAATAAATACACCCTCCACGTGTCAGAATTCCACCAAACAAGTATCTGGACTGCGTAGTGGGGTGGCCCCGGTACCCAACTTGATACCGGGGCCACAATAAAATAAATACACCCTCCACGTGTCAGAATTCCACCAAACAAGTATCTGGACTGCGTAGTGGGGTGGCCCCGGTACCCAATTTGATACCGGGGCCACAATACCTCCTCAAAACATGCTCCAGACAATTCGTCATTGACAGACCCCAGACAGACAGGGTCGTAGTGTTATTGTTTGACTTTGTAAACCCAAAAAAATGTCCCTGTTGCACTTGCACATAGTCGTGCAATCAAGACTGACTTTTTCATTTAAAGGCACGATCTTTCAAGTGTCAGAAAGAGAGAGAAGACACAGGAGAGGAGAGTTGTAGCTGGGGACCTGGGGTGGAAGCTCCCAGGCTCCCCCAGCATTGCCTGGAAGTCTGAGCGTGGTGACTGAGCCAGGGCAAGGAATGTGTGCCCTGGATGAGGGGGAGAACTCCATGCCACTATAGTGAACCCAAGAGAGAGGGGGACACTGCACATGGAAGAGGCCCTGGAGTGAGGGCTGCTACAAGAGGCATGGTAGCTGTAGTGTCAGATCCTGAGGCTGAGAGTACACAGAGTGACGTGTCAGAGCACAGGAGACATTATCCCCGCAGAGGAGGGATGAGCTGCAGTTGAGAGGTCTGCTGTTGAAATAGGACATGCACACTTTAACAAACCAATCATTTCAGCGACAGGGCCTACCAAACAACTTTGACTGAAATGATTGGTTTGTTTGGGCCCCCACACCAAAAAAGCTATTCATCTCTCCCTGTACAGACTAAACAGGCTCTACTGAGGCAAGATGTCGTCCTCATCCTCAACCTCTGATTCCTCTCCCCCTACAGTGTGTACTTCCTCCTCATCACACATTATCAATTCGTCCCCGCTGGACTCCACAACCACAGGTCCCTCTGTAGTATCTGGAGGGCAGTGCTGTACTTCATTGAGGAATTGATTATTCATTTTTATAAACATCATTTTTTCAACGTTGTGAGGAAGCAACTTCCTTCGCCGCTCACTGACCAGGTTCCCCGCTGCACTAAAAACTCTTTCCGAGTACACACTGGAGGGGGGACAACTCAGGTAAAATAGAGCCAGTTTGTACAGGGGCTTCCAAACTGCCTTTTTTTCCTGCCAGTAACAATATGGACTGTCTGACATGTCTACTTGGATGGTGTCAGCAAAGTAATCATCCACAATTTTTTCTATTGTGACAGCATCCAATGCAGCGAGAGTAGACATGTCTGCAATGGTTGGCAGGTCCTTCAGTCCGGACCAGATGTTATCAGCATCCCCGCCAGTGCCTCTTTTGGGAAAACTGAGCTTTTTCCTCGCAGCCATAGATGTGGAAGAAAATGAGGGTGGAGCTGTTGGCATGTCACGGTCCTCTTCAGAGGACAATCTCCTGACCAGCAGGTCTTTGCACCGCTGTAGATTTGTGTCCGCCGGAAACAGAGACACAACATACGCTTTAAACCGAGGATCGAGCACGGTGGCCAGAATGTATTCCTCTGACTTTAAAAGAGTGACCACCCTCGGATCCTGGCAAAGCGTACGAAGGGCTACATCCACAAGAGCTACATGCTTGCTGTAATCGCAATGGCTTACCAGCTCCTCCCTCACTTTCTCCAGCTGCTTCTGCAACAGCCTGATCAGGGGAATGACCTGACTCAAGCTGGCAGTGTCGGAACTGACTTCTCGTGTGGCAAGTTCAAATGGCTGCAGAACCTTGCACAACACGGAAATCAGTCTCCACTGCGCTTGACTCAGGCGCATCCCCACTCCTTTGCCTATGTCGTAGGTGGCTGTGTAGGCCTGAATGGCCTTTTGCTGCTCCTCCATCCTCTGCAGCATATAGAGGGTGGAGTTCCAGCGCGTCACAACCTCTTGTTTGAGGTGATGGCAGGGCAGGTTCAAGCTTTTCTGATGTGCCTCTAGTCTGCGGTAGGCACTGGCTGAATGCCGAAAGTGTCCAGCAATTTTGCGGGCCACCGCAAGCATCTCCTGCACACCCCTGTCACTCTTGAGGTAATGCTGCACCACCAAATTAATGGTGTGGGCAAAACATGGGACGTGCTGGAAATTGCCCATATTTAATGCCCGCACAATGTTACTGGCATTGTCTGACACCACAAATCCCCATGAGAGTCTAAGTGGGGTAAGCCACTGGGAGATAATTTCCCTCATTTTCTCTAATATGTTGGCAGCGTTGTGCCTCTTATTAAAGCCTGTAATGCACAATGTTGCCTGCCTTTGCATGAGCAGCCATTTTGTAGATGCTGCTACTGATGCAGCTGTTGCTGTTGCTGCGGAAGGGGATGCATCTACCCAGTGGGCTGTCACAGTCATATAGTCCTTCGTTTGCCCAGAACCACTTGTCCACATGTCCGTGGTTAAGTGGACAGTGGGTACAACCGCATTTTTAAGAGCACTGAGGACACTTGATCGTACTTCTCTGTACATTTTTGGTATCGCCTGCCTAGTGAAGTGGAATCTCGAGGGGATTTGGTACCGGGGACACAATACCTCCATCAACCCTCTAAATCCCACTCCACTGATGGCGGACACCGGGCGCACGTCTAACACCAACATTGCAGTTACAGCCGCAGTTATACGCTTTGCAATAGGGTGACTACTATCGTATTTGGTGGTCATGGCAAACGACTGTTGGACGGTCAATTGTTTGGTGAAAGACTTAGCGGTCTTACGACTTCCCCTCTGGGAAGATGACCGACTAACAGCAGCAACAGCAGCAGTGGCAGTAGTAGGCGTACCGCTGCAGGATTCCTCGGATGAATCCCGTATTGAGGAGGACTCAGTCTGGCTGGTGACTTGGGCTGCAGGACTGAATCTGATGGAGATTGTGGAGGAAGTTGACGAGGAGGGTGTTGCTGGTGTGTATCCAACTGGACCACGGGATTTAGGTGTCCCTGTACCGATGAGGGTCCTAGCCCCAGTTCCTGAACTAACCACTGAACTATGAAGGTTATTCAGGTGACGTATAAGGGAGGATGTTCCTAGGTGGGCAAGATCCTTACCCCTGCTTATTTGAGCTTTACATAAGCTACATATTGCCATACATTGGTTGTCTGGATTTGGATAAAAATAACTCCAGACCGAAGAGGTGCATTTTTTGGTCTTCTGACCAGGCATGACGATGGGCTTTTTCATCCCATGGACATCAGCTGTTTCCCCCCCTGGTGCCTCATTTACAATAACCACATCACCATCCTCATCATCAAGTTCCTCCACAGCGCCAGCTACATCATCAATAGCCTCCTCCCGAGCCACCTCTTCCCGTACAGTGATGGGAAGGTCAGGCTTGACAACCACCAACACGCTTGGACTCGCCTTGGGGATTTGTGATAATTTCTCTTTAGAAGGCAGAGTTGTTTGCTGTTTTGTTGCTGACAGCATAACTCTCTTCAATTTTTTGTAGGGGGGGGGAGGAGGAGGAGGGCTAAGATCCGTGGGTGAAGCTGAACCACTAGTCATGAACACGG
This sequence comes from Mixophyes fleayi, assembly GCF_038048845.1. Classification (NCBI taxonomy): domain Eukaryota; kingdom Metazoa; phylum Chordata; class Amphibia; order Anura; family Limnodynastidae; genus Mixophyes; species Mixophyes fleayi. The sequence continues at coordinate 111,839,374 of NC_134406.1, read as the reverse complement.
GCCAGGGCCTAAGCCGTTCCTTGCCACTCCGTGTCGTAAATGGCATATTGGCAACTTTACGTTTCTCCTCAGATGATTTTAAGTTTCTCTTTTTGCTACTTTTTCTTAACTTGGGCTTTTTGGATTTTACATGCCCGGTACTACGAGATTGGGCATCGGGCTTGGAAGACGACGTTGATGGCATTTCATCGTCTATGTCATGACTAGTGGCAGCAGCTTCAGCATTAGGAGGAAGTGGGTCTTGATCTTTCCCTACTTTATCCTCCAAATTTTTGGTCTCCATTATATGTAGCACAAGATACTGCAGAATGTGTGAACTTGGTAATATTGCAGTACCAATGGACTTATAATGCTGGATTGGTTTTGCAAATTTGGTTATAATTATTATATATTTTTTTTTTTTTTAAATTTTTTATTTTTTTTTACTTTTTTTTTATTTTTTACAAACTTGGGAATAATGGGGAAATAACTATGCCCTTAGAAGCACAGAGCACAGGACACAGCACCACTGGACTGATACTGCAGAATGTGTAAACTTTGTAATATTGCAGTACCACTGGACTTTTACTGCTGAATGTGTGAACTTGGTAATATTGCAGTACCAATGGACTTATAATGCTGGATTGGTTTTGCAAATTTGGTTATAATTATTATATATTTTTTTTTTTTTTTAATTTTTTATTTTTTTTTACTTTTTTTTTATTTTTTACAAACTTGGGAATAATGGGGAAATAACTATGCCCTTAGAAGCACAGAGCACAGGACACAGCACCACTGGACTGAACAGGACACGGCACAGGACCCAGCAGCACTACGGAACTCAGCAGGACAGAGCACAGGACACAGCACCACTGGACTGATACTGCAGAATGTGTGAACTTGGTAATATTGCAGTACCAATGGACTTATAATGCTGGATTGGTTTTGCAAATTTGGTTATAATTATTATATATTTTTTTTTTTTTTTAATTTTTTATTTTTTTTTACTTTTTTTTTATTTTTTACAAACTTGGGAATAATGGGGAAATAACTATGCCCTTAGAAGCACAGAGCACAGGACACAGCACCACTGGACTGAACAGGACACGGCACAGGACCCAGCAGCACTACGGAACTCAGCAGGACAGAGCACAGGACACAGCACCACTGGACTGATACTGCAGAATGTGTAAACTTTGTAATATTGCAGTACCACTGGACTTTTACTGCTGAATGTGTGAACTTGGTAATATTGCAGTACCAATGGGCTTATACTGCAGGATTGGTTGTGAAAATTTTGTGGTAATTAAAAAATATTAAAGTAGTTTTTGGTATTTTATAAAAAAAACTTTTTTTTATTTTTTTAAACACAGGGGAATATTGGGGAAATAACTATGCCCTTAGAAGCACAGAGCACAGGACACAGCACCACTGGACTGAACAGGACACAGCACAGGACCCAGCAGCACCACTGACCTCAGAAGGACAGAGCACAGCACACAGCACCACTGGACTGATACTGCAGAACACAGCACAGCACAGCACAGCACTAAACAGCACAGCACTAAACAGCACAGAACTAAACAGCACAGAGGACCACCTAACACACCCTCCCTCTACCCTGATCAATGCCCGAGTGAAGATGGCGGCGACTAGCGGGGAATTTATAGGATCCGAGTATCGCGAGATCCGACAACGGGATTATGAGTCAGAGCCTCAGTTTCACTTTTGAATTTGGCGCCAATACCCGGATCTGTCTCGGATCCGACTCGGATCCGCAACGTTCGGGTGGGCTCGGATTTCAGAAATCCGAGCGCGCTCATCCCTAGTTCTAATGACTATAAAGATACCATATATGTTTCCTCTGCATCTTTGTACTTTATGTAAAATTAGGGGTGTGCACCGGCCACTTTTCGTGTTTTGGGTTTTGGGTTTTGGGTTCTGATTAGCTTGAGGTTTTGGGTTCGGATTGGTTTTGCCAAAACACCCCACTAAAGGTTTTGGTTCTGATTTTGGGTTCTGATTTTTTTTTAAAAAAGACTAAAAAGTGTTAAAATCCATATTTATGGGTTTTTTTTCACTCCTACACTATTATTAACCTCAATAAGATTTATTTCCACTAATTTCCAGTCTATTCTGAACACCTCACACCTCACAATATTGTTTTTAGTCCAAAAGGTTGCACCGAGGTAGCTGGATGTCTAAGCTAAGCGACACAAGTGGGCGGCACAAACACGCGGCCCATCTAGGAGTGGCACTGCAGTGGCAGACAGGATGGCAGTTTAAAAAACTAGGCCCCAAAGAGCACATAATGGCAAAAAAAAGAGGTGCTAGATGGATTTGTCCTTGGGCCCTCCCACCCACCCTTATGTTGTTGAAATAGGACATGCACACTTTAACAAACCAATCATTTCAGCGACAGGGCCTACCAAACTACTGTGGCTGAAATGATTGGTTTGTTTGGGCCCCCACACAAAAAAAGCTATTCATCTCTCCCTGTACAAACTGAACTGGCTCTACTGAGGCAAGATGTCATCCTCATCCTCATCCTCTGATTCCTCGCCCCCTTCAGTGTGTACTTCCTCATCCTCACACATTATCAATCCGTCCCCGCTGGACTCCACAATCACAGGTCCCTCTGTACTGTCTGGAGGCCATTGCTGGTCTTGATTAAAGAATTGATAATTCATTTTTATGAACATCATTTTCTCATCATTTTGCGGAAGCAACCTCCTTCGCCGCTCACTGACCAGGTTCCCCGCTGCACTAAAAACTCTTTCGGAGTACACACTGGAGGGGGGACAACTCAGGTTAAATAGAACCAGTTTGTACAGGGGCTTCCAAACTGCCTTTTTTTCCTGCCAGTAAAAGTAAGGACTGTCTGACATGTCTACTTGGATGGTGTCAGCAAAGTAATCCTCCACCATTTTTTCAATGGTGACAGCATCCAATGCAGCGACAGTAGACATGTCAGCAATGGTTGGCAGGTCCTTCAGTCCAGACCAAATGTTGTCGGCATCCTCGCCAGCGGGTCATTTCGGAAATCTCAGCTGTTTCCTCGCAGCCACAGGTGTGGAAGAAAATGAAGGAGGAGCTGTTGCCATGTCACGGTCCTCTTCAGATGACAATCTCCTGACCAGAAGGTCTTTGCACCGCTGTAGACTTGTGTCCGCCGGAAACAGAGACACAACATACGCTTTAAACCGAGGATCGAGCACGGTGGCCAGAATGTATTCCTCTGACTTTAAAAGAGTGACAACACTCGGATCCTGGCAAAGCGTACGAAGGGCTTCATCCACAAGAGCTACATGCTTTGTAGAATCGCAATGGTTTACCAGCTCCTCCCTCACTTTCTCCAGCTGCTTCTGCTACAGCCTGATCAGGGGAATCACCTGACTCAAGCTGGCAGTGTCGGAACTGACTTCTCGTGTGGCAAGTTCAAACGGCTGGAGAACCTTGCACAACACGGAAATCAGTCTTCACTGCGCTTGACTCAGGCGCACTCCTTTACCTATGTCATAGGTGGCTGTGTAGGCTTGAATGGCCTTTTGCTGCTCCTCCATCCTCTGCAGCATATAGAGGGTGCAGTTCCAGCACGTCACAATCTCTTGTTTGAGGTGATGGCAGGGCAGGTTCAGGCTTTTCTGATGTTGCTCGAGTCTGCGGTAGGCAGTGGCAGAATGCCGAAAGTGTCCAGCAATTTTGCGGGCCACCGCAAGCATATCCTGCACCCCCCTGTCACTTTTCAGGTAATGCTGCACCACCAAATTTATTGTGCGGGCAAAACATGGCACGTGCTGGAAATTGCCCATATGTAATGCCCGCTCAATGTTACTGGCGTGTCAGACACCAAAATCCCCAGGAGAGTGTAAGTGGGGTAAGCCACTGCGAGATTATTTCCCTCAGTTTCTCTAAGAGGTTGTCAGCCTCTTACTAAAACCGGTGATACACAACGTTGCCTGCCTTGGAACGAGCAGGCGTTTTGGAGATGCTGCTACTGATGCTGCTGCTGCGGAAGGCGATGCATCTACCCGGTGGGCTGTCACAGTCATATAGTCCTTAGTTTGCCCTGAACCACTTGTCCACATGTCAGTGGTTAAGTGGACAGTGGGTACAACCGCATTTTTAAGAGCACCGAGGACACATTTTCATACTTCTCTGTACATCCCGGGTATCGCCTGCCTAATGAAGTGGAATCTCGATGGGATTTGGTACCGGGAACACAATACCTCCATCAACCGCCTAAATAACACTCCACTGATGGCGGACACCGGACGCACGTCTAACACCAACATAGCTGTTAAGGGCGCAGTTATCCGCTTTGCCATAGGATAACTACTGTCTTACTTCGTGCTCATGGCAAACGACTGTTGTACGGTTAATTGTTTAGTGAAAGACGTAGCGGTCTTATGACTTCCCCTCTGGGAAGATGACCGACTACCAGCAGCAACAGCAGCAGCGGCAGTAGTAGGCGTAGCGCTGCAGGATCCTCCGGAAGAATACTGGATTGAAGAGGACTCAGTCATGCCGGTGACATGGCCTGCAGGACTATCTCCAATCGAGATTGAGGAGGAAATTGACGAGGAGGGTGTTGCAGGTGTGAATAAAACGGCAGCAAGAGATTTAGGTGTCCCTGGACTGCTGACGGTCCTAGCCACAGTCCCTGAACTAAACACTGAATTATGAAGGTTCTTCAGGTGACGTATAAGGGAGGATGTCCCTAGGTGGCCAAGATCCTTACCCCTGCTTATTGCAGCTTTACATAAGCTACATATGGCAATACAATTGTTGTCCGGATTGGGATAGAAATAATTCCAGACCGAAGAGGTGGATTTTTTGGTTTTCTGCCCAGGCATGATGATGGGCTTTTTCCTCCCATGGACAACAACTGTTTCCCCCCCTGGTGCCTCATTTAAGATAACCACATCAGCATCCTCCTCGTCAAGTTCCTCCTCAGTGCCAGCTACATCAATATCCTCCTCCCGGTGTACAACATTGACACCTTCATTATCCAAATCTGGATCTGCACTGTGGGTGATCCTTCAAGCATATGCAGAGGGCGTGCTGCAAATGGTGGAAGGAGCCACCTCTTACCGTACAGTGATGGGAAGGTCAGGCTTCGCAACCACCAACACCCTTAACACAGCTTAATTCTCTTACATTTTTTGAGGGAGGGGGTGGAGGAGGGCTTAGATCCTTGGGTGAAGCTGAACCACTAGTCCTGAACACGGGCCAGGGCCTAAGCCGTTGCTTGCCACTCCGTGTGGTAAATGGCATATTGGCAAGTTTATGTTTCTCCTCAGATGATTTTAATTTTCTTTTTTTGCTAATTTTTGTGAACTTTGGGTTTTTGGATGCCCTCTACTATGAGATTGGACATCGGCCTTGGCAGACGATGTTGATGCCATTTCATCGGCTATGTCATGACTAGTGGCAGCAGCTTCATCATTAGGAGGAAGTGGTTCTTGATCTTTCCCTACTTTATCCTCCAAATTTTTGTACTCCATTATATGCAGCACAAGAGAGCGTACCCCTAAACCACACACACTCGGCAAAGCCTTTAAAAATTATATGCGGCACAGGAGAGTACCACTGGACTGGAGTTATACAGCAGTACCTATTTTTTGGTACTGCAGGAACAGTGAACGTAGTTTGAGATTGCAGTACCTATTTTTTTGTACTGCAGGAAGAGTGAATGTAGTTTGAGATTGCAGTACCTATTTTTTAATACTGCAGGAACAGTGAACGTAGTTTGAGATTGCAGTACCTATTTTTTTGTACTGCAGGAACAGTGAACGTAGTTTGAGATTGCAGTACCTATTTTTTGGTACTGCAGAAACAGTGAACGTAGTTTGAGATTGCAGTACCTATTTTCTGGTACTGCAGGAACAGTGAACGTAGTTTGAGATTGCAGTACATATTTTTTTGTACTGCAGGAACAGTGAACGTAGTTTGAGATTGCAGTACCTATTTTTTAATACTGCAGGAACAGTGAACATAGTTATAGATTGCACAGGACACAGCACCACTGGACTCAGCAGGACAGAGCACAGGACACAGCACCACTGGACTCAGCAGGACAGAGCACAGGACACAGCACCACTGAACTCATCAGGACAGAGCACAGGACACAGCACCACTGAACTCAGCAGGACAGAGCACAGCACAGCATGAGAAAGAGCAGGACAGAGGACCACCTAACACACCCTCCCTCTTCCCTGATCAATGCCCGAGTGAAGATGGCGGCGGCAAGCGGGGAATATAAAGAATCCGGATCTCGTGAGATCCAACGGCGGGATCCTGACGTTCAGCCTCGTTTTTAGCTTGGCCATCGGCGGGAATACCCGAACAGTGCTCGGATCGGGCTCATCCCTATGTAAAATATGGTGCAGTTATAAGGTCTAAAAAGAAGATATGCAATTTTAGGGTCTAAAAAGTAGAAACATTTGATTTCACACTGTTTAAAAACAGTGTGTTGTTTTTCATTTTAATTTTTGATTCTGTTTAATTTGGATCTAAAGGCAAATGAGAGGCAGAGGAAATCTGAGACGGATCTCCCTAAATCACCATAGGATTCCTTGCACTCAGAAAAATCTCAGATGACATCACTTTTATGATATCAGAGCCTTTAACAACAAGCTCAGGCCTACTCATTTAGCTGAAAACAGGAATTACATTGAATACTGTATATAGAAATTGGGTGGCCAGGTTACTATTATGAGACCACAAGCTGCAGTACATGACTTTTATAACTAGCCAATGTTAATTTTTCGACTGGGAATAAAGACTGGCTGACATCAAGATTAATCTATGTGCAGAAATTGGAAATAGGTTAAATTCAAAGATACAACTTACCTGAGATAGAATGGTATCTAAATCACATTTTGGAAGATGAAGAGTTGCTAACACATTTGGTTGTGTTTGATTAAAATAACTGACCATGTAATCATAGTTGTCCTCAGTTATATTTCCCTCTGGCCAATCAAAGGTATTTGACAATGTCAGGATGTTGCTGAAACAGAAAACAATATCTCTTTAAAATAAGATAAGTTATATAAAAAATTACTTATTGGGTGTTCTGACAAAAGCTAAATACACCTTTTCTGCTTGTCTGATTTGTATAATATTGTATGTTTTTGCTTATTGTACATTTATACAATTGAAGACCAATAGGCTTTAATAGAGTAAAGCCATAACAAAAGGTTTTAACAGTAGAACCCTATAAAGATAACACCTCTCAATAATTTATATTGACAAGGAATACAAGACATGCATATACTTTAGTAAGTTGAATATATAAACTTTGTCCCATAAAGAGGTACATTTGATCCCACAATTATCCTGAATCAGTTTAACAGAAGCCTCACATTACTTCTGATCTACTTTACTCCTTAAACTGTCAAATGTTAAGTATGTGGCTTCCTGATTGCCTCCATTTCTGCCCTGTCCTAACTAACATAATTACATGAGTAGACAGGCCACTGCCTCCCACAAGATCAGTGTAATAAACATCCCCTGAAATACTCTGTGCTGATGCCCCCATTCTGATTATGTAATAGGATAAAGCAATGGTGGACAACATCTCTGTGCTCCAATCTGACTCATTCTCTGCTTTCTTATAAAGTAAGAGTGTCTTCTGCATCACATAACTTCCTCTGCACAGGGAGGTCATTTAGTACATCCAATTGGAGGAGGAGTGAGTGCATTCTATATTTTGTGTATTCTGCACCATGTGCTCTCACTCCTTCCTTGGCAAACTCCAAGCTCTGAATTAAAGGTAAGTACTTTTGCTAAAGCATATTACCCACCACTGGTTTAGTTCTAACATAACTAATGTTATTAATAACTTATTAGTCTATGTATTAAAGATTTTTAAGAATACCCTCTATCATTAAAGCACTGTTTAATATGAAATCCCATTCACATTGCTGTATACTAAGACAGTTAATTCAGATGAATATACTTATTAAAATTGTTTAAAGTAAAAGAAGGATAAAATAATTAATATTGCAATATTTGTGTGCATAGTTGAGTCGCTTGGCCTTGTTTCCACGGTGAAGGTTTGCTGTTTGTCCGTAATTCTTCCATGAAGACAACTTCTGGCCAGACTTCTTCAAACAGTAGATGGGTGTACCTGGGTCCCACTGTTTTTTTTCAGTTCTGAGCAGAAGGGCTGTAGATTGGTACAATAGTGAGTATCTGCAGCCATCAGTGAAGCATGGTGGAGGTTCCTTGCAATTTTGAGGCTACATTTCAGCGAATGGAGTTGGAAATTTGCTCAATGCAGAGAAATACAAGCAGGTACCTATCCATCATGTAATACCTTTAGAGAGGCATCTGAATTTGCTCCAACTTTATTCTGCAGCAGGACAAGGACCCCAAACACACAGCCAATGTCATTAAGAACTATGCCGTAAAGAAGAACAAGGGGTCCTGGAAGTGATGATATGGCCCCCACAGAGCCCTGATCTTAACATCATAGAATCTGTCTGGGATTACATGAAGAGACAGAAGGATTTGAGCAAGCCTACATCCACAGAAGATCTGTGGCTAGTTCTCCAAAATGTTTGGAACTACCTTCCTGTTGAGTTCCTTCAAAAACTGTGTGCAAGTATACCTAGAAAAATTGATGCATTAATGCTGTTTTGAAGGCAAAGGGTGGTCACACCATATATTGATTTGATTTAGATCTCTTCAGTTCATTCCCTTTGCATTTTGTTTATTGATAATAACCTAATAAGTCTTCTATTCTTGAAAGCATTCTTACTTTGCAGCATTTCTTCCACACCTGCCTAAAACCCAAAACATTTTTCACAGTACTGTATATATCTATCTGTCTATCCACCTTTTTTATATATATATTGTGACACCAAACAGCAGCAGTAAACCACACAAGTCCAGAGGCTTCAGGTTAAAAGCTATAGCTAGTTTACTCACCAGCTTGCAAACAAAACAAAACATAAAAAACTGCTAGTTGTCTGGCTACTGGCTAATACATTTTAGCGACACCCTCTCTCGGGTGTTGGACCTTGTGTCCAAACACACACTCACCACAGCAGAGTCTCTCAGTAGCCATCTGGCTTCCTCCCCAGGTTCAGAGACTGTTTGCATATTCTAGCTGCATTTTAACAGGCACCTCACAGGTGCAACTCCTGATCATTCCGTTTAGAGACTGGCAGATCAGAAGACCTGTACTGGGCCTTATGTATGGAGCCCACCCTTCTCTTTCTCCATACTATATATATATATATATATATATATATATATATAAAAGGGACGGACCGTTACTAGTAGAGATGGGCGGGTCCGGTTCCCCGAGAACCGAACCCATCCGAACTTTGGGTATCCGAGTACCGAATCCAAATCGAGGCCGAACGTCATCGTGACGTTGTCGGATCTCGGGAGTCAGTTCCTCGCGATACTTCAACATTATAAATACACGCCTCCACAGCAATCCATCGCCATTTGACAGAGGGAGAGAGCAGGGTGTAGTCACAGGCTGATTAGAGCAGGGACAGAGAATCCAATATTCTTCTTGCAATTGCTCTAACAAAAATTGCTAGAGAAGAGAGGAGGATAGAGGTTTATTATTTTTTGTTAATATTTGGCACTCCCCAGTGCTTTTGGGGTGTCCCCCATAATTGTGCATAAATATTTCTGGCTGTCAAAAGTCATATCTGTCAGCAGTATCTACCAACTAATTTTTAGCACTACAAGTGCTTTGCGCTCAGAATGGATTCAAAGCAGTCCACATATGATCATAATGAGCAACCAGGTTCTGTCACCAGTCCTGATGTTAGTGTTCCCAGTACGTCATCTGGCCAAGGCAATGTCAAACAACAGAGTGTTTCCAAATCAGTGCAAAAAACAAAAAACAAAAAAAAATTACTGTATTGAAGCGAAAAAGAAGTGTTACTGAGCAAAAGTTAAGTGCCGATAAATTTTTTTTTGCAAACATGCCATTCTACACACGCAGTGCCAAAGAGAGAATGAGGCCTTCACCTTTGCCTATTAGTGGCAGATCCCAAAAATTTACCCAGCCTACAATTGGTGCACAACTACTGTTACGCGTCAAAGCCGAGCTGCAAGATAACAGTGAGGCATTACAGGAGAATATTTGCTCTGATTCACAAATGACAACAATCCCTGTGGAGAGTCCATCCAACAGTGGGATGTCTAATCGTGAGCATTCTGCTGATGTGTGCCTTAATAGCCCGAGTGTAGCCGGTGATACTCAAATTGAGGATGCCACTTTGGAATTAGAAGAGGATGAGGGGGAGATTTGTGTAGGCGACGAGGGCGCTAATGAGGATGTTGATGAGGATGAGGTTGTTTGTGTAAGTGCTGCACCAGTGGCAGCAGTTCTGGCACGTGACAAGAAAAAGGCCATTGTCATGCCTGGGCATAAAACAAAAAAATGCACTTCTTATGTGTGGAATTATTTCTACCCAAATCCAGACAACAATTGTATAGCCATTTATAGTGTATGTCAAGCCACAGTCAGTCAAGGGAGGGACCTTAACCATCTTGGAACCTCGTCTGTTACGCCATTTAACGAGAGTTCATGGCAAAGTGTTGCATCAGCTAAGACCCTCCGGTCACCGACATCCCGACGGCTACAAAATACACCCACCACACCATCCTCATCAATATCCTCAGTAGCGCTCGGAGTTAGCCCGGCATCCCACTTATTAAGGCTGGATGACTCCTGCACTATTATTGATTCCTCTGAAGAAAACGTTAGTCCCACTGCTGCTGCTGTTGCTGCTGCTGGGGGTGAATCGTCATCCCAGAGGCAGGTCAAGAAAATGAGCAGTCCTACATTTCAGCAATTAACTGTGAAACAATCATTTGCGAGGGGAAGCAAATATGACAGCAGTCACCCAGTCGCCAAGTGAATCACAGACGCCATGGCTGCCATGTTAGTGTTAGATCTGCATCCAATCTCCACAATAAACGCAGCTGGTTTTTCACAGTTAATTGAGGTTTTGTGTCTGCATTACAGAATTCCATCGCGACACCATTTCTCCCGTAAAGCAATTCCACAACTATACCAAAAAGTGTGTAAAAATGTAGAGATTGTGCTGAAAAATGCCATTCTGCCCACTGTCCACCTAACCACAGATATGTGGACAAGTGGAAGTGGCCAAACCAAAGACTATATGACTGTGACAGCCCACTGGGTTGGTCATTCACCTTCACCAGCAGGAACAGCAGCAGCATGTACTCCACTACGTAACATTTGTCACAGGCAGGCCACTCTTTGTATCACCGGCTTCACTAACAGGCATACAGCTGACAATTTGTTACGCAAACTGAGAGATGTGATTGATACATGGCTTATACCACTTGGACTAAATGTCCTGTAGCACTTCAAAATACCTTTCAGTCCTGTGCAAGGTGCTGAAACCATTTGAAGTTGTGACATGTGAGGTGAGTGCAGACTGCTAGTTTGAGCCAAGTCATTCCTTTAATTAGACTATTGGAAAAGCAGCTTGAGAAAATGAAGGAGGAGCTGAGAGCAAGCAATTCAGCAAAGTATGTTGGCCTTGTTGATCAAGTACTTAATTTGCTTCACAATGATCCTCGAGTTATTAAGATCTTGAACTCGGATCAGTACGTTTTGGCCACTGTGCTTGATCCAAGGTTTAAAACCTACATTGAGTCTTTACTTGTAAATGAGCGAGATGTTAACTTTTGCAAGGAGCTATTGCTCAGCAAGTTGTCCGCTGAACTGGGCCTCGGCTTGACAACGTGTCCTCCTTCACTTTCTCAAGCTGCTGCTGCTCGTAAAAAATTTAATTTCCAAAAAAGAAGCAGGGAAGACGCAGGGGGCAGACCAGAACAATTTAACATCTGGGCTGGTTTGAAGGATTTTTCAAAAAAATTTGTCACTTTCCCCATAACTCCATCCAATACGAGTATAAACATGCAAAGCAGGTTGGCGGCAAAATCATGAAAACGGTGCATACGGGCTGCTTGTGTGTCAAGTCTGATGCATGCGTACTTTGTCCGCTCTGGTTGTGATGGCACTGCTCGGCTTGTGGCGCTGCTCAGCTTGTGATTGGTCGTGTGGTCACGCGCTGAGAGCTTAATGCGGGCGGCGACCGTTATGTATATGTATATATATATATATATATATATATATATATATATAAATATATATGTGTGTGTGTATGTATATATATATATATATATATATAATTTGTTCACAAATATATAAATGATCGCCACTAATAGACAAGCTATAGGGATATTTCTCTGTTATAAGAGATGTAAGAGACATGCTTGTTGTTCCACCATGCAATATGTATGGTTGGTGTATAACATATTTGTTTTTACTGTGCTATTTTTGGTTATTTTTGATAAGATAAAAGTCTTAGAAACATGTTGCTGATTCTTACCTGGCAAGACAATCATCAAATTGGGCTGTAGCACGGAATCCAATGATAGAGTAGATAACAGTGGCAGCATATATGGATGTGCAGCCATTTATGATGGAGATGATGACTGCATCCTTTTCACAGTTATTACTGTAAAATTGAAATTCATTATTTATCAACTTCTGTCAATTTGTAGATCCCTAAACCCTCTGACATTTATAGTGTTATTACATATTTTTGCACAGTACAAAACCAAATACTTAATTTTGTTCTACATATATTTGTATCGTTTTTTAGTTTAGGTAACAAATAGTAGAAGATAATAATCGTGATAAAATCATCAATGTTTAAAAATCATAGGTAGAAAAGACCAAAGACTCCCCACACATATATATTTGACTTGTCAAAACATATGCTACAACTAGTTTCCAGCTGTGTTTCCTAATCCTAGCTAGTAATGCTAGTCAAAGCAAAAAAACTGACCTGCAGAATGAGGCAATTACAAGGTGTGGCACAGTAGCTATTTAGCAAACTAAGCAATTTTGCCATTATACTCAGCTGAAAGTTGGCAAAGGCTAGGTTAAAAGCAAGGGCTTTATTGCAAAGGATATCTTTAACCACACCTCTAAAGCAATTAGTTGGTTTGTTTCAATTAATTCATATCACTGTTTTTGGAACAAATGATTTTGAGCCCCTGTTCATTTTGTTGTAGGTTAAGAGTGGTAGCTTTGAAACTTTGAAAAATCTTAGTCCATTCTTTATCCGATAATTTAATTCCTAGCAGCTCCCATGTAGCACAGCATGTACACTAATTTTTGTTTAATAGTTTATGCAATGAGGACATCCTGTTTGAGTGCCCTCTGGGGGGAAATAAGGTATGTTTGTGAACTTGTATAACATTGGAAACCTCTTATTTCAGTTGTAAATTTATTACAGGTGTTCAAGTAAGGATGGATGTCAAATCTATCAGGTAAAGGGCCCAGGATGGAAACTACAACTCATTCAATACATTCTTTATGAAGTAAATGACTTTGAAAGACATGATTCACTAGACTTGAGATGTGACCCACCAGACAATAGCTCCATTATCTAATACCTTTCAAAGATACTTTCATGTGGGCAAAACACCAGTTTTTAGCTGTCATTTGTTAGTTCTTCTAAAAAAAAACCTTCTCAATATGAAAGGGAGTAGAGATTTGTCCTCTTAAATGAACCCAAATGAGTGTCAATGGGTTCTGTTATGAATATAAACTCTCCAGACCACATCATATATTTTATGGGTTTTCCGAAGAAATAATAATGCATATTTGTTCCTTGCTATGCTGGCAAAAATGCTAGAGTGGGTCAGAAAGAAATAAGTTTAGGCATGAGGGTCATCTTAATGGAAGGGAGATTATAAGAATATAATAGTGATATCTAATGAGCTGTGAGCTTTCTAATAGTTAAGTAATCTAATTAGACAGACAAAGTCTTATCAGCCAATTACAGCATGGTACAAGGACATGAACAGTTGGTACTCAGTGACGTAGTCACTGGAGAGGGGGGGCAAAGAGCAAAGCTGGAATGATCTTTTATGAATGGTTAAACTTACAACATTGATTTTACATACATACATTAAGTGACAAAGAACAGTCAAGTTAACATTCAGACAGAATATTAACAGATCTGTCACATAAAGGGGGTTCTACACTTAATTCTTAGTTATGATCAGAGATGAGAGAAAATTTCAAAACTGTTCTTCAAATGTTCACCTCATTCCATATCTGACCATGAAATTTTGAGAACTTTTGCCTTAAGTGTTCTTAAATGTTATTAGGAAATTAGAATTCTTATAAAAAATACATTTTCTTTCCTTTTATTGTCCTTTTAATTATCTTAAGTTATTTGAAAGGGACTGTAAGATGTTACCATCTTGGCATACACAAAAAACATCGTTCTTGCAAAATTTTGTGCTACTAAAATTATATGGACTTCTTAAACATTTTTTTATAAAACAAAACAAAAAATAATATTATTTTACTTACTGCACAGAATTGTAACTGGAAAAGGAAATAAGGCCCCCAAAAGCAAGAGAAAATGAATAGAAAACTTGGGCACCAGCATCTAGCCAAGTAACCGGATTTGCCAATTCAGCAACCTAATTAAAACAATAGGTCAAAATAGGCAAAGTTATCGTATAATACCGAAACTGATTATAGCAGTCCTAAATTACCTTTTTTTATATATATATAAATGCTAGATGCAAAAATTTTATGTGCACTGTGTTCTTACTTACATACACACACTTAAAATGATTGTTGGCAGTCTTAGAGGCGCTGACGTACATGTAATTTTCCAAGTACTAACTTAGTGAAATATGTTACTTATTTGTAATAAGTTACATGATTTGAATCATAGAGAACAAAGTTCATAGCCGATGACAAAAACAGTTTCAGGGTTCATTACTTTATTTTAAAATGATAGGAAACATACTGCAAACAGAAGTTAGGTTTGACTGGACAGCGGAATTTTTTTTTCAAAAATATTTTTTTTTTTAATGAATTATTAAAATGTAAACATGAACATAAATAAGTTTTTAAATATCATACAATTTGTGATGTTCCTTTTGTATCCTGTAGAAATACAGACAATTGTTTACACTGAAAATGTCTTGCTTAAGGCACAGGTTTAACTGGGCTCCATGTTTTATATTTCATACAGAATTTCACTTGTCAAGTAATAGCTTTTGAGAAGGTTGCTGTCCTGTCTGAAGGGGGATTTGTAACTATCAAACTATGTAAACTACTACTATAGATACCATGTGATTATTTGTTGTATTCTAGATATATCACTGCACAATTTATCTAAATCAACAATCAGTGCATTAAAGGCAATTGCATATATTTTGAGAGGGGGGGGGGGTCATTAATTTATGCCATATTTTGCTCCTATATTTCTATGTTAAAGCAAATACCAGGGCACTCTTCCACCAAAAGTCCACCTAGTTTAACATAAAAAAGTAGTTTGAAGTACTACAGGACATTTAGTAAAATAATAAAGATATTTATGAACTGTACTTTACTGAGTTCACATTTTGCACCTGAGTAAGGCACAGTGGGGTTGATGCAGAGTGGGATGTACTCCAGTTTGTAAGGCGTAACTAGTGTGAAATCTCTCTGCACATGTCCAAAAATATGTTCCTATGTAGAGTAGCCTGATACTGGCACTTAGACCCACCTGCACCTGGAGAGGTGGGATGGGGGGAGGGAAGGGGCGTTCTAATGTGGGCTGTATACACGAAGGACATGTTTACTCAAAATCGGCTCATGAAGACCTGTAGAAAAACGCATATATGGCGATTAGGAGGCGCATCTATTGCACCTGCTACAGGACATGTGCAAATTCACACTGATAATGACATGTAATAATCTAGGTGCATATGCTGCTAAAGCAGTAACGGATGCATCTCAAGATGAGTGTGGTTCTGCAAATGGGTGAAAATACTATATTTTTTGTGCTCTTTTTTTTTTGGAGTAACTTACTCCCATTTTGCCAACAACTCTGCAGGAGGCTACTGTGCTGTAACAATATTTGTACTATTGTCTGCAATAATGTGCCCAACTATTTTATTTTATTAAGAACTCTTACTAAGAGGATACAGCGGTGAGAATGTGCTAGAGGGCTAGTAAGAATTTGTGTTACTTAAATGTCTCAGCTAGAGGGCTAGGAAGAATTTGTGATACTTAATAGTCTCAGTATATGAGGTCTAGGGGTATATTTACTAAACTGCGGATTTGAAAAAGTGGAGATGTTGCCTGTAGCAACCAATCAGATTCTAGCGGTCATTTTGTAGAATGTACTAAATAACTAGAATCTGATTGGTTGCTATAGGCACCATCTCCACTTTTTCAATCCCACAGTTTAGTAAATATACCCCCTAGAGTCTGAGCCAACATTGATAGCAGTGCCAGCAATAATTAACAAAGTGACTGTAATAGCCATGTATTTTCACTGACAGTGCTTGCCATTCCTTACATCTGTGTGAGGTGTATAAAGCCACAGGTTAACAGTAAAAAGTCATTTTTGATAAATCAACACTATGTCATGCATAAAGTATAATCATAGTCAGCAGTAACATTAGGTAGGTGCCAATGTTAGGGAGCACCTAAAACACTGTAATAGTGTTGGCTGCTGAGCAAAAGGACATGCAACTGACAGCTTCTTACATGTACAGCTGTCAGCTGCTGACTCTCATTGTCAGTGATACACTGGGAACGAGGTACTTGACTAAGTCATCACAGCCAAGTGCCACACTCAAAGTCTGAGGAGCAGAGAATGCTGCCACCACCTCCCCATCTGCTAAGGCAAGAAGAGGGATGCATGTGGGGAGAAATGTATGAGGGGGAGGGCGCCACCTGTGAGAGGACTTTGGCATCCCAGGGCTTGCACTGGCCCTCAAAATAATTCCACCCTAAAATAATTATTTAATAGAGATGTTTATTCCTTGTGTCCTCCAAATTTAGTTCAGTGAGTGATAACACTGCCTACAATAAACTGATCACCAAACTTGAACCTGGCCTCATACCAGCCCTTCCTGCATACATAAATCTTGCATTGACAGAATCACCTAAAAAATATAGCTTCGATATAATGTAAATATGCAAAAAAATAAAATAAAAATGATCAAATATTTAATTTCATAGACAGTTACTGTGTCAGCTGAAATTTCCACGCCCTGCAACCTCATGCTTTCATATGGGTATAAAACACTGTGATGACTTCTCATGTAGCCTGGCTTAGGCTACCTAGGCTATAAAGAACACTATCGGCTAAGTAGTGATAATACTTAGTGATAATACTTAGTGACTGTTTCTTGCTACATAGTGAATATCAACAGTCTCCTGAGACTGAGAAAGAGAAAACATCAGTAAAAAATAACTGCAGCTCTAACAATAATATAATATATAATAATGATTAAAAATAAAAACTAGTGATAAACATGTTTGATTATAGTAAATTATCATTAGAGCACACTGTCTACCTTACATTTGACATATTTAATCAAGCAGTCAAGTAATCATGCTATGAAGGGTCTTCTTAAATATATATATATATATGATTATTTATTTGATCAGTCATGTTTCTTCAATAACTATACATTAAACATTAGACTGGTAACACCAATGCCAGAGTGGCAGATTTTATTTTATTAATCATCGGTAAAGTAATTACTGAAGCCGTCCACATATATATATATATATATATATATATATATATATATATATATATAGGATGCAATGGGGCACAGAGTGTGTGGATGCAGAGGTGCACAGAGTGTGTGGATGCAGAGGGGCACAGAGTGTGTGGAGATGAAGGAGGGCACAGAGTGAGTTAGCTGTAAATTACTCTATGACAGAAATATAAAAAAATATAAAAATATTATTTTCCCATAGATTTATGTGTATTATTTTTGCAAACAACTTACTAAGTATTTCCGTCCGGACCTAAGTACTTATTACGTTATTTTGACCCGACTACTTATAAAACGGTACTGCTTGGTAATTATTTTGGAGGGGTGCCTTGAATAAATTATGGAGAATCTAAGGGTGCCGCGAACTGCAAAAGTTTGGGAACCACTGCCTTAATTTTAGATCTTAGGAGCCCCCCTGTCTTAAGTGTTCCGGGCCCCCCAAAGCCTTTATCCAGCTCTGCCTCTTGACAATTTTCTACCTCCTTACAAACCTAGGCGCACTCAATTTGCAGCGGTATCTCCCTAAAATAAGAGTAGGAGCCCGTCTTGAAATGTATTGGGTGAACCATCTATGAGTGCACATCACCCAAGTGGTTAATTAAAATACACCATAAACCATGTGCAACACATCTAAAACAAGAATAAACTAAATTCATTGCTTAACTGGTCATTGGAATATGGTTTACATTGTGTTACATGTAAAGAATTTAACAAACCCTTTTTAACAGCAGTTAAAGCTGCAGTGAATGCAGCTCTGGAAAAACATAGAGCAGGCGAATAGTAAGTATCTGTACGTAGGAACACAAATGTGCATATGCTTTATATTAAATGCTCCTTACAATTTAATTACAGTACAACAGTGGCAGCATGATAGCTCAACTTACATCTGGAGTGAATAAATATATTATTCCATTTACTGAACCCTTCAATGTAAGGCCTCTAATCAGGAAAATCGTGAGGACCAAATATGGAAGTGTAGATGTTACATAAACTGCCTGGAAAAGAAGATAAATCAGATTATAAGAGTGCAGACCTAGAGCTATTGATCTAACATTGATAATTACTCATTTAAGAATATGAGGCATTCTATATGTATATGTTTGTTGGCTAAATCTTTCAGTCCCTTCAACATGACCCCTTTCATCTGACAATAAATGCTCTGCTCCTAAGATTCAAATTTAATTCACTATTTCAGTTAACTTGGCTGAATCAATTCATTAATAAGAGGGTGGGAAGTTCGGGAATAGGACATTTTCTACAAGGTGGAAGTGATGATGTTGTAGGGTTTGGATGTACTATTTTCCTGCCTCTGTGGGTTATTATAAAAAATAGAAAGGAAATCTATAACTGGTGCGAGAATAACAGGAATTAAAGTACATAAATTGCTAAGATTTAGGTTTTTTTTTTAAATCTATTTTTTTTATTTTTACAATCTATTTATTCTAGCTTAGATTCAGTAAAACAATACTCCAGTCAAAAAGACTCTAAGGGGCATATTCAATTGACGGCGGGATCGCCGAAAATCCCAATCTCCAAAAATATTACCGTCAATACGGTAATATCTCGCTGGATTTCAGCTCGCAGCTCCCTGAGCTGCGAGCTGAAATCCAGCGAGTAAATTACCGTATTAACGGTTTTTACGCGCAGGATTACCGTATTAGCGCTGGATTTTCGGCGATCCCGCCGTTAATTGAATATGCCCCTAAGCCTTCTAATTTTCCATTCCTCTGAGAAGGCCAGATCCATAGAGAAATATAAAAGTATTCCTGACAGGATGGACCGACTGTGCCACCCTGTCTGTTGTTGCTGTGAACCGACTGGGCTTACTTTGCCACCGTCCTCTTTCATTATTCCAAATACGCCCCTCCTGTCGCAGTAGGAGAAGCCTGCTGCCACCACTGGACTCCTTTAAGGCGCCCAGAACCACGTTCCTTCTGGCTAACTGTCGCTGCTAGTGTACTTCCGTGCTGGTACACTTGGGCTGGTACCCCTGACTGCTTACTGTGGATCAGGGTGCTGTGGATGGATCCCCCCTGGCCTATCACACTGGCCAAAGCTGCTGGGTAGGAGCAGAGTAGTGGTACTGGAGAGCTGGGTCCAAACCGCAGAAACAGCCGGAGAATGGATTAGATTATGGAGGGTATTCAATTGTTTCTCCGGGCGCCGCCGGAACGAGTGCGTTAAAACTATTTATACGGTAATTACTCCCTGAGCTGCGAGAGGAAATTCAGCGAGTAAACTACCGTATTAACGGTTTTTACGCGCAAGTTTACAGTATAAACGGTAATAGTTTTAACCCGCTCGTTCCGGCGGCGCCCGAAAGAACAATTGAATACCCCCCTTAGTGTCTAATCTGCATTACAGCAATATTGAAGAAGTTGTCAAGCAGGGTCTTGAAGCAAAGAGTGATGTTTTATTTCACACAGGTGCCTTGACAGGGACAGTTCCACTGATTAAAGGTATCAGTGGTCAGGTCACATGGAACATCAGAAAGATATATTTCAGTTAACAAGGGCTTCCTTTTTATACTATTTTCAACACAGCCTTACAGGCTATTTTTAGAATCAGGATGTAACCTGTTTCCCAAAACATAGATTTACATGCATTGCAAAGCTAACAATATTTACGCTTATCTGTGATATCTTAAAACCTTACTGTGATACCCTGCATCTTAATTTCGATACAGTGAACATCTGACAGCAAGTCTAATTACATCTTCCTATGACCCTCACACATCAAAACGTCTAATTAGCATGAGATTAGCATGAGTCCTTTCTTCCAACAGTCGCAGAATACACATTTCCTCCAAAGAAAAGAATTCCCCAAGAAAAGTTGTAAACCCCAAACAATTTCCTTACACCAAGATATACAAAAGCTTTCTAAAGAAAGGTTTATTGCATCAGATATATACATAAAAAATAAGGCATTTCCTCTAGAAAGCTTAAAACAGAAAAAAACTAATTTTCTCCAACTGGTCTCAGAAATTAAAGATTTCCCTTACCAAAATATACACAATATCAAAAATAAGTGCATGTGCAAATATATAAATTAGCTCCCTGCGCTATTTCCTTTAAATAAATTTATACCAGAAGTTATTTATAAGTGATACAGTCACAGTATTATTTTGCTTGAATATAAAATGTGTGATTTTGTTAAATTGTAAAGTGGATAGGCCACCCAAGTTCCGTAGGATTATGTGTTTAGTAAGCACTACAGTTATAAGGAATTTGTTTTGTTTAGGCTCTGGAGATGTGTTTTATTTTTTTACAAATGCTATGTATTTTTTCATTTTGCTGCTTCTGGGAATATGTTTTAGAGCATAAATTGTTGAAATAATGGAAGCTATGGTATGAAATACCAATGGTCGTTAGGGGATTCATTTGTCTAAACAGTGTTTTGTTCCATGAACAATTGAGGTAGAAGGAATCTTTGAACACAATTTTATAACCCAATGGTCTGTTTGTCACTAAGGTGCCTATTTAACAAATGGAGAAAAGTCCTTTCTCCAGCAAAAATTGGAGTTTTTGCTGAATTATTAGCTTCTCCCTCTTCAACAAAGCCCCCAGGCCAGTGAATATTATTGCCAGCTATATCCTTCTCCAGGGGCCTCCAGTGAAGCTTGCCCTTGCAAGGCATGTGAGTTCCAGTTTTGCTTTGTATGTGTGAACCACAAATGATCCAGGTCACAAATGCTTAGAGGGACCCTGCACTGGTTGGTGAAAAGTGAGAGTCCTCTTACCAATGCCAGTCAGTATTGCTGGGGTAAATTTCGGCAATATTAGATTTTCTATTGCTTAAAGTTATAGGGGTAAATTAATCAAGCAACAGGTTTGAAAAAGTGGAGGGTTTGCCTATGGCAACCAGATTCTATCTGTAATTTTGTAGAATGTGCTAAAAAAATTATAACTAGAATCTAATTGAATGCTATAGCCAACATCTCCACTTTTTCAAACCCACAGCTTGATAAATTTACCCCATAAACATTTTAACTCTGGCTAAGACAGCTGTGGCTTATTTGTTAGTTTGTACCTAATTCCTTTCAGCATATATCATAATTCTGGCATAATAAACAATCGTTTTTTATCATCTGTATCTTGTTAAACTGATCCCAGTGTAATTCCTCTTCATTTCAGCCCCCACCTTGTGTATTTTTAATACTATGACAATTTGAGATATATTAGGAGGTGTTAAAAAAAGGGATCCTGCACCATCCCCTTGACCATGGACTATAGATGTCCTAGAACCACCCTTTCTGCTCTGACTTTCGTACCTGATGTGGTACTCTGCCTACTCCCTGTGCAAAGAAGTATTGTTAGTGCTATGGGTCAATGAGTATATTACAGCTTCCAAGGTGATCCACCAGCTCTTGTGTCTGTTTTAAAGTAAAAATATGAACTATTATCTATAATATTTGTTTTATATTAATGTAATAGATGTTCAATAAAAGTTGGAGGCATTAACTTCCAGTTTATTGGCCAGGTCTGCCAAGAGGAATTTGGGGCCACAATACAGCAATTTCTTGGGGCCCCTACCATAGCTGCTAATGGAAGAGTGGCAACACAAGGTTGGTGGCTCCTAACACTACACAGGAAGGCCAGGGCCCTAAGGCAGCTGTAGGCCCTGGAAATTTGTACCTGTCCTTCCCTTCTCAATGCCCCGTTGATGATATCACAGAAGCACAGTGATCATGCTCATGCCATTACATGGGAACTTTGCACTCTCAATAATATCATGATTATGTTGTACCTGCCCAGTGTAATGGATAACGTAAAGCGACCATGTAAAAACCCTGGTCTAGAGTCATCAATCTGGCTGTAACACAGTAAGTGTAATGTTTGTTCATATACTATCTATTCAGGGATGTTTAATTTCTTCATATTTTTTATATGTAATGAATAATTGATATCAATCAAAATACCTTTCCTGTTGTTTCAATGCCTCTAATGGTACACACATAGAGAACACCCCAAGCACAAGCCAAACTGAGAACTAGCCACCACTGGAGAGTGCCTGAATCTGCAATGGATGTAGATGTATTCAGTGTTTCTCGGTACCAGAAATAATCCACAGAGGAACTTCTTGCACATTCATCTACAACACCTGAAATTATTAATATTTGTTTAGTAATTTGCACAGTACAAGCTGTTATTTTGAAAACTTAATGTAAATATTGAATCGCATACAATTTACTTTCACTGTAGAATAAATAGCTATCACTTCATATATAATAATTTACGACATCATAGCCTTCTTTTATTATAGAATATAGATAACTTACTCATAGACATTACAAGATTCTTCACAAATACCATTCTTATTTCTCTGTGTTTGTAAAGTTTGAGGAATTCACCACCTAGTGGTTGTCATAGTTTCTCTAGGTCTAAAGAAGTTCTACTGAACAGGTTTCTAGGTATTTTAAAGGTACATGTCTTAGATCTCCTAGAACAGCAAAGTGACTGGCTCACTCTAAATTTAGATGGTAAGTGCTAATGGGGAAGGGACTGATGTGGATGACTACATATTCTCTGTACAGTGCTGTGTAATATGAGTGGTGCTATATAAATAAATAATATATTACTTGCTCTACTGTTCCTGTTTGACAGAAACAAATAGAGATCAGTAAAATACACTTTACAGCACTAAACTATTTATAACATACATGTGATTGAATTTCACTAGGACAGCAATTCCCTTATTTCCAATATCTGACACCAACATCTGATTCCATCTACCTTTTTCTTTAGATATTACTACTTTTGCTTTTCAACATGTTTAAATTTTATTAAAAAATTGTTGATTAGAAACAAAGTTTTAAAAACATTGAAACAATTTGTGGAAACAATTTTCTGAACAACAGTATGAATGTACATAACTATGTTGGTGGGGGGGGGGGTAAGTGTTGAGAGTCAGGTTCACCAATGGTTTGCCATAAAAAAGAATATTCTGCTTTTATTAAACTGCAACACATTTGCAAGTATTTTACCTGTGCGATTTTCATTCAGTGGACATGTACTCCATGGCAAAGGTTCTTGGAAGGAGTTGAAGAAATACCACATGACCCAGGCAATAATGGTGTTGTAATATAAACCAACAAGGAAAGAGACGAACATTGATGCAATACCTACAGAGGAAAAATGCATTTTATTATTTTTCTGTAGTGTTTAACATCAAAACTAGCTACTGTATGCCCCTGTAGGATTTTATCTATACAGCTTACAATTAAAAAAATACACATTTGAAACAAGTGTATGCTTATATTTTATTACATTTTTTTGCATTGAAAATGGTTAACTTCTAATGTTACTTTTCCTCAAATTCAAACTCCCGTTGACAGTGGATTATCAGGAGATATTTTTACCCTATCAAAATTTGCACACAACATACTCAGAGTTGTGCAAATCATGCACATATTTACTTAGTCATTGCCAAAATTACCCACTATCCATGCATTTCAACACTACAACTTCTGACTAGTCTGGGAAAATCGGATTGTCAGGATTAGTTGGAATTTTAATTTTTTTTATTGTATATGGAATTTTTCTAGATTTAGCAAACTTTATGCCACATGCATGTCACAGTGCTAATTTAGCATTTAATTCAGTCTTATTAGCAATAGTCAGTACTGACTCATCACACTGTGTCCTTTATATTTAGGAGTGTTGATAATTGTTCTTGTCTATAATTTTTAAGCAAAAGTTTAATTGAAGATAACACAGGAGATATCCGGTACCACATAATACCGGAGTTGGGACAGCAGTGTGGACAATTTTATCAAGCTCCTAAAAGCTTATTGCACATATACAGTAAAACCTCTGAGTCAGAACCCGGAATCTTTATTAGAAAAGAGTCATCGTCGGGACAGTCTCCTATAGGAAGCGCTGTCCCGACTTTACTTTTATAGTAAATTGCCATCTGTCATCGTTGCAATGACAGATGATACTTAATGGGGCAAAAATTCGATAATTCTTAAATAGACCCCATATACTGCATTAATTTATTATTAAATAACATTAACAATTTCAAAATAATTGTTATTATTAAATCTATTAGGTGAAATTATACGTATTTGGTAATAGACCAGGGTACCTGTGAGCTTTACATAGGAGGCTCCACAATACCTGGCCCTTGGATTAAATGCACTGCTGTGTTGTCTTAGGACTGTCTGATCTGTCCTCTCTAAGCTGTTAGCTATGTATAAGCATGATTCAATATAGCTACTGCAGTGCATGATTGTACATGTATTTCCTTGCCACAATAATCGCACATGGTGCTGTGATGTAAAGTTCTCCTTCCCCCACCAGGGGGTAAATATATTAGGCTCTGATTTTTTCAAATCGCTGATATTTGGCGACTTTGACAGAAAAATTTAAAACGGCAATGTGTTTAAAGTTTTGCCTTTAAACAGTTCGCCATTTTAAATCTTGCTGTCAAGATCCAAATATCGGCAATTTGCAAAAATTAGAGCATAATACATTTACCCCCAGGACTGCATTTTGGAAAAAAATAATAAAAGCCTTAACTGGGTTTATTGAATTTAATTAAATTATGGGGTATTGCGCCCAAATGACTTATTTCATATGAATAATACTTACCAACTCCCTTTAGGGTTGGGTGAATGGAACTCCATACTCCTATAGTTCCTGATCTTAGGCGCTGTCCAATTGCAAATTCAAGATGAAGCAGTGGTATACCCTCAAATACCAACAATATAAGGAATGGGATCATAAATGCTCCTATAAAAAAATAATGTATATATATTTTAAATGTTTTCTACATAAAAGTCATTGGAAAGTTTGGCAAACAGACAAATTAAAACATACAACATTTCCTTATGAAGTTTTAACTCAGTTCTTCTTCACAATTCATTCTGTTTGTCTTCCCTAAAACAGATTTCAGCTCATTAGCGAGGTTGAACACTTCTATCTTTTCCATCTAAGTAAGAAATCCTATAATTTTGAAATGATAACAGAGATGCCCATATGATATGAAATACAGGCTAGTGATGGAGGGTCACTGGTTTCTACATGGAGTTGACAGAGAGGTATAGGGTGGCACATGGTGGTGGTGGTGGTTAGGATCACATGCTGGTAAATGGGGCATAAATTCTTAGTGCATCATGGTTATGAAGACATAGGCTGGTTATTGATGCACAGACTAGTATAATATGATAGCAATAATGGGTTGTACAATGTGATAGGGGCACAGGCTAATGTGGTTTTGTGCACGTCTGGTAAAATATGGATTTTGGTACAGAGCAGTGTAATTTTCAGGATACATATATTAACAAATTTGTCATAGGCTAGCATAAAGTACTGGGCACAAGCAGGTGTAACATGATGGCCAAACATATATATTGCATTGAATCATATAATAGGCACAGCTGGTATAATATAAGTGTCAGACATGAGGGAAGAGGGTATAGTGACATCGTGGGATGTCAGTGCAAAGATAAGAAAAGAGGGCAGTGAGAAGAGGAGACATGATGATTAATGTGATTACCTGCTCAATGTCTCTTTAGGTGTGCATGTTTGAATGTCCATCTTTATTACCCTCATTACGCAACGTGGGAGCAGCCTTGGTGCTGCTCTGTGATCCCATTGTTGACCCTTGTTATCCTTTGACTATTAAAACATAACTGCCTGACTTCGGCCCTTGCCTGTTTCTGACCCTGCCATTACCTTATAATTTAATACTACATTGACTGATAGGATTGACCCTGCTGTCTGACATTGTTTTCCAGTTTTGTCGGATAGTCAGAAGCTATAATTTCATGCTCAAGACCTGGAAGTAACCAAGAACTGATGAATACATTATATTCTCTGAGATAGGGAGCTGCTAAAGGTTAAAACCCTGACTAGCCTGATTATTGCTGTTATCTACTGTGAACACTATTAGACATTACACATGGAGACAAAGGAGGATTACATGCTGCAAGGGGTCAGAGGAAACAAGGAGGTGAGGAGATGAGGTAATAGGCAGAAGAGACATATGGAGGTTGGGAAGACATGACGACAGATATGAGGTATAGGAAGAGATAACAGGAAAGACCACCACTATGCTAGAAACGAAAAATACAATTGGAGAAACAGCTGAAGTAGGTGGTGTGCATGTATGTGTTTGTGTGAGCTATTTATGTGTGTTGGTTACTATTGGTCACTATTAGGTTTGGGGGTTTGGGAAATTTAACAGTTGAACTAATCTTCCTAGTGAATTAAACACAATAATACCTCGACGGCATTGACATAAGTAGGTACTATCAATTATCATGTGCTATTAATGGATAATAGTCATATACTTATACTTATGATCACTACCGTGTATTGCTTCTGTTTTAGTGAGTACTATTTGGAGCAGCCAAAGCATGATTACCAATAAGAGTTGAGGTTTCTAGTACCTGCTCGTTTATCTAGAGTGCCTTGCTTAATCCCTGGTGGTAGTAAATGTAAAAGTTTGCTGTATACATGTGTGTATGAATCTGAGAAAATTGGTTATTGAGTTCTCATCGAACGACTAATCCTATATGACACAATGAGTGTGGTTGATGATAAGTGTACACTTAATCAGATCATGGTCACAGTCCAACTGTACTTTCTGCCCATCCTTAATAACATCTAAGAGATTGCAATCAGATGAGCTACACACTTTTATTACAAATAGGTCTATTACAGCCATAAAACCATCCTAATCACAACATGTCCTTGCATCATAGCTCTATTAAAGAATACTGCAGAACTTAAAATAACTTATATCAAAGAATGATAACTTTCCTTTGTATATGCAATCATTTTGTTTTTTCGGTTTTAACGTATTTTTATTAAGACAATATAAGTGTTATATCATGTTTTCAAGTACAATCTATAATTTGCAATTGTGTATGTATTGCCTGAAAAATATATTACATACTAAATATATGGATGTGTAGTTGTTGGAAAAATATACCATATACATATCACATAAAATGCTCACTAACATATTTATCATTTGCATATAACAAAGCATATATATTGAAAACACTGTTGTTTCCTTTATTCACATTAATTTATGCATTATAATTGCAATGCTTTTAAAATTCAGAAAACTATAGATAGAGTAAACAAAAAAGTGTAATTAGGGTGATCTATGTCTATAGGTTGAATCAGTGGTGCAAACACAAAGTTTTTATGTAGAATTCAGAAACAATGTATGTTCTGAATAATGAAATGTTATTAAATAATCCTATGTTACATAACTACAGTAGATAGTTTCAATATCAGCACAAAAGCAGTTGATTCCAGGCTTTAAATAAATATGTCATACTAAACTAGGGGTGTGCACTCGCCAGTTTTAGGGTTTTGGGTTTTGGGTTCTGATTAGCTTGAGGTTTTGGGTTCTGATTTGTTTTGCCAAAACACCTGACGAAAGATTTTGGTTCTTATTTAGGGTTTTGGATTCTGATTTATTTTTAAGAAAGCATAAAAAGTGCTAAAATCCAGTTTTTTAGTTTCTTTTCACTCCTACGCTATTATTAACCTCAATAACATTCAATAACAATCATTTCCACTAATTTCCAGTCTATTCTGAACACCTCACAATATTGTTTTTAGTCCAAAACGTTGCACCGAGGTAGCTTTCTGGACTGTGTAGTGGAGTGGGCCCGGTACCCAATTTGGTACCAGGGCCACAATACCTCCTCCAAATGGTCTCAATTCCACTGCACATATGGCTGCTCCTAAATCCTCTACAGGGTGTAGTTCGAGCGCGTCAATACCTCTTGTTTTTGACGATGACAGGCCATTTTAATTAATTTTGGATTTGGCAGCAACAGTCAACGTTTTTTAATATCTGATACGCATCTATCTGGACTGCGTAGTGGAGTGGCCCCGGTACCCAATTTGGTACCGGGGCCACAATACCTCCATCAACCGTCTAAATCCCACTCCACTGATGGCAGACACCGGACGCACGTCTAACACCAACATAGCTGTTACAGACGCAGTTATACGCTTTGCTATAGGGTGACTACTGTCGTACTTTGTGCTCAGGGCAAATGACTGTTGGATGGTCAACTGTTTGGTGAAAGACGTAGCGGTCTTACGACTTCCCCTCTGGGAAGATGACCGACTACCAGCAGCAACATCAGCAGTGGCAGTAGTAGGCGTACCGCTGCAGGATTCCTCGGATGAATCCCATATTGAAGAGGACTCAGTCTGGCTGGTGACATGGCCTGTAGGACTAAATCTGATGGAGATTGTGGAGGAAGTTGACGAGGAGGGTGTTGGTGGTGTGTATCCAACAGGACCAAGGGATTTAGGTGTCCCTGGACTAATGACGGTCCTAGACCCAGTTCCTGAACTAACCACTGAACTATGAAGGTTATTCAGGTGACGTATAAGGGAGGATGTCCCTAGGTGGCCAAGATCCTTACCCCTGCTTATTTGAGCTTTACATAAGCTACATATGGCCATACATTTGTTGTCCGGATTGGGATAAAAATAACTCCAGACCGAAGAGGTGCATTTTTTGGTCTTCTGACCAGGCATGACGATGGGCTTTTTCATCCCATGGACATCAACTGTTTCCCCCCCTGGTGCCTCATTTAAAATAAGCACATCAGCATCCTCATCATCAAGTTCCTCCACAGCGCCAGCTACATCAATAGCCTCCTCCCGGTGTACAACATTGACACCTTGATTATCCAAATCTGGATCTACACTGTGGGTGATCCTTCCAGCATATGCAGAGGGTGTGCTGCAAATGGTGGATGGAGTCACCTCTTCCCGTACAGTGATGGGAAGGTCAGGCTTCGCAACCACCAACACCCTTGGACTCGCCTTGGGGATTTGTGATGTCATCTGTTTAGAAGGCAGAGTTGTTTTCTGTTTGGTTGTTGTTGCTTGCAGCATGACTCTCTTAAATTTTTTGGAGAGGGGGGAGGAGGAGGGCTTAGATCCTTGGGTGAAGCTGAACCACTAGTCCTGAACACAGGGCAGGGTCTAAGCCGTTCCTTGCCACTCTGTGTCGTAAATGGCATATTGACAAGTTTTCGTTTCTCCTCAGATGTTTTTAATTTTCTTTTTTTGGTAATTTTAGTCAACTTTGGGTTTTTGGATTTTACATGCCCTCTACTAGGAGATTGGGCATCGGCCTTGGCAGACGACGTTGAAGGTATTTCATCGTCTATGTCATGACTAGTGGCAGCAGCTTCAGCATTAGGAGGAAGTGGTTCTTGATCTTTCCCTACTTTATCCTCCAAATTTTGGTACTCCATTATATGCAGCACAAGAGAGCGTACCCCTAAACCACACACACTCGGCAAAGCCTTTACAAATTATATGCGGCACAGGAGAGTACCACTGGACTGGAATTATATAGCAGTACCTATTATTTTTTTGGTACAGCAGCAACAGTGAACGTAGTTTGACTTTTAAATAGCAGTACCTAGTTTTTTTTGGTACAGCAGCAACAGAGAACGTAGTTTGACTTTTAAATAGCAGTACCTAGTTTTTTTTGGTACAGCAGCAACAGTGAATGTAGTTTGACTTTTAAATAGCAGTACCTATTATTTTTGGGTACAGCAGCAACAGAGAACGTAGTTTGACTTTTAAATAGCAGTACCTATTATTTTTGGGTACAGCAGCAACAGAGAACATAGTTTGACTTTTAAATAGCAGTACCTATTATTTTTTGGTACAGCAGCAACAGTGAACGTAGTTTGACTTTGAAATATCAGTACCTAGTATTTTTAAACTATTTTTTTTTATGGTTTTTTTCAATTATTTTTGTATAATGTTTTTTTTAATTTAATTTTTTATAACTTTTGAATAAATTTGAAATAACTATGCCCTTAGCAGAACAGAGCACAGGACACAGGCAAAACTACTGGACTCAGCAGGACAGAGCACAGGACAAAAGCACCACTGGACTCAGCAGGACAGAGCACTGGACAAAGCACCACTTGACTCAGCAGGACAGAGCACTGGACAAAGCACAAAGAACAACTAAACTGATCAGGAGCTCCCTAACTACAACCTCCCTCACGAGTGATCACAGCCAGAATGAAGATGGCGCCCGCAAGGTGAGTATTTATGACATCCGAGTCTCGCGAGATCCGACGCAAGACTTGGATGTCATAGCCTCGGTTTGGCTCCGTTTGCCGCCCGGAAGTTCCCGAACAGTGCTCGGATCGGCCTCGGATCCGCACTGTTCGGGTGGGCTCGGATTGCAAGAATCCGAGTCCACTCATCCCTATACTAAACTGACACTATTATTAACCAGTGCTCTTTTTCACTCTGTAGGAAAGAAAATGATCATTCATATGTATCAATTACAAAATCAATAACATGAAGCATTTAGATATATTGGACTGTACCAGGATTTGTGCATGCTATGGAATGTTTAAAGTTTGCCCTTTCTAATGGACATGCCCAGGTGCAAAATTATAGGATTAAGATGTGCATTATTCCTGCTTCCCCTCTTTCCATTATATTTTATATTGTTTGTTCTGTTGGTGTCCAGTTTATGTTTTCATTTGACTCATTGACCCCTGTCTGACTGACTACCCTCCTGAACATTTCCAAAGCAATATATAGAATGTTGATACAATCTTTTAATTTTCAGTCTGATTTTATAATTGCACAGTTAGTGACATCTGAAATATGGATTTATAATGAAATACTAATTAAATGTAAATCTTATCTATACAGGTGGCTACTAAAAGCCTTCAGAATAATTTATAACAACCCATAATGTTTTAATGGACTAGTTATCACTGAGTAATAATTTTTTTACATCATTTAAAAGAATGTGTTGGTTTATTCCAATTCTTATTCTTGCACTTTTAGTGTAAACCTATTTTCATAGTTGTAAGCAATGTTCTTTCGATTTGTTTTACCTGTATAATAATTACCTGTAGCCACTAGGTGTCACAATTGATTCATTTTAACGTGTTTATTTAGTTTAACAGGTTAAAGTGATTTATATTGCTGGCACTATCATCATAAATCACTATAAATCATTCAGATTTTTCTGAGAGCTGAAAAATTACTGATTTATGATGATCAGAATATTCTCTGAGAGAGATGTCTATCATTTTCAGGCCACTGATGGCATTATCGGGTCACTTTGCTGGTGCAATTACAGTATCTTGATTTGTGAGGCCAAAAATACTGTCTGTATATGTTTTTTATATGTTTTTTTTAAATGTTTCTGCTGTTTCTTCCTCATGGCTGCCACTGTTTGTATTTCTATTTTTGTGCATTATTGCCTTGTTTAGAGGATAAAAACATTTATTCCTTTGGGTATTCATATTATCTAGAAAATATTGTTTCTAAGGATTTGGGTAGAAAGGATATATGTGTGGGGGGTGCATAACTTTAAGCCATCCTTTTTTAGCATGATATTAGTGATAGATAATATTTATTTTGAGAAAGATTGAAAAAAGTATTGCTAATTCTTCTTCTTCTTAGTATTAACATTTATTTATAAATTGCCAGCTTATTCTGTAATGCTTTACAAGTGGAAACAAACTCAATCATAACACTAGACAGGGTATTACAGACAGACAGAGATGTACAAAATCCTACAATCTATAGTTAAATAGTAGTTTTATACACAATGTTATGTGCTTATATATTGATAAGCTTGCCTGAAGAGTTAGGTTTTCAAAGTACGCCTGAAGGTTTGAACTGGAGTAAAGTCTTGTTTTGTTAGGAAGGGCATCCCACAGACTGGGTGCAGCCCGAAAAAAGTCCTGTAACCAGGAATGGAAGCAGGATCATCATCAACATCATCATCAAGATTTATATAGCGCCAACAGAATCTGTAGCGCTTTACAATTGGGAGCAAAGAGTAATAAAACAATACTGGGTAATACAAACAGAGAGGTAATAGTGCCCTGCTCGCAAGCTTACAATCTATGAGATAAGAGTGTGCAGATCTTACGCAGAATGGAGGTGTTGAGTTAGGAGATATTTTGAAACAAGTGAGGAGATATATGTCGGTGCAGCTTTGTTGATGGCCTTGTATGTTAGTAGAAGTATTTTGTATTGGTTTCGGTAAAAAACAGGCAACCAATTAGGGGCTGACAGAGCGGAGCAGCGATGGATGAACATTTTGCAAGAAAAGTCAGTCTTGAAGGTGTGTGAAAAATAGATTGTATGGGTGAAAGTTTGATTCGGGCAATACTAGTGAGTAGGAAATTGCAGTAGACAATGCGTAAGATAATGAGTGGATAAATTCAAGTTTGTGCAATATATTGTGTGAGATATGTGTGAGATATGTACAAATTCTGGAAAAGTTTCTCAGGTGTATGTAACAGGATTTAGATACAGATTGGATGTGGGAACAACTGATATTTCTGATTCAAGGATATTTCCTAGGCAGTGAGTTTGGGAGCTAGGGTTTATTGCAATGTCAGTAGAAATAGATATGTCATTTAGGACATCCAAGATGAAATGACAGAAAGACATTCAGTAAAGTGAGTCAACACAGATGGTGAGACATCTGGTGAGGATATATATATTTGGGTATCATCCACATAGAGATGATACTGAAGTCCTAGGACTGAACTTTGGGGTACTTCAACTTATAAAGGAAGCAGAGAGGTGGTAGATCAAGAGAAACGAACACTCAAAGAGCAGTTAGATAGGTAGGATGAAAACAAGGATAAGACAGTGTCTTGAAGGCCTAGGGATTGTAGCCGTTGTATATAAGGGAGTGGTCAACAGTGTCAAATGCAGCAGAGAGATCCAAGAGAATGCTGAGCTGATTCATACCAAAATTTTGTAACATCTAATACTGTGCAGGCTGAATTCAGACACAAATGCACTAACAATTCCAGATTTTTTTTAGCCAGTTTTCAAAATTCAAGTGCAAGGAACATCACTAGTATGCAAGTCTGTCAGTGGGTTAGAGAATATAGATTGTAAGTTCCACTGGGGCAGGCACTAATGTTAATTAGTCTGTAAAGTGTGCTTATCACATAGGTGCTATACAGATAAATGTTAATAATAAATGTTAATACATTTTCTGCTTGTAGCATTATAACTAATATACTGGGTAATATCACAGTGTATTTCTTCACATTGATAAGTAATAGCTCTAATGACTTGCAGAAAAAAATGTTTTACATTTAATCATTCAATGCATTTGAACAAATATATATTTTGAAATCACTATGAATTGCCTTTATATTTCTACATGATTAATGGTCTCTATGCATGGATGGGTCCATTGTGCATTTTTAGCAATTTACTTAAATTTCACCAATATATTCCCATAAAAAGAGTCATGAATGGTTTTAAAAGATCAAAACTATAAAAACTCTGTAAAGTACACTCAGATATTTTGAAATTGTGAGTGAAGTAATAAAAAACTAGATTCTTCATTTTTTGCATAGTTATTAACGATTTTAAGTATCTCTGTTATTTTTTTTTGCCTAATCCGTCTATGGGCCCGAGTCATTAAGGCACGCATACTGAGTGTGTCGTGCTTAGGTTATAAACCACGCATAAATCGTCTCTCTGTGCTCCTGAAGTCAACAAGAAATGGATCTCAAGATATGTGTGATGTTGACTATGGGTGTAGTTTTAATCTGCTCTACTAGACCAGATACTGCATGATATGTACAATATCTATGTGGAATATTAAATCTCAAAAGAAAGCACAGAAAAAAAAACATTACCCAATTAATGTTACTTGTCCATAATATAGTCATTTATGATTATAAATGCAAATTTTTATTTTTTTAAAAAATATATATATATTTATATATATATATATATATATATATATATTTATTAGGCTGGCCTTGATGTCCACTGTACATAATGGACATTTTTACATTTGCTCTTGATTGCAGACACGTAATGGTATGCATACGATGCTGACATTACTAGGACTCAGGACTTAAGCTGAGTACACACTACAGAAAAATTCTCCTGATGCAATATCGTTAACAATTTTATCAAACACTGTAAGTTGATTTACCTTCAGATATGTGTACTTCATTTGTCATAACCATCTCCTCAAAAGATTGAGACTCTGTAAAATCTATGGAGATCGGCCTACACTGCTGGACGTGAGTGCATGCACACTTCAGAATTTGCCCGACATCATTCCATCATTTACAGAGATTTTTAGTCTGCTTATAAAATCAAATTAAATGATACGATAAAACATGATCGTGGGAGTAAACGCATTAATGCAATATCGGAAAACAGCCTATTATTGTGTGATTGGCACGATAATCGGGTGAAAAACCTGTAGTGTGTACCTAGCTTAAGACTAGCCAGTGCAAGAGATATGGCAGAAAAACAAGCATCTTTGAGATGGCCAAAACTTGACTCTGACATGGCTGCTTGTGCATAAGCTTGACACATCCTTATTGTAATTGACTATGGCCCAATGCCCCTTCCCCACTCTCTTCACTCCCCAAAACCGTAAGCTGTAGTAAGTGTCCATGGCGTCCGCACACACAGCAGACAGGGCTGTACCTCCCGGTTCTGGGCATGTGCAGACTGATTTGCGTACAATACGCTCAAAATCAGCAGATGCATGCCTTAATGACTCAGGCCCTAATAAGTCTTCATGAATTCATATAATTTTTTTATTACAGTTCATATTATATGCACCTCCACTCCTGTCTAAAAGACAGACTCCCATGCGACTATTCCCAAGTGGAATTCCATACCAAGCTTGATCAGTCTCTTCTGCAACCTTTAAATCTTTAAATAATCTTTGAACACCAACCTCTTTATTAGAGTCTGTCCTACTCACACTGGTACACTTATTACTGTCCACTTGTCTAAGATCTACCCTTGTCCCATTAGATTGCAAACTCTGCGGGGCAGGGCCATCCCCATCCTTTCTTTTCACATTTGCACATACTTTTTTTGACCATGTTGGTCCCAGTTTTATGTATGCTTTTTTCCTCCACTGTCTGATGCTGTAGAACACTGTACTTACAAGTCAATACTGATAATAATAGTAATAATAATAATAATAATAATAATGCTTAGTCATCACAGCTTAGTAAAAAGGGTACTGTAAAAAGCCACTAGCATTACAAATATGATTAGTAAGAGAACACATAAAAAGTTGTCTTAAACTGTTACTCATCATTTAGGTGTAGAATCTTCTTAATTACGTTCTCGTATCTCATCTGCCTCATGGATTCATGCTACATTTCTTGATATGGTAGCACAAAGTATTTCATTTGACAATGCATACACCATTTAATGTTTAAAGAACAAAAATGAAACACTGTAAATGTGCAAATAGCAAACTAATTTAAGTGACACTGTGTTCAGGTCTGTATTATGTCCCAAAATGTGCAATGGTGACCAGGGGCATAAAAAAACCATAGCAGCCCATGTGGGTGCAACAGGAAAGGGAAACAAAGGAACGCTTGAGATTCAGGCCCTTAGACTAAAGCCATATGGACACTATGCAGTATGCGCACCCATGTACATTATCTTAGGGAACTCTGTATTTTACGGTTTTTTAGCTCATAGCAGGTAGTACAAGTGCTGAATTCCTGACATACAAATTGCTTTACTCTGTGAACACTGTCAACACAATGCTTAGTTTTCCCTAAATCAGACTCCTGATTTGGGGTGTCCCTAATTATGCAATTTATGTATGAATGCTGTCATTTTATTATGCTAACCATAAGAGTAATTGTGTTGTTATTAAATGTGTTTGTAAGAGTAAAATCTGTTATTTCATTTTATGGCTATGGCTGACTTTTTAAGTAAAATTTATATTTTGGGTAAGGTTGGTGGGGTATAGTAAGTTTCTAAGTATCCCACCTCACAAATGTCATTCTTTGCAAGCCAAATCCAGTCATGAAACATTCATCAGAAATCATTCTTAGTTTTACTTGAAATATCTGTATGATGCTCATCTGCCTTCCTTGATTTGTATTTTACAAAATCTTTTTGCTACATCCCCAGGTATGTTTCATAATTTGCAACTACTATTAAATTTTAGTATCTCTGCCTAAACTTCATTTGACTGCACTTGTATTTTCTTTGTATATATCCACAATTACAAGTAGTATTATCTTCCATTATCTGTGCCTGAAACTCATTTGACTGCAATCTATATTTCCATGCATGTATCCACAATTGCAACTAGTATTAACTTCTATTACCTTTGAACTTCATTTCACTGCAATTTATATAATGAATATCCATAATTGTATCTGCAATTTATCAGCAACTACTACCCAAGTGAAAGTCTTGATCTAATTTTATTATTGCACTAGCCATATTTTCATTAATCCCAACTCTCAGCACTTGTTTTCTTTTGAGCAAATCAAAAATTGGTTCACATGTGACATGTTTTGTAAATGAACTTCACTATATCTTTACGGTCAGTCTAGTGGGAATACATTTTCAGGAGGGTAGATGATGTAAGTGATTTTGCTACAGAGCGATGGAAAATCACAGTTGAACAGCACACGATCAAACAGAGAACAACATCTGAGGATAACTAGCAACAATCTTCATCAGCTGCATGATGCAATCAACTTTCTGGCAATAACAGCAACTGAACCCCCACAATTAGACACTTCTTCACCTGCAGCCGTACCACATGGTGGTATCCACTTCAGGCCTGGAAGCAGACAAGGATGTCAGGTTGGAATATTCCTTTCCCCATGTTGCACGTTCACAGTTCTATCAACTGTTCCATTACTCACAGATTTTCAACTCTTTCTCTATGCATGTTGTTCTTGAGCATTTCTCTGCATGGCTACCTAATGTTTTATCCTCTGACATCTACACCATCAACTTGAGCGACTTCAACACCCCAATTGATTTTCCAAATTCAGTATATGCCTTCAAACTAGTCTCTCTGACTTTCACTTTTTTCAAGTGGATTGAATCTTCTACTCATTGTTATGGCCACTTTCTTGGTTTTCTCCAGATTTTGTTCAGTCTCTGATTTCTGTAAAACTCATTCCTCTC
Source organism: Mixophyes fleayi (assembly GCF_038048845.1). Taxonomy (NCBI): domain Eukaryota; kingdom Metazoa; phylum Chordata; class Amphibia; order Anura; family Limnodynastidae; genus Mixophyes; species Mixophyes fleayi. The sequence goes on along the minus strand of NC_134406.1, from coordinate 111,801,833 downwards.
TTTCAAACCATCACCTGATAAATTACAAACTCTCCTTCACCATTTTATTATCTTTACACAATATAATTCAACTGAACCTCTTTATACCAACATAAATTTCAGTTCTATCAATTTTTAACAACTTTCATCTCACGGTAACAACTTCCATCACCAATATCTATCTCACTACTGGCAAACAAATATACTTCCAATCCCTCATCTCCACTCAGGCTTCTAATGACAAACGCCTACTGAATTTATTTCAATCACTTTTCAACACTCCAATTACAATTACTGCACTCTGACCACCGTTGCTGTCCAGATCTTATTTCCAACTTCAAGGGCAAAATTTACAAGAGCAAATATGAAATTGTATCTTCTTCCCCAAACAAAAATATGAACAAGTCCTTTCCTGCACCAACTGGTGCCTTCTCTTCATTTTTATCCCACAAACAAAACTGAAATCTTTGGACCTGAATCATTAAGGAGTGCAAAGAAAAATAAGAGTGAATTTGAACCTGGATGAAACTATGTTACAATGCTAGGGGTGCAAATTAGTTTAATATTTTGCACATAAAGAAAATACTGACTTTTTTGTCATGTAGAACCCACATACTTGAAAACTTTATTTTTACACTGAAATTTAAAGTTGATGTAGAACATGCACTACCCCAACTATAAATTTGTCTCCACATTTTAAATTTACCTCTCCCTCCAATGCAACATGGTTTTGCAGAGGTGCAAAGTTACTCCTTTTATTTTTGCTTTCCTTTCCTTGATGACTTAGTCCCTTTATCTTCACCTCCCACTCTACTATCTCTTCACTCTACCCTATCCCCTCACTAATCAGTTGATGGCTGTATCCTATGCCTATGCAATTGGTATTTTTCTATCATTATTAAAGTGTGTGGTTATTAGTCATATTATGAAAATAACAAATTCTAAACCTATCTCGTTGATTACTCTCCATTCTCTCAACGCGCATGCCACTCGAAGGTTCTTAACAGACTTATTTACACCTACTTTACATATTTTCTTTCCACATACAACCTATTGGACCTATGTCAGGCTTTCGTTCCCAACACTCCACAGAGACTGCACTGACTAAGGTGATTTGGTCATTGCTAAATTTAAAGACCACTACTCTAATTCTCTTAACACTCTCTGCTGTATATCCTGGTTCTCATCCTAGTTATGAAACTGCTCCTTCAATGTCCATTTCTCTGCATCCACCTCCTGTCCACTTCCTCTTGTTGGATTAAAAAAATGTTCTGGGCCCTTTGCTCTTCTCTATACCTATATCTTCTCTTGGAAAACTAATACGCTCATTTGGATTTCAGCATCATTTTTCCAACATTTTATCTTGGATGTCCTCTTGCCATCTTAAACTAAATCTTCATAAAAAAATTTCATCAGTCAACAGAATCTATCCTAACTGATATATATATTTCAGTTGACAACAAAACATTCAATTTATATTCAAATCCTCTTACACACATCTAAGAAAAATCTGCAGAATATGCATGTATCACACACGAGATATTACAAAAACTTTAATTCATGTACTCATAACCTCCCACATTAACTATTACAATTCCCATCTTTCAGACTAGTCACCCTCTCATCCCTACAAACTATTTTGAATGCAACAACTAGAATAATTTTCCTTGCAGAATGTTCTCCTGCTGCTTCTCCGATCTGTCAGTCCCTACATTGGTTGCCTGTACTTTACCGGTATCCAGTAACTTCTACTAACATACAAAGCCATTAACAAAACTGCATCAACATATATATCTTTCCTTGTTTCAAAATATCTCCCAACTTGGCCCTTTTATTGTGGCAGTGATCTGTGGCTCCCATCATTACCTGCTAACCATTTACAAGACTATTGCGTGCTGGGCCCACTCTTTGGAATTTCCTCTCTCGTACAATAAGACTTCTAGCCTGCAAACTTTTAAGAGTTCCCTGGAAATGAATCTTATCAATTTCATAAACTGCCTTCTCAATCTCCGTAGTCTAGTCTACCCCATTACTGTCTCTTTGTACAGTTCACTCAAAACTTACATTTATTGTTTTTCTACTCAAACAGCCTCTGACTCTCTAACCAATACTGCTATGTGACTGGGTCATGTGACACCACCAAGCACTTTTCCCATTGACATCTAACTGGACCAGTATAATATATGTGGCACTTGATTGTATATATCAAACTCCCATTTTTAGCTTATTGTAAGCCTGTATTATAACATTTACCATTTACATTAAAACATTTACTTTTTTTTATAACTAATCTTAAGATGTTGACCATTCAAATTTTTGATGATATTCAGTGTGGGTACTACTTCTTCGAGCGAAGATTTCACCAATATCTGTAATATTTGAAATACATATAGAATACCTCACTGATTTATGATTTTTTGATTATTATTTTTTTACTTATCTTCACCCTTTTATTGGTTTGTCTCCCCAAAACCAAAAGAAAACCCATCCTCTCCAGTCCACATTGCAACCAAGCAAGAAGATGCTATTGGTTCTAGGGGATAATTATATGGACTCACTAAATGTAAAGGGTATAATAACTAAACAACTTTACTGTGACAGACCTGATATTTTGGCAGCTTAAATATCTGTTGTAGAAAGTAACACATGCAGCAAAATGGTTCACTAGTGCAGTGGATCCCAAATCAAATTTTTTCAGTTCAAGGCACCCTTAGGGTCTCCATAATATTTTCAAGGCCCCTCTAAGCCAAAATAATTACCAAGTAGTCCTCTGCCTTACTTACCACTGGCCCTGGCTGAGGCACCCCTGTTAGATCACCGAGGCACCCCAAGGAGCCTAGGTGCACAGTTTGGGAACCACTGCACTAGTGTACTATAGAAATGCAAATGGCACTTAGGGAAGGAGGCATTAGATCATATACTGCACCCCTGTATTTTGGCTCTTTTGTACTCTTGAAACTTGTTACTACCTACTTTTTTCTGGTTCAGTATTTACAAAATGATTTGCCAGTCGCAAAACACTGCAATCCTATAGAACTCATTATTTGCTTAATCATTTTGCTAATCTCTATTACCAGACGGTGCAGTTCAAATAGAATTTACACTTATGCTGCAATCATACTTAAAGATTTAGTCGTTTAAAATGGGCCCCTGATCCAAAGCTGGTAGGGTGCAGACAGGTAATAGTTTCACCAGTATATGTGTACTTGGTCTAAGTCTGATCTCTCATTTGGTCCGGGCCATCTTTACCTTACATTTCATGTTATTGTATATAATTTATTTGTGTTATGTCATATTCCCCTTAATGTATAGCACTGTATAATATATCAGTGCTTTATAAATAAAGAGATAATAATAATAATAATAATAATAATAATATGACAGTGTGAATAGTGACTTGACAATAAAAGTTCTATAAAGTGCTTATCTGAATACAGACTAAAATATGCTTTCACTAGGAATTGTGTCAATCGATTCTGCTGGATTCCGTGTGATATTTTGTATGATTTAGGCACAAATGTGAAGTAAACATTTTCACTATTCTGCTGTGACAAAAAGCAAAACATAAAGTACTTTGTAACCACAACAAAGACCCCCGTTTACCCTAAGTGGCCTTAAATTGTAGTATTACACATATATTTATTTTTCCTCTTTTTTTTCAAAGTAACTAATTTAGTTTAGAAAATTTGATATTATTCTGAACTTGTTTTTCTGCAAGATACCATACAAAAAAAATCTGTCAATACTTAAAACCTAAAAAAATCCATAGATAATTTCAAAAAAAGAAGCACGTACCTCCTCCGTGGCTTTGACAAAGGTAAGGAAATCTCCATACATTTCCCAGCCCCACGCAAAAGCCTATACAGGTAAGCATGTACTGAGCTTTGTTGTCCCATTGTGGTCTGTCGCCTGCTTCTTTTGTTTCTAGTATCTCAAGTTCCTCATGTGTTTGTATCCTGTTCTCCAAGCCTGGGTTTGGCAGCACAAGTCTCACCATGATGCACAGAGTATAACTTTCTTATTACATAAGGAATAGGAAAAAAGAAAACAGACAGCTTGATGGAGGATGGAAGTGATAATTCTCAATGTAAGCAAATGGTATTTATAGTGAACCTTTGGCACTCATCTGAAAAGGGCACCACCTAAAGCAGAAAGAAGTGTCAGCAGAACCTTTACTAAGATAGTTCTTCTAATTATTAATGCCTTATCAGTCAATGCTTCACTGAGCTCTGAATGAACCATCATACATTCCCAGTGGACTTTGAAGAGCTGTTGCTTTTATTGCTCTTCTAAATGGTTCTGAAAAAATATTTGCCCTCCGCTTGTGTAAACTAATATGTAACATAAAACAGGTTATAAAACATAACATGCATAGCACAGTACTGTATGGTTCAATCATATTTACAGCTGACAAAAGCTTTCAATTGTAAAATAGAAGGTAGTAATGAAAGGTTAAATGATTTGTGTTTCTAGCAGATGCTCTAAAGAAAGATTTACAAGTACAAAGCAAACAGTTAAAAATGTAATAACATGATTGTATAATGGACAGTACGTCATAGAGAAATGACACTAAGGGGTATATTTACTAAACTGTAGGTCTGAAAATGTAGATATGTTGCCTATAGCAACCAGTCAGATTCTAGTTATCATTTATTTAGTACATTCTTCAAAATGACAGCGAGAATCTGGTTGCTATAGGCAACATCTCCACTTTTTCAAACCCACAGTTTAGTAAATATATTCCTAAGGCTTTATACGAAGTATAAAAGAATACAGTATGTACAAACTGTTTACATTAAATAGACTCCCAACAGCATGATTTAGGACGTAAAGTATATATATGTATATTTTTTTTTTAAATGAGTTGACTGAAATATTCCAGAATATCATAAAATGTCATTGTTCAAGCCATTGCTTGGACTACTGTGATGTCAGTTCCAGCACTCTTAAACAGTCAACCGGCTAGTGGCTGGCAGATAACCTGTCTCCACTAAAGATGATAAGAAAAGTAAAAAATAAAAGTTATGATGGCAGTCAGGATGTAAAATAGCCTTCAGGCAGGCTCTGAGTACATAATTCCAAACAGCTCCACCACTAGTTCAATTTATATTAAAATGGCCCCCAGCTGAGTGGTGGAATTCCTGCCTAGCCCCAGTGTGGGCCCATGATAACACAAAATATCCCCCAACTTAAACTCACAGATGATAAGCCTGCATGAATGTCTTCAAAAGATGCCCATCCTATGAACAGAAAGGGCTTTCAGATTTTAACAGCTTAAAGGCTAAATCAACCTATGTGGAATTATTTTAGGGGCTAAATGTACAAAATATACCCCTATGGTTTAGTTTCAAATATAATCTCTGCATGTATACCCATCTACTAGATGCACTCTCTAATAGAGATTATCTGACACCTGTACTGCAGCATGTAAATATTCAAGAGGCCAATCATAGAACTTTTCTGTTTACAGCTAACCCCCACCAGTATGTCTCCACATCATAGATTTTAATTATATGTGTTTCCTATAGGATCAGTATGTTCAAGTATTAAAAGGGGAGGTTGTTAGATGCCTGGAACCTCCTATCCAGATCAGAAATATCTAAATTATGATGTAAGTACAGCCTATTCTAACACTACACAATCATATGTATTACAGTAGCTTCTTTCTGTTGTGCAGTGTGACTTCTATTCGTTTTCAGATTAGGAGACATTATCATTATTAATTTTATTGATTTGTTAAGCTCCACAGTGCCAGACAGCCGGGAAACCAGAGCATACATAAAACTGGGACATACAAGGTAGACAAAATAAATGCAAATGTGAAAAAGATGAACAGGGTGTCTCCTACAATTTAGTGGAAGAGAACAACAGAGTTGAGACAGAAGACAGAGTAACTCAGAGTAGAGATTAGGACAGTAGTGAGGGTTTACCAGTGGGAGTAATACAAAGGGTAGTAGGCTAGGCTCTGGTAGAGAGGTGAGTTTTCAGAGAACGTTGGATCAGATGCAGTAAGAAATTCTGAGTAGTTTTATGGGAGAAGTCTTGTAGGCCAGAGTGAGGGGTAGTTATCAGAAAGGAGGCAAGACGCAGATCAAAGGCAGATGTAATAGGGTGTGAGGGAGAGTATTTCAAGACAAGGTTTGAAATGTTTGACATGAAGGTATTTTTGAGGGTGTTGTAGGTGAAGGTGAGCAAAGTGTTGCAGTGGATATGGAGCAGGGAGAGGAACATAAATCTCGCCATAGCATTTAGAATTAATTGAAGTGGAACAGGTGGGTGATAGGAATGTCAAATAGGAGGAGATTGTATTAGTAGAGGTGATAGATGAATAGAGAATTGGCTGCATCTTGGATATGAAAAGGGGGTGTTCTAGCAATATTTTGAAGGTGATAAAGATGCAAGAGAGATTTTTACCAGGCACCTCATATTGTCATTATGAGGAGTAAAGCACAGGGCAGAGTCAAGGGTGATACTAAGGCAGTGGGCTTGGGAAACTGGGTTAATTTTTGTGTTGACGGTGAGGGAGATTTGAGGGGACGTGGAGACTTTCAGAGGAGGGAAGGTGATGAACTGTTTTGGTCACATTGAGCTTCAGATACTGTAACATTGTGATATCCATATGGAAGTTCCAGAGTAACACTTGGCCACACAAGATAGTAGAGAAGAGGAGCTGCCAAGGAGGAGAAGGAGATTTCGGTGTGGTCATCATAGTAGTGTCACTGGAGTGCGAATTAGATTGGAAGTGTACAGTAAAAAAAGCAGAGAGCTAAGAACAGAGTCACGTGGGAATTGATGGAAGGATGTGCCGAAAGCATAGAGGAGCATATAAGAGGTGTATAAGGAGCATAGGTAAAAAACACAAACATAAATATACTGTTGTAACTATACTGTGGCAGCTTCAAAGACATAGAGGGCCTGAATCAAATTGGAACGCAGCTTGCGCTTAAGCTGCGGTTTAAAATAGAGCGTGGAATTTGAGTGTAGTTCCGACCATGTTTAAATCAAAGCGAATCTCAAGATGTGTTTCCATTTGAATCTGGGTGTAAGTATGCTCTGCCTATACAGTACTTGCCGTATGTTAACAGACAGAACAGAGTGTACTATACGCACAAGCATATGTGCAATATAAGGTTACCTCAGAGCGCGTAGCAAAAAAATTATATTATAAAATATATGACCAACTCTAAACAGTACTAAAGTACAAGAAGTGAAAGAAGTATATATATCGGGGCACTTCGGGATGTTGGTCTACCACCATTCCGGAGTGCCCCAATATATACTTCTTACTCTTCTTTTCCTTTGGTACTTATGTTTTAAGTAATTGGGTGCACCCTTCAGCCATTTTTATGGTAAAATTCCGAACAAACATGGATAATGATAATTAGAAGATGTTTTCTATACATCAATTAATTAACCTGGTGCAGTTATTTCTCACTCTTACCAACTCTGAACAGTATAACCATTAATAAAAAATATGGTTGATTTAAAAAACATTTTTTTTAATAATTTTTTTTTTTTTAGATTAAATCTAATAGATTAAGATGTTCTTAATGCGTACTGTACATACATGCTTTTTATAGTCTATCTTACTTGCTTACACATGTTCTATGCTAGTTACTGGCACGCATACATGTAGTTTTCCATCCAAAGACTATGCCATGCCAATTGCACTTACACATGCCCTGTAGCTGGTGCAAATGATATGTCTGTAAACAAGCATACTTAAGAGAAACCCACGGCTGCATGTGCGTCCTTATGCCCTCCCCATAAATTTACTGTACATTGTCTACGTCCCTTCACCCTCATTCCACACTTCAAGTTGCAGGCAGTCGTAAGTGTTATTTGCATTGGAACATGGATTTCATGCAATTGTGTTCATTGGCATAAGGTCCGTTTTCAGCATGCGCAAAGTTATTTCACACAAGATACAGCACGCAAATGGACTTACACCCCAACATGAATTAGGACCAGAATCTACATATTTTGGTGCAACTCAAAGCTACAATTTCCTGTCAGAATCCAACTATTTTAAGTTTAAGAGTCAGCAGTAACCCAATTGGTGTCTTTTTACTTAACAGTGATAAACAGTAGATCACCTCTGTATCGCTCCAAAAACTGTATGCCCCTCTTACTAAAGTACAATTTCAGTGCAAAAAATGCTGATATCAGATTATATTACAGACTAATAGGGCCTATCACTGTGACACTGCAGCTCAGTGTTGATGTTTAATTATATTCTATTTATATTATTGGGAATATTGGGAATAGTCCCCTGGCCAGTGACTGTAAGAGAGTTATCCTTCACTACTCAATTGATAAATTCTGCTCTGTGATGGTGGGGTGCAGTATGTATGTATGTTCTTGCAGGCAGTAGTGGGGTGCAGTATATATGTATGCATGTTCTGGCAGGCAGTGGTGGAACTACCATTGGGGCAGCAGGTGCGGTGCACCAGAGGCCATGGAGATAATGGGGCCCACTACACGGGGAACTAGCGAGCTGTGTCCCCTGTTCAGTGTCGGACTGGGGCATGAAGGGCCCACCGGGGGACTGTAACGCTAGGGGCCCACCAGAGGGGGTGTGGCCAGCCATCATAGAGGCGAGACCAGACACTAAAGGGAGAGTGGTCAGCCCACGAAGGACAGCTAGCACCATAGTGTAGTATATAAAGAATGTAGTGTGCTCATCCTTCTCTTTTAAAATGACAGGCTGACTGCGCACTTAGTTACTAACCTGCTCATGCTCCTCTGGGCAGTTGGATATCCGGAACTCCTACTCTCATCTGCCCTGCTCAAAGTGAGAAACACACTACCGCGCAGGTTCAGAGAGCCCAGACGCGACTCTCTGCACCTGTGTGGTAGTGTGTTTAACGGGAGTGTTTGGCAAAAACGGGGAGGGGGGGGGAGGAGTTGCGCTCTACCCCTACTGTTGCAAGAGCAGCATTAACACAGATTATCCCTCTCTACGAACTAATAATATACTGAAAGTTAAGCGCTCATTGACTTATGTATTATTCCAAGTGTAATGCTAATAATAAAATTTGTATTCTTTCATCTTGAATACAATTCATATTTTTCTATATCTTGTATTAGGCTGTGAGCAAGAGGCTCGGTTCAATTAGTGGGATAACATTTAATGTTAGTTTTATCACAATTTATTGAATCCTGGTTAAAATACATAAAAATACATTAATATAGACAAATAAAATACTCCAATTAAACCACAGTATCTATATTATGAGGCATTGACTTCTATATACATACATATGGTATGGCATCAATTGAACATACATAAAAAATCAGACAAACCTAGGTATATAGACCTGGACTAGTCTAGCTACTGGGAGGCAAATGGCAGTGGGTATAAATGCTGCATTGATCCAGATATAACACAGTCACTGATATCTCAATAAAATAATGTTCATAGCATACAAGTCCAGTAGATGGGAATTGGTATTTCTTTAAGTCTCTGCTAGTGCAATATAAATATTCAGATCACTGTCCACATATATCACATGGTTATTGCTGCGATGCTTTCAAATTTAACTTTGTTTACTTGCAGTTTCGATGTATATAGAGATGGTGGCCGGGTACCCAGTGTGCTGAAATCAGAGGATGTTTCTCGTGGTCCGTGCTTGTTACTGTTGGAGAGGAAGGTGCCTGCGTTCCACTGTGGAACGCATCTGTCCCTTCCTGTTCTCGCGTATGTCCAAAAGATGAATTGTATGCAAGTTGGGAGTCAGCTGTTTTCTTAGCTCCTCCCTAACAATGGAGGGGGCATGGCTATAATGTGGCAGGGCCTACCGGTGGATAGTCCTGCTGCCCTGCAGGCCAGTCCGAGCCTGCCCCTGTTCCCTCCTCCCTGCTTCCCTGAACCAGAGCCGACAACTACTAGTTCTGCCTCTGGATGTTTGTATGTGTGTTCTGACAGGCAGTAGTGGGGTGTAGGATGTATGTATGCTCTGGCAGACAGTGGTTGTTAGAATAGGAGCGCTATGCTCCATCTTCCTGTTTGCCTGTCAGCCCGATTCCCTGGTGGTCTAGTGTAGGAGGAAGTTGGACAGGACGCGTGGGGTCCAATATGCGCAACCGTGCATGCGCCTAATGTCTGCAAACTGGAAGTTCAGCTTTGCGATGACATTTCCATTAAGGAATTGTGCGGAGAGGACACAGCAATAACTGCTGCAAACATACTTAGTTCAAAACTCTCTATAAAGTGACCGGAGGCTCCCAATATAAGTATAGGAGAGCCTGTGCCCACAATAAGTTACTGCACGGACGTGCAGCATAATGACAACCTACATCTGCATCCATACGCACATACAACTGTATAAGGGAAACCTGCTACATATACAAGTGTGTATTGCCTGCTGCTGCTGTACTGTACAAGTGTCTACCAACTATAAGCACCTGCATCAAGTCTATGTTACAAAGTTCAATAAACATCAACCTGTTTAAGTTAAAAGTGTTTGTGGCTTCACATACACCTAACACCGCTGACACCTTTCAGGACATCAAAGGTATACGGAAAAGGTTATGGGCACAGCACCTAGTGTTAAAGTAACATAAACGAAAAGAATGGTGGCAGAGGTACGCAAGAATAAAAGGAGTCTGATACTATAGAAAAGGCCTTTATTCAGTACACAAAGAAAAATGCCCAGCACAGGCGCTAGTAATGAGCTTAAAATGTTCTGAGAATTATGCATCATGGGAATTCACCATGGAACTGCAGCTTAAGCTGGAAAAGTTGTGGAAAGTCACGATTGATCCAACAGGAAATACAAAAGCTAATGAGGTGGATAGAGCCATGGGCACCAGCACCATAGGCTTAGCTGTAGTACAGCACGTGTACTCCATCATCAAATGCAAACAGTCAGCAAAAGACATGTGGACTGCCTTTCAAACTGCATATGAGGACAAAGGTCCGATGAGAAGAATAAAATTGAGGCGCACTGTACAGGACAAAGTGTGAGAATCTGAATAAGTATATAGACACAATGTTGTCAATAACCCAGCAGTTGACATCTGTGGGAGCACAGGTGGATGACGTGGAAGTTGCAATGGCAATGCTGCCGAATCTCACACCAGAGTTTGATTTCCTGGTAGTAGCTTTGGAGTCCAATGATACTAAGTTGACGACATCTTCCCACCAGATTTTTCCTACATGAACCTCACCATCTTTTTGTGATATGGTCCTTGCCCAACAGCTTCTTCCTCACATGTCTTCTTGCTCACCAGATTTTCCCTCCCATATTGGGGAGTACATTGACACAGTTATTAGCATTATTGCCTCACAGCACTTGGGTCATGTTCTTGATTCTATCCAGGGCTCTGTGTGAGTTTGTATGTTCTTTCCGTATTTGGTGGGTTTCCTCCAGATGCTCTGGTTTTCTTCCACACTGCAAAGACATACTGTTAGGCTAATTGTCTTATGATGAAATTAACCTGTGTGTGTGAATGTGTTTGAGAATTAAGACTGAGAGCTCCACTGTATCTTTGTGAACTACCCCATAATATGTAAGAAATCCGGTATGCTCTAAGACAATGTCAGTTTAGTTCCTTTTTTTTTTTTATTGAGAAAACTTTGCAATAAAAAATCTTGAAATGCAGGATTACTTTTTGGTGTCTGTTTCTAGAGGTGCAGGGGAGAGTTTAACATAGGAGACAACATAAGGGGCATGGTAACATTTAATCATGTCATGCATATCAGGAGCACACCTACCACTCCTGTAGCACTAGGCCCAGTGGCAGAACTACTGTCACTGCAGACGATGAGGAGGCCCTGGAAATGCCAGGTCACCTTCTGAGCATGTGCGGTCTGGCAGATACACAGTGAAGCTCCGATTGGAGCTTCGCTGCGAATACCCAGGCACAAACATGACCTCCTCGCAGCTATCCCCACATGCCAATCAAACTTCCCCACATGCTACTAAGACCTCCCAATGTGCCACTAAGACCTCCCTTACATGCTACTCACACCTCTGCATATTCCACTCAGACCTGCCCATATGGCACTCAGACCTCAGCACATGCCACTCAGACCTCCCCACATGTCATTCAGCCCTCCACAAATCCAACTCAGACATGCCATCCACATGCCCCCAACATGCAGTCCTACCTTCCCCACTTACTAGCTAGCCTAGTAACCATTAGAAAAATACTTACCTTTAGTCTGGAGCCTGCAGAGGAAGAAGGGAATATACATAGTGCAGAACACTTTGAACCTCCTCCTCCTCTGACCGGATGTGCTGTGTGACCTTTCTGCAGTGTGATACAGAACCTGTTTAGTCTTATTCTCTGCTTCAGAGAATAAATCAGAGCGGGGCACACACCTGGAGGATGCTGGCGGCCCATGAGCTGCCTGTTGCCCTCTAATGCTCTAGATTAATCTTCAAAGTTTAAATAAACAAGTTGGATGTATGACCTTTGTTAATACTTGCTGACTGTCCTATAATGTCCGTGAATCTCCAGAAATAGTGGGTGATCTCTCTGACTCCAGAGAGAGTCAGGCAATCTCCCTGAAGCAAGGTCAGAGAAGCAGTGGTTGGAACCAAGGAGGAAACACGGGAAAATGTACTGGAGTGTGGTGGCCATTTCCTTGTAGCACACCTATTCTTGTAGCAGCCCTCCTGTCAGTAAACATTGTTGTACAAGAAAATGTCTGACGCTCTCCAGTACAGTTTGTAGTCATTGTTTATTACTTATTTTTCTCCCCATTATGAGAGAGACAAATGGGGAGAGGGACTGAGAAATAAATAGAAGAGAGGTGAGGGAGCTTAAGTAGATGAGAGAGAAAGAAGCGAGGGAAAGGAAAAGTTGAGGTGAAGGGGGCAGAGTAGCGGATGGGAGTAAAAAGCCTCAGGGAGATTGTTTGTGGTTGAGAAAAACTTCCCAGAGATTGTCTTCAGCTGTAGGAAAAGTTGGTAAGGGTCCTTGGGGTATGAATGGAGAGAGAGGGCTGGCTTCATTCATAAGGCCTGGTCTGGGTCTTCTGATCTTCCAGTCTGACAACAGACTGATTAAGGGTTGCACCTGTAAAGTGTGTTTAAAAAGATGAACCTTACCTGCGGCCCATGTCCTAAATGCCCCTGGTGTCAGTTCAGGGGAAAAGTCTGGGTTTACACTCATGGGGTAAGGGGTGACAGTAATCTGGCCCAGGATTGAAGCGTGGACCCAATAGTGGAATGAGCAGTGAGGGAGCATGGGCAGCCAGGGAAGAACAGCGGTGGAGCTATTCATTGCTTGACCCTCGATATCATCATCATCATTTATTTATATAGCGCCACTAATTCCGCAGCGCTGTACAGAGAACTCATTCACATCAGTCCCTGCCCCATTGGAGCTTACAGTCTAAATTCCCTAATATAGATATGCACCCACTGCCTGGATGATGGCGCCCTAGTCCATTCCATGACCCTACTGAGGAGGACAGCTTGATAATATTTAGCAAACAGTGGCAACTGAAGTCCCCCCTGTAACATCCGTCTGCATAGACTGTCATGTCGAAATCTGGGAGGCCCACCTGCCCATATAAATTCGCGTGTCAGTTTTTGGAGATCTAGGAAATATCGAGGGGGGATATGTATTGGAAGAGTCTGAAGGAGATACAAATGTTTCGGTAAGATGTTCATCTTTATTATATTCATCCTCCCAAGCCAAGTAAAGCCACATGATCGCCAAAGTCTGGGGCTCCCTTGTTTTACGTGCCCTGGACACCCCAAAGCATTAATCCAGTGTTACACAGATGGGATACAGCAACTAATGATCCTAAAGAGTTATATTCTTTACAGAAAATACTAGAAAGTGTGATTGCAATGAGTAAGGAATATAAAAACTGGACAGAAGAAGATATAGAACTCTGCAATCTATACATTAGACTTAACAAGGCTTTTGTAGTTGTTGACTAGTCACAGTATGAACTTACATGGTTAATGAATTAAGTCATGTGCTGGCCAGCAGTCAGTTCAGCAGGAGGAAATGAGATTTCAATTTTATGGTTTGATTTATTACTTAAGGCTAGGTGCCAGTTTATGTTTGCTGATAGTCAAAAAGTCATTATGAGATAATCCTGTCAGAAAGTACCAAAGAATTACCACAGTTTATTGTTAAGGAAATAATGTTGAAAACAACAGGACACAAAAATAACCAAACCACTCATACTAAGGCTCAAATAAAGCCTATGTTTTTGTTTGTTTGGCTGGTCAGTGTTTTTCTGGCTTATTAATGTTTTTTAGATTTTGTAACAAATCTACATTTAATGAATAGCACTCAAACCAGGATTGAAATAAAAAAATATATCAAATGTTTGCATATATACATTTTCACAGACATTACAAAGAAATAAATGTTTCTCATTTAATTATATTTGTAGTTTTAATAGCCCTTTAAAGCTATTTTTTTCATTCTAATTGATGCAGGCGAGAGTGAGTATGGGAATTATTGGAACAAGTAGCCCCACCTCCCAGCTCCCATGCCCCTACAAACTTCTCCAGAGAATTGCCTACCCTCGCCTCACACACTTTCTTACAGCAAATAACCTATTAGATCCTCTTCAGTCAGGCTTTCGCTCCACAGAGACTGCGCTGACCAAGGTTGTCAATGACTTAATCACAGCAAAAAATAATAATCATTACTCTCTTCTAATTCTCCAGGATCTCTCTGCTGCATTTGACACTGTTGACCACACTCTCCTCATACAAACGCTACAATCCCTAGTTCTTGAAGGCCCTGTCCTATCCTGGTTCTTATCCTACCTATCTAATCACTCTTTCAGTGTTAATTTCTCTGGATCCACCTCTGCTCCGCTTACTTTATCAGTTGGAGTACCGCAAGGCTCAGTCCTAGGTCCTCTGCTATTCTCTATCTACACCACTTCTCTTGGAAAACTAATAAGCTCCTTTGGATTTTAGTATCATCTCTATGCGGATGATACACAAATCTATCTATCTTCTCCTGATCTTTCACCATCTGTGTTGTCTCGCGTTACTGTCTGTCTCTCTGTCATTTCATCTTGGATGTCTTCTTGCCAACTCAAACTCAATCTTTCAAAAACTGAATTAATAATATTCCCACCCAAAAACAGAAGTTTGCTGCCTGACATTTCTATTTCTGTTGATAACTTGACCTTAAATCCCACCCCGCAAGCTCATTGCCTAGGTGTAATCCTTGACTCACAACTGTCGTTTATTCCCATCAACTCTATATCTAAATCATGTTACATACACCTAAAGAACATTTTCAGAATACACAAATATCTGACATAAGACACTGCAAAAACATTAATTCATGCACTCATCATCTCCCGCATTGACTATTGCAATTCCCTCCTTGCTGGTCTTCCCAAAGTCAGACTTGGACCCCTACAATCTATTTTGCACGCAGCGGCTAGATTGATTTTCCTTGCAAACCATTATTCCTCTGCTGAGCCACTCTGTCAGTCTCTACATTGGCTGCCTGTATTTCAACGAATCCAATATAAAATTCTTCTACTAACATATAAGGCCATCAACAAAATTGCACCGACATACATTTCCTTACTTGTCTCAAAATATCTCCCAACCCAACACCTCTGTTCTGCACAAAATCTACGTCTCTCTTCCACTCTCATCACATCCTCCCATTCTCGTTACAGGATTTTTTCCGGGCTGCACCCACTCTGTGGAATTCCCTCCCTCGCACAGTAAGACTTTCCTCTAGTCTTCAAACCTTCAAGCGTTCACTGAAAACCCACCTCTTCAGACAAGGTTATGATATTCCTCAACCACCATCTTAATTCCCTAGACTACCCTATTACCATCCTCTACACAGCTAACGCAAGACAACAACCCTCTGACCAACATTGCCACACACACAGCCCACTCAATACTTTTACCTTTGCATTCTAGCTGGTCCATTGTGCAATATGATGTAGCACATGCCCTTGTGTTTCTAACTCCCATTGTCCTATAGATTGTAAGCTTGCGAGCAGGGTTCTCTTACCTCTCTGTCTGTATGTATTACCCAGTATTGTCTTATTAATGTTTGTTCCCAATTGTAAAGCGCTACGGAATCTGCTAGCGCTATATAAATAAATGATGATGATGATGATGATGATGAAGTAGGTTCAAACCCCATGACTGTTTACATGATTTTACAAGCATGATTTGTAATGGGTAACTGGTTTTGTTTCCAATAATGATAACATTGTGTTTTTAAGCAAAAACTAATTCAAAATAAATGTATTATTGTTTTTAAAAACATTTTTTCCATGAAAGTGAATGTAACATTGGTAATAGTGTGACTAATGTGAACTATCAGTGCTGCGGTGACTGTACAGTATACACGTATCTAGTGTTAAAGTGAAAGACCAAAAGTGTTTATTGTTTACAAATGGGGCAGTCACAGAACATTCTTAATGACCAATACATAGACAATATATTCCACATAATCCAAAACAATTGTAAATACGACTTTTTGCATGCAAACTTTTTTTAGCGCATCTTCTGATGCGAATGCGATCAAACTCAGCACCAGACCTAAATTATCCTGTTGTTACTTTAGCATATACAAGTAGAGATGTACAAACCGAATGTGATATTCTTACAGCTCCCCCAGGCAGAACTATTTGCTGTCCTGAAGTGGCCTGCACTCCTTGGGCCTGATTCATTGAGGAAAGTAAGGCAAAAAAAGGAGTAAATTGTTTCCTGGACAAACCATGTTTTAATGCATGTGGTGCAAATTACTTTATTATTTTGCACATAAGCTAACTAATGGATGTTTTTTTTCATGCAGCACACAAATACTTGATAGCTTTATTTTTACACAGAAATTTAAAGTTGATCTAGGACATGCTCTACCCCAACTATAAATCTGTCCCTACATTTTAAATTTACCTCCCCCTCCAATACAACATGGTTTTGCCCAGGCGCAAAGTTACTTCTATTGTTTCCTTTACTTTCCTTAATGAATCATGCCCCTTCTCTTTAGCTGGATATTATCAGTCACACCCTCACCTTAGCTGAATATCATAAGTCACTCCCTCACTTTAGCTGGACATGTCCCCCAAGTCCGATTCCTTGGGGTCATCCTTGATTCCTCCCTCTCATTCAAGCTTCACATTCTGTCCTTCTCTAAATCCTGCTAATTCCACCTTCAGAATATATCTAAGATACTTCCCTTTCTCACCACGGAAGCCACAAAAACCTTTGTTTACTCGCTTGTTATCTCTCGCTTTGACTACTGTAACCTCCTTCTCTCTGGCCTACTTGATTCTCGCCTTGACCCTCTTAAGTCTATCCTCAATGCTGCTGCCCGCCTCATTTTTCTCTCCCGCTGCTCTGTATCGGCAGTCTCCCTCCAACAGTCACTACATTGGCTCCCCATACCCTACAGAATTAAATTTAAACTCCTCACCCTCACCTTTAAAGCTCTTAGTCAATCTTCCCCTCCCTACATCTCCAATCTCATCTCTACCTACACTCCACTCCTACCCGCCCTGTCCGCTCTGCCTGTGACCGCCGCCTCACTACTTCACTGATTACCTCCTCTCACTCTCGTCTTCAGGACTTTGCCCGGGCTGCTCCCCTGCTGTGGAACGATCTTCCACGTTCCATCAGGTTAGCATCTACTCTCAAAGGCTTCAAGCGTGCCCTGAAGACTTATTTCTTTATTCAAGTCTATCAGTCCTCCTCCTAACTTCCTTGTCCTGGCTCTCTCCCTCAGCTAGTACCACCCTATTTGTGTCTCCCCCTTCCCTTTAGAATGTAAGCTCTCATGAGCAGGGCCCTCTTTCCTTGTGTGCTCCTTCTACTGTTTCTTCACCCTTTGTACCTCTTGGCCTGCTTCGCTAGCCCTGTTTTCCCGGTTTTGTTAAGCTTTGGTCTTCTTCTCTCTAATTTCTACCATCCCTTTCACTATCTGTCCCAGATATAATCTGATTTGCTTTACCCTGTCACCTGTGTTTGTACACATTTTTGTATCATGTTATGTCTTGGTTCTCTGTTTTCTGTAGATGTAATGTACGGCACTGCGGACCCTTTGTGGCGCCTTATAAGTCAAAGATAATAATAAAAATAATAATAATAATAATAATAATAATAACTGTCAGTCCCTCACTTTAGCTGGATATCAGTATACCACTAGAGGATGACACAGGCTTTACACTTTAAAGCCAAGTTTATTCAGTGTTTTTATTAGTCAAATTCATCATAGGGGTACAGAAAATAAAAGTTTAGCACATGAGATTATCAATAAAAATAGATTTATATATTTTTTTTAAAAGTATTGTGATGAAGTGAAGAAAGCATGTAAATCATGAGTTTCCATTTTGCAATATAGAGATGGTCTGCTGCCCAACTTACTGCGACATCTATTGCACTATATCATCATGCAATAACACCTGTGCCTGTGTCGCACACTTAAAAGACATTACTATAAAACTTGCATGTGTGGGGACAGTCTGATCATGTATGCCCACACCCAAGAGCTAGCTAGGTCAGAGAAGAATGCACAAGTTTGGAGGTGCATTACCCTCCTATGCCCCAGGATCACACACAGTGACAACGGGGGTATATTTATACATCAAACTCGCCCCCAAAAAAGGTATAAGTGGTGTCTAATCAATACAGAGGTGTATTTGAATATTGCTTCAAATCCAAGGGAAGAAAAAGACACCATAGTTTACCTTAAAGGTGACTTTATTAACATGTATAAATAAGTCAATGCAAACATTTGGATGATATTGTTTTTTTATACAAAGCAGAGATCAAGATTTTGAATGGAAGGGTTCACTATTATAGCTTTTTAGGAAGTACATGTGCACCCTACACCAGGATGCAGAAAGGACAAGAGAATCTTCAGAGAATACACTCCCCTATTACACTAGGTCACAAGTAGGTCTGCACAGATAACGTCATTGGATTGGCAGGCCCGGTGCTAGGATCCCCGGCGCCCTAGGCGCAATTTTGAAATCCGCCCCCCCCAAATAAATCCGCCACCCACCCCCAAAATATCCACCCCCCCAAAAATAAATCCACCCCCCCCCCCCAAATATCCACCCCCAGGACTTTTCTTACCTTACACTCCATAACGCAGCTCCTCTCTGCAGGGTCCCGTCCCTCACTGACTGACACTGTAGGGCCCTGATGATGTCACGCCCGACAGGCAGTGAGGGGAGGGGGAGTGAGGGGGAGTGAGGGGGAGTGAAGGAGACGGAGGTGCGCCCGCCCCATCAGCTGTTGGAGCGGGCCGTTGCGGCGATGGTGATCCATAGCTGTGCGGCGGCCGTGGAAGGTATGCCCGCGGTCGCCGCACAGTTTTACAATATAAAGTATATCTGCTTTTTAATCCTGTGGCGCCCTTCAGAGCCCGGCGCCCTAGGCAACTGCCTAACGTTTCCTAATGGGAGCGCCGGGCCTGAGGATTGGAGTAACTGATTCCACACAGAATAGATGTACCAAGTCAACACAGAATTAGCGGTAACAATTTCAAACAGAATTGGGGATACTGAGTCCGCACAGAATTGGTTAACAAGTCATCACAGAATTAGGGGTTCCGAGTCCACACAGACTTTTAGATAATGAGTCGACACAGAATTGGGTCAACAAGCCTACGTATGATTGAAATCTTGAGTCTTTACAGTGTCAACTGGGATGAAGCTGCATCACTTGTCACACACCTGCACTGAAAGGGGAGATTGACTATGACTGCTGCAGTCTAAAATGAGATTTCTGTAAGGACTCTTCCAAGATATTTGTGGGCACCGCAAACTAATAGACTGCTTTTGCTGCTTATGTAAAACCAAAAAAAGAGGTTTCTATGTCTGCCATAAATTTAAAGATGGTGTACTGCATTGAGTGTGTATACCAGTGCCTAACAATAGCTTATAGTTGTGGCTTTAAAGTGTTAGTAGTAAATGATGAATTCACATTACTCAATTTGTAGTATTATGATAACATAATGTGGTGTTATATATACAAGAGAGAATAGAGTCTTGACTGTTATTAATAAATGTGAGTTGCATTTTCCATGTAATTTTATTAAACATATCCAGATCTGTTATTTACCCCTATAGAAACCCAATGGCAAAAACCTATCCCTGCAGTAATTCAAGTATGAAGAAGGCAAATAAATAATGCTAACAACAACGCTAATAAATAAAGTGTGATTACATATTATCAAACAGACAATCAGAAGCAGATAGCTAGCACTGTTGATGGTCATCACCACCATCATTATCAATGCATAATGATGGTGGTGATTTCCATACTAAGTGGTACATCTGCATGTAATTATGTCACTGTTACTGTAGCTAGCTTATGCTTGCCCATCCCCATGCGCTTCTACAAGCGTAATGGGATTCAAGACTGCAATACACAAAAATTTGGTAACCTTTTGGTGCATATGTACAATAGAGAAATGCACATATAGAGCGTCATTTAGAATTAGGAGCAAAGGGAAAAAAGGTGCAAATTTGCTCTGGACAAACCATGTTGCAATGCGAGATGCAAATGCATTTATTTATATTTTGCATGCAGGAAAAGTACTTTCTGCTTTGTATTTAGCACATAAATACTGGGCAGCTTCATTTTTACACTGCAATATAGAGTTTAGCTATGACATGCCCCCTCACAACTCTAAATCTGTCCACATATTTAAAATGTTTTCTCCTGCAGTGCAACATGGTTTTGCAAAGGTGCCCATGTGCTCCTTTTTTGCTTTAGATGAGGCATAAGTTTCACCCCATGTTCCAAAACAAAATGACTAAGGCTAGGTACACACTGGCCCGATGATTGCACAAAAAACCTCCAATCAGCTGACATCCAACCTTTTGGTCAGATATCGTGTGAGTGTGTATAGTGACACGATGATCTAAAGTCGTCCCAAAGTGCCGATCATCGTTTCATTTGGTTGGTCGTACTGTTTAATATTTTCTGACCAACCACCGACCGATCATGTAGTTGGTGGTAGTCATTTAAGGAAGCGCCGCTTGTGCGTTGTTTAGTCTACATTGTAGACGCGGAGCTGCCTTAAATGACTACCCTAATAAGAAGAATGGGCAGGTCGCACTTTAACATCACGTTCTTTTTAAACGCCAGACTGTTCATTAGCTGAAATTGTTTACAGCAGTTATTCCAAGCAGTCGTTATCAGCTGAAGGTAGGAATCATCAAATTCGCACTTCGCACTATCGGAGAAAGTGCTGTCGGATTTTACGTAGTCGTTTATTGGTACCCAACCCCGTGTAGTGTGTATGCACTCATACTTATGATCGCCATAGAGTTTACAGAGTCGTGCTAGCCGACGCTAGTGATGAATGTCTCAGTGGATAAATTTAGAGAGTGCTGTAGAAGGAATAATTAATTTGTTTGTTCTGAGACAGAATGTTTCGTTTCAGATTCACAGAAGCTAACAGAATTCGGTAGGACATGTGGATAGCTATACAGAGCCGTAACGAGGCCGGTGCCGCCGCCCAGGGCGCAGTCCCAAGGGGGCGCAGTGGCCGCCCGCACCTGCCTCTGTGTGAGGAGTGATAAAAAAAAAAAAATTAAACAGACCTCAGATTCAGACTGCCGGCCGCCCGGCACATCCAAAATGGTGGCCGGCACCCGGCTCCACCCCCTTCTGAACTCTGCCCTCTGCCTCAGCGTCTTATGTCATGATGTATCTAGGCAGCAGAGGAGCAGAGTAGCAAAGAGGAGCCACGGCTGGTCAGGAATAAAGACAACAAAGGTAAGCTTCTAAGCAGGGGTAAGGAGATGTTTTCTGCAATTATGTAGAGAGGGGGGAGGATGAAATCTGCAATTATGGAGGGAGGGGGGCATATGAGCTGCTATTATGGAGGGAGGGGGGCATGTGAGCTGCTATTATGGAGGGAGGGAAGGGGGGCATGTGAGCTGCTATTATGGAGGGAGGGGGGATGTGAACTGCTATTATGGAGGGAAGGGGGGCATGTGAGCTTCTATTATGGAGGGAAGGGGGGCATGTGAGCTGCTATTATGGAGGGAAGGGGGGCATGTGAGCTGCTATTATGGAAGGAGGGGGGGCATGTGAGCTGCTATTATGGAGGGAAGGGGGGCATGTGAGCTGCTATTATGGAGGGAGGGGAGGGGGGCATGTAAGCTGCTATTATGGAGGGGGGATGTGAGCTGCTATTATGGAGGGAGGGGAGGGGGGGGATGTGAGCTGCTATTATGGAGGTAGGGGGGTATGAACTGCTATTATGGAGGGAGGGGGGATGTAAGCTGCCATTATGGAGGGAGGGGGGCATTTAAGCTGCTATAATGGAGGGAGGAGAGGGGGATATGTGCTGCTATTATGGAGGGGAGGAATGTGTGCTGCATCTTGCTATTATGGAGGGGGAGATGCTGCTATGCTTTATGGGGGAAGGGGGGGTATGCTGCCATAATGTGTGAGGAAAGGGGGGATGTATTAATATAATGTGTGATATGAGGGTAGGGAGGTTGGGTGTCTTAGTACATGGGTGGGAGGTAGGCTATTAATTTAATGGTGACGTTTAGGTGGCGGCTAATTATTTAATGGGTACTATTTTATTTGTGGGGTGCTGGTGGGTCAATTTAATTTATTGATGGGGCTTTTTAATTTAATGGTGGGGTCTATTAATTTCAGGTGAGGTATTTATCTGTATTGCAGTCACAAGAATGCTCTCTGTATTGTATGGTGTTCATAGGAATGCTCTCTGTATAGTATGGTGGTCATAGGAATGCTCTCTGTATTGTATGGTGGTCATAGGAATGCTCTCTGAATAGTATGGTGGTCATAGGAATGCTCTCTGAATAGTATGGTGGTCATAGGAATGCTCTCTGTATGGTATGGTGGTCACAGGAATGCTCTCTGTATTGTATGGTGGTCACAGGAATGCTCTCTGTATAGTATGGTGATCATAGAAATGCTCTCTGTATAGTATGGTGATCATAGGAATGCTCTCTGTATAGTATGGTGATCATAGGAATGCTCTCTGTAAAGTATGGTGGTCACAGGAATGCTCTCTGTATTGTATGGTGGTCACATGAATGCTCTCTGTATTGTATGGTGGTCACAGGAATGCTCTCTGTATGGTATGGTGGTCACAGGAATGCTCTCTGTATAGTATGGCGGTCACACAAATGCTCTCTGTATTGTATGGTGGTCATAGGAATGCTCTCTAAGGTATGGCGGTCATAGGAATGCTCTCTGTATAGTATGGCGCTCACACGAATGCTCTCTGTATTGTATGGAGGTCACAGGAATGCTCTCTAAGGCATGGCGGACACTAGGAGGCTCTTTATATTGTATGTGTGTGTGTATATATGTGTGTATGTATGTGTGTGTTTATATATATATATATATATATATATATATTATTCATTTCGTGTGATGGTGATAAGGGGGCACAATGTGATAAAGATGGCTCCATGGCATGGTGTGATAAAGGAGAAACTGTGATGGAGGGCACAGTGGGATGAAGGGGCAGTGTGATACAGATGGTACCGTTACATTTATGTTTTAATTTGTTACAGTGAGTTTTATTTCAATAACCAATTAATTTTTTATACAGCTAGCATGTGATAACTGCATTTAAAGTACTTGATTCTATGGAGGCTTATTACATACAGATTCTTACAAAGCCAGACCGAGAAGAATGGGGAGGGAGGGGGTTTCAGTGCAGTCTAGAACTTGTAAAGCGCTAGCCACTCCCCCACAGTAGGTTGACCATGCCCACTCGACGATTGACACTCCCACTTAGACGGGGTGCGCTGGTTCCCTGTCTCGCCCAGTGCACTAAAATGGCTAGTTACGGCACTGTAGCTATAACAAGGCGGTTTTAATCAGTGTGACAATGGGACAATAATGAATGAATGAATATTTTGCTGTCATTCTCTAAAGACTAGAGGACCAGATGAAGGACCAGATGAAGAGCACAGATCTGAAGGTAAATTGTGTCAGCGTGTACGCATGAATCGTCAGACTGATCGCACTTTCAGTCGTAGGTTCAATCGTTTGAGGTAACATGTCAGTCGGAAAATTCTTCAGTGTGTATCTAGCCTTAGTACTGACCAAATGAATAACCATCAGAAAAGAGTCAACATTACATTACTAAACTTTAGTAACTGGAAAAAGACTTTAAAAAGTTGTAGACAAAGCCATAGTTAGCAAGAACAAAAGTTACCTTTCTGATTCACAGAGAACTAGTAGGAAGCAGACACACATGACAATAGTGATTATATTCTGGACTACAAAGGTCCTGGTTTCCTTAAAGGTTTTAACACATCTGCTAGTTAGAGGATATTTGAATGATTGAATATTTGAATGTTTTGATGGTACAACATATTGTGAATACTCTTTAGCACAAGATTATCATTAGTTATTACTTTATTATTATTATTATTATTATTTTTATTATTATCATAATTTAAATTGCCATACAGGCAGGGAAATTTTATGAATTTAGTTGGCCTGTGTGCAAGAGTAGTGCTTGGGCCTCCTTCTTATATGTGACATGTGGAGAATGGAGAGGGGACATTACCCTTGTCACATATGCTACCCCACTAATCTTCCTTTGTCACATGTGTTCCAAACCCCACATTACATTAATAGCCCCCACAGGCAGCCACAATACATTAATTTATAACCCCACTATATAACTTTAATAGTGCCCACCTGCAGAAAAAATATTACATACACACATAGGACCTCATTTAGAGTCGGACGCAAAGTCTGTTTAAGAAGTGTAGGAGTAGGAGTGTGCGGCAGCTTGGTAGGGTATTACAAGTTGCAAGCAACCCCAGTTACATCCCACTCATAATACCCTACTGAGCTGCGAGCAGTTCCTGCAGCTAGCTAAAGCTTGCACCACCTAATTCCTGCCGCACAGCTTTAGCCCTGTTTTGACGTGTATTGCGTCTGCGCCTCACTGCGACTAGGATGAATTTACATGGTCATGCCTTCACAATTCCACTTTCCTCCCATTCTCTCTAAGCGAGTCGAAAGCTGTCGCAAGTGTTAATTGCGTCCAAGATGCAGGTGGATTTGGTGCTTTCTGCATATGCGTGATAGTGTTTTTTGGTTCGATGTGCCTAAAACGGACCTTGTGTCCGACTCTAAATGAGGTCCATAATATTGAAATCACAGTCAGACATAACATTAGTATCACACACATAACATTACTATCAAACACACAACAATAATATCGCACACAAGCCATTAATATCACACACATACATAACATTAATTTCACACACACATCCGTGCAAACATTCATAGACACATTACATTAATATCCCACTACACTTTATGGCATGCAAACAACACTTACTACTGCCTACAATTTCAAAGGTGGAACAGGGGAGGTAAGGGGCGTATGCCAGTAGTCAATGTACAGTGTGAGCATGCCAAGGATGAGCGCATGCTCATCCGTCTGATTCAAGCTCTGGGCATCTCTCAGCTATTTGATTTTCAGCCATATTACTTGCACAAGCTAGAGGGCAGGTGTAAGTTCCGATTATTAGTGATGACAGTTGTGTATGCATGTTAAAACATGTGTTTGCAATCAAGAGCACCTGCAAAATGCATTTGGTGTACAGTAGGCATTCAGACCATCATGACAGTATTTCATGTAAGAAAAATATTTTTTTTTGATCTGTGTGTTCTGATACATATAGAATATATACACATATATATATATATATATATATATATATATATATATATATATATTGTAACAAAAGGAGGCATTTAGCTGGCAATATGCAGAGAAAGCAGGGAAGTAGAGTAAAACATTGGCACAGTTATGTACCTAGGTGGAGATTAAACCAGGTAAAAACATAAGTGTAGTAAAAGTTGGTTTACTTACAAGATTTAAAAAGCTGCTTCCACTCAGCAAACAGACAGGGTGTATCTGAAAGTCTAAACAGAGCCAGGGATGGGCGTGTCCTTTTTAAAGAGAAGGTGGTTGTGTTATCTGTCCATCAAGCTAGGCCTGTGGGAGGAGTGTCAGGTATAAAACCCTGCTTGTTTTATTGTTCAGGGAGATCAACGCTGGCATAGCTGGCTGATATTAACAGAGAGCTGGACTATGTATAGTAAGCGTTTAGGGTCTCCATAATTGCTGTGCAAGTATACGGTGTCAAACAATTATTACCATCCTGATAATAAAGAACCATAAAAAGGAAGAAGTTGTACGCGTGTGCTTCTGCAGTAGCGGGCTCTTGCCACCAGTGGTGTCAGGAGTTGGATGCTCCGGGAAGCAAGTTTCCGCTACCCAACCCGTGCAGACGTCAACATGGAGGAAGTACTGAAAAACCTCGTGAATGTGGCCGCTGCGCAGCAACAGCAGCAAGCTCAGATGCTGCAAGTCGCCGAGGCACAGGTGGAAAACACAAGGCTCTTAAGAGAAGAGTTAAGCCAGGTGAGACATGACAGAAATGAACCACCTGGTCCTGTTCTCCTGAAAATGTCGCCAGGTGATGACATAGAAGCATATCTGGTGCCCTTTGAGAGACTTGCAAAAAGGGCAAAATGGCCTCCAAAAGATTGGGTTGAGAGACTGGCGCCATATCTGACTGGTGAAGCTCAGCGAGCTTATATGGATCTAGATGAGGAACGGGCCTCTGATTATTCGTGCCTAAAGTCTGAGATATTGGCTCGCATTGGAGTTTCCGGGCCAGGCCGAGCCCAGCGCTATCACCAATGGCGCTATGATAAAGAAAAACCGGTCAGAGCGCAAGTGGCTGAGTGTCACGGGCACTAGGAGTCTTTACCCAGGGATCACCAGGTGATAAGCTTACCAGAGCAGTATAGATGGTAATATGGTACTCTGGTAGCGGGGTGATCACGGAACAGGAGACAGCAGATGATAGAGATGCTCGGGAAAGTCTATGACTAGCAGCACTGGTAATATATATGTAGTAATACACGAGGAACTGAATGGACAAAGGACACGTGAGGGTAGTCAGTGGTCTGCGGTAGCAAGTTGTACCACTGCTATAGTAAGGGGGAATGTCCAACAGAAACGAGGAGGTGATGAGAGTCAGCGGTCTGCGTTTAGCAAGTTGTACCGCTGTCTGGGTGAAGGAATGGAATCCTGGTGAAGGTATCCGGGTAGTCAGTGGTCTGCGTTAGCAAGTTGTACCACTGCTATGTGAGAGGACACTGGAACAGGTTAAACAGGAAACAGGAATCAGTGGTCTGCCTCTAGCAAGTTGTACCACTGAATATATATGTGAGGAGGAGCACGGGGAGAGACTGCAATACAGAGGATACACGGGCACCTTGAACTTGATCCACAATGACATGCACAATATAGTAATGACGAACAGCACTGCAATAATATAAAGTCACAGAAACTATCCGGGCAAAAGATAACACAGTCAATGATGGCAAAAGTCTCAGCGGATAGTAAACTCCAGAGGAGAACAACTCAGTCCAGCAAGATATGCAATACACCAGCACAGTCAATGAGAAGTATGCATACCATGGTTCAGGAGCAGCCTGTCAGACAGGAGTGCAGAGATACCTAAACGGCTGGAGGTCGGCAGGATGCGAAGTCCCTGGAGGGTGAAGCGGTAATCAAGTAGGTGCAGCGCACAGGTAGGTAGACCAGCAGGGGAACAAATACTCAGGAAGCAGTAGTATGTAGAACTGGACTCCTGGAGGACCCTGAGGAGTAGCGATGGTCTAGACGAGATGAAAGCAGTGAGGCGCAGATCCGATGCAGACTGGCGAGTAGACACCAGCAGGAACACTGAGAAGCACGGAGAGCGGATCAGCTGCTGCAGACACGAGTAGAACTGAGGAGTAGCAGCCAGCAGGACTCTGCAGGTACACGGAGGTAGCGGATAGCAGCCAGCAGGACTCTGCAGGTACACGGAGGTAGCGGATAGCAACCAGCAGGAGCAGCCACGATGAAACACGGGAGAGTAGAGCTGAGCTGGAACTGTTGAGCACGGAGAGCAGCGGATAGGAATCAGTTGTAGCAGTCTCGAGGAAACACAGGAGAGTTGAGATGAGCTGAAGACTGTAGCGCACGGAGGCAGCGGATAGGAATCAGCTAAACAGTCACGATGAAACACAGGAGTGTTGAAGTGGTCTGAGGACTGTAGTGCACGGAGGCAGCGGATAGGAATCAGCTAAACAGTCACGATGAAACACAGGAGAGTTGAAGTGGTCTGAGGACTGTAGTGCACAGAGGCAGCGGATAGGAATCAGTTGTAGCAGTCTCGAGGAAACACAGGAGAGTTGAGATGAGCTGAAGACTGTAGCGCACGGAGGCAGCGGATAGGAATCAGCTAAACAGTCACGATGAAACACAGGAGAGTTGAAGTGGTCTGAGGACTGTAGTGCACGGAGGCAGCGGATAGGAATCAGCTAAACAGTCACGATGAAACACGGGAGAGTTGAAGTGGTCTGAGGACTGATGTGCAAGGAGGCAGCGGATAGGAATCAGCTAACAGTCACGATGAAACACAGGTGAGTTGGAGTGGTCTGAAGACTGTAGTGCACGGAGGCAGCGGATAGAAATCAGCTAACAGTCACGATGAAACACAGGAGAGTTGAAGTGGTCTGAAGACTGTAGTGCACGGAGGCAGCGGGTAGGAATCAGCTAACAGTCACGATGAAACACAGGAGAGTTGAAGTGGTCTGGAAAACACAGGAGTAGAAGTGGTCTGGAAACCACAGGAATCAGCAGCGCTGAATACACAAGGAAACACAGGAACACCTTCAGAGGCTCACGGGGAATGAGACTCCAAGATCAGGCAACGAGGTATGGACAGCAGGTGCTTTAAATAGGGAGTGTTGCCTGATCAGCCAATTAAGTAAAGGGACAGGTACTGAAGGTTTTGAAAGGGCTGCGCATGCGCAGACCCTCAGGATGGTGGACGGCCACGGTTCCTAAACACACGGGAAGAAGCACTCACAGTCTGGTGAGTGACACTGAGCTTTCTAAAATTTTAAAGAAATGGCTGCAGCCTGAGGAGAATTTGCCTTCTCAGATTATTGAAGTTCTGGCGATAGATCACTGCATCCGGGGGCTGAACCGTGATTTGCAAAGGTGGGTTCTACAATCAGACCCACAAACTTATGAAGAGCTTGCCACCGTGGTAGAAAGGTTTTTGTGCGCTACAGCAAATGACTAGAACCTGCATTTGTGCCAAAGCCGCTGCCACGCCAAAAGCCAGGTTTGACAATCCTTGCCACAGGGCCCAATGGCAAAACTGCCACGGACGGAGGGCCAGGTGCAAATCTGTCTAATCTGAAGTGTTTAGAATGTGGTGAGCCAGGCCACTTTAAGGCAGAGTTTCTTAAACTACAGGAACCGTAAACTGTTCTGTGGCACACATTGGGCCTGCATTTCCAAGCTGTTTTACCATGAGTGCCACATCAGGAAGTCCTTGTTTCTTCCGGTGACTGTGCTAATCAACCAAAACCTTGTTCTGGCCTTGGTTGACTCAGGTAGTGAACTCTCATTGGTTTCTAGCTCTGCCTTACCCGAAACCATAACTTCTCGGTTGCCCAAAGTGAAGGTTCTTTGCGTACATGGCACCACAGAGGAGTATAAAAGAACAATACTACCAGTCACACTCAAAGACAAAACTGTTATGGTGGTAGTTGCCATAGCACCTAAACTCCCATATCCACTCATTTTGGGGCGAGACTTCCCACTGTTTAATGATGTCCTCTGTGAGCGGATCCGGCCGGACATGCGGGCAACTGATGCAACGGTCGGAAGCCCCGTCTTAAAGGAACCTCCTAAGAATCCACAGCATCTAGACATCGATCTTTTGGAACCGCCAAACCGGAATGCCATCCTGGGAGTCACAGCAGGAGTTCCACAAAAGCATCCACCTGTGGGGAAACATGGACAGTCCAAACTAGCATTGGTCGGTGATGTTGCAGATGAGCCCACCCCGCCTGTCAGTGAGGATACGGACTGGTCCGCAATACCAATTTTGTTTCCTCTGCAGGACTTTGCTCGAGACCAACTTAATGATGCCACTTTGGAACATGCCTTTAAAAGTGTGACTGAGGTAAATGGGGTAGCGAAAGCCGCCCAGCCTGCAGAAGGTATACCATATTTTATTGTTAAAAATAATTTCCTGTATAGAGTTGCTAATGTACAGGGGGAAAAAGTAGAACAATTAATGGTTCCTCAGGTCCATGTACCCCTAGTGTTAAAAGCAGCACATACACATGTCTGTGGGGGACACCTAGGGGAGGATAAAACACGGGAACGAGTTCTGCTTAGGTTTTACTGGCCCGGTGTACACATGGCAGTGAAAAAGTATTGCCGGTCCTGTCCCATTTGTCAGAGAACCTGTCCCAAACCCATGTACAGGGCACCTCTCATTCTAATTCCAATAGTACAAGTTCCCTTTGAACGGATAGCTATGGACCTTGTGGGGCCACTGGAAAAATCAGCACGTGGGCACCAATATATACTAGTGGTGCTTGACTATGCAGCCAGGTATCCAGAGGCAATTCCTCTGCGAAACAAAGTTCAGCACCATAGCTAAAGAACTTGTATTGATGTTTACATGCTTGGGAATACCCAAAGAAATTCTCACAGACCAGGGTACTCCATTCATGTCTAAACTGATGAAGGACATGTGCCAGTTGCTAGGGGTTACGGCGCTTCACACCTCTGTATACCATCTACAAACAGATGGCTTGGTGGAACGCTTTAACCGCACATTAAAGCACATGCTCAGGAAAGCAGTGGCTCAAGAGAAAAAAAGCTTGGCATATTTGTGTAGATCAAGATGCACAGTGGATCTAAAGTTATATTTGCACTGCAGAGTGGTCATTTTGAGCTTCAAAAATTACCTCTGTGTGTTTTAAGCCTATAATGGATTCACAAGAATTCAGTATTTTCATTCAACTGTTGCTCTTTGCACAATTGTAAACACAATTTAACATAAAACAAAGATGTTAAAATAATAATAGGAAACTTGTAATTTACTGTCCATATGTCGGTTTTATGTTGGAAATAATACTGTTTATACAGTACTTTTTTAAACACTTTTTATTATTTTCTTTATTAGAAATAGCCTGCCATCTGTCTTGCATGTTTGCCTAACATATTCTTACTGCAATCTAGTGTACTCATAGCAACAGTGGTGTGAATGATCAATACAATTATGTTATGACTCTTCACTTGAATCTACGGTATAGTGGTTGCTTTGTTTAATCAGTGCAATGGAAAAGATGGCTAGTTACATATTTTTACCCACAATCCATGCAGGTTTGTAATTCTGTCATCTGGGTCTGAGTACAAGTGCTGTTTATGGTATTTCATAGATGCATGCATTATGTCAATATAATGAATAAGGATGTAATTCATTGGTATTACTGAAAGTAAACATTGATAATAACAGTAATTTATATTGTTATTTTTAAAGGATAATAAGATAAAACACAATTTGCTCCGATAAAAAATGGACTTTGTAACAAAAACAATTGTATGTCTCAAAGTATAAACTCCAGGACTACCATTAAAATAACTTGGACCATCTAAATGCCTCATCTGTCTCACACCTTATTCATTTGATTATAGTGCAGTCCCCGCTGGTGGCTAAAATACAAATCAAAGACCATTATAGTAAATAGTATGCAACAAAAACTCTAATCTGGTAGATAATGTATGGTAGGACCTACAATCTGGTGGCCAGTATAGGACAGAACGTTTAATCTGTTGGTCAATGTATGGCAGCCCATTCAATCAGGCAGCTAGTACATGGAAGGACTTCCAAATTGGTGGCTACTATATGGCAATACCCAAGTCCTGAGGCATAAAATAAGACCGGTAAGGATGGCCAGTAGGACCACTCTTTCTGGACAACCCTGCCAGCCCACCTGTGCAAAAACATTTTCTTCTGTTGCTGACAGGTTGGAGGTGCCTGTTCCACCATCCGATGCTATCGGTAACATATAACAAACAGAAGTTGTATATTACCAAATAAGATCCCAGGTGCTATCAGACTCCACATGTAATGGTGTCTTCTCTTGGAGCTTCTTTCTGTATTTTTTGGACAGTAATCAAATGTTACATTGAATGAATGAATAAATAAAAGTCTGTCAGGTTTTTACATTTAAAGTTGGTGTTTAGTTTTAAACGTTTTTATGACATTTTGATTTTACTACATATCAGTGTACTTATAAATATATGTGTTTTGTGATTAAAAGATGCATGCAAATAAAATACACACCCACTACTTTATAAAGTACTACAAATAGTATAGAAATAGAACCCAAAAGAGGTTGATGTCCCAGTGGGCAACATTAATATTATTTTTCCATCTTTATGTTTTTTGTATTTACCAAATTCAGTTAATCGCCCCCAAATCTTATCAGCATTAAACATTAATTAATTAGTTAATAGGCGCCATCTTGATGCAATATGAGGTTGTCCCCAAAAATGATGTGGTTCGGGTGGCTACTCACAACTCACAACTCCCCTCTCCAGGACCAGCCACTGCATTGTATTCAGGCCCTGGTTATCCAATAGGCTGACTAGGTTGCAGACTAGGGCGAAAAGGCTTTTTTGGGGGGGGGGGGGCAAAAATTTGGGAATGCAAAATTGTGACAGGAAGAGGAAGAAATTGACATTGATTTTAAAATACAAGAGAATAGACGTTCTCCAAAGTAAAAAGGAAACATGAAAGAAAAATATAGTAAGGTTTTAATCTTGATGTATATAAAGACAATGGGCATTAAGGAGAGCAAATAAAAAAAAAGAGTATGTTTGCTCCTTCTTACTATTATCGTAGATTTATAAAGTAATGGAAGTTGCTCAAATCAATTTATAGGCTATAGCAGGTGCATAAAAGGGTGGGGTTATCCTAAAAGGAAGCCAGCAACAGATCTGCTATTTCTACTGTAGATAAAAATGCAAAAGTCTCAGTTGCACACATTTGCAAATATATGTTAAAGCCACCCACCACTCCACGGTGCTTTTGCTAATGGGGTGGTCATAACTCTAAACAATGAGAGTCCCATATATTTGGGCCATACATATGTATTTTTAAATCGAGAGCTAACTTACCAAAGAGGTACCCCAGAAGCCTCCAAATAGCAATCCAATGTCAGCACTCCCCCTCAGCTACTGACACCAACATGCCTCTCAGACAAAGAAAGAAATGGAAGTTGCTTAAATCAATTTTTAGGCTATAGCAGGTGCATGAAAAGGTGGGGTTATCTTAAAAGGAACAAACACAGAGAGATCCCCCAGCATTATCTCTGTATTATCTATATTATCATAGATTTGTAAGGCGCCACAGTGCTCCGCAGTGCCATACAGTAGGGAAAACAGTACATACATAAAACAGGGACATACAAGGTAGACAAAATAAATTCAGACATGAAAACAAAAGGAATGAATATCCCTGCTCATTAGAGAGCTTACAGTCTAAATGGAAAAGGGCACAGCTGAAACAAGAGGCTCTAGTGTGGCTTAGAGGGGAGATTGGGATAGTTGTGAGGGTGCATTATTGTGAATAGTGTTATCGAGGATAAGGTCACCTCTAAAAAAGAGATGGGTTTTCAAAGAGCTTCTAAAGATTTGAAGCTGTGGGAAAGCCTGATTGAGCTTGCTAGGGAATTCCATAAGTGGGGGAGCAGCACGGTAGAAATCTTGTAGGCGGGAGTGACAGGTGGTTATCAGAGATGAGACAAGGCGAAGGTCAGAGGTAGATCTAAGAGGGCGGGAAGGAGAGTATTTTGATATGAGATTTGAGATGTATGGAGGGGTAGTGTTGTTGAGGGCTTTGTAGGTAAGGGTGAGTAATTTGGATTTGATTCTGGAGGACACAGAGAGCCAGTGTTGGCATTTGCAAAGTAGTGCAGCAGATGTGAAGCGGTGAGAGAGGAAGAACAGTCTTGTAACAGATTTAGGATAGATTGAAGTGTGGATATATTGGTGTCAGGAATGTCAGATAGCAGGAGGTTGCAATAGTCAAGACGGGAGATGATGAGAGAATACATAAGAGTTTTGGTAGCATGTTAAGTAAGAAAAGGGCGTATTCTGGAAATGTTTTTAACGTGGAGTCGACAGGTCTGGTAGAGAGTCTGGATGTGAGGAATAAAGCAGAGGGCGGAGTTTAGTGTGAGGGCTTGGGAGATTGAGAAAATGATGGTGTTATTGACAGTGAGGGAAATTTAAGGGCAGGTGGTGACTCTGGCAGGATTGAAGATAATAAGCTCTGTTTTACACATGTTGATCTTTAGGTAGCGTTGGGACATCCATGTGGAGATAGCAGAAAGACAGTTGGTTACACGAGATAGTACAGAAGGAGAGAGGATGGGAAGAGATATAGATTTGGGTGTCATCAGCATATAGGGGATATTGGAGGCCGAATGAGCGAATTAGTGCCCCAAGAGAATAGGTGTACAATGAAAAAAGTAAAGGGCCAAGAACAGAGCCTTGTGGGACCCCAACAGATAGTGGGAGTGGAGGGGAGGATGTGTCAGAGGTAGAAACACTAAAGGATCGGTTTGATAGGTAGGAAGTGAACCAGGAAAGAACTGTGCTAGGAAGATCAATGGAGTGAAGGGTGTGTAGGAGAAGAGGGTGATCAACGGTATCAAAAGCAGCAGAGAGGTCAAGGAGAATGAGTACGGAGAAATTAAATTTCTCCTGGAGAAACCATATCACAATGCAAGGTTTTTCATGTAGCAAATAAATAAAATCTCAACTCACATTTTAAATTTACCCCCCCCCCCCGCCCCCCCGCCTCCCTCCAATGCAGCATGGTTTTGCCAAGGTGCAAAGTTACTCCATTATTATGCTTTGCTCTCTTAATGACTCAGGCCTAATGAGTCCTCATTGGGCGGGTGCTTGAAGATAAGTGAGAGACAAAGATGGTGACAGGTACTGTCGTGATAGCGAACCTTCATGCCTTCACCCTCAATAGCGCTCATTCATGCCTCCGTTTTGCTATACAGTTCTGACATTAATGAGTGACAAAAATTGCTGTAACCCTTTTAAAAAGCCAAGTTGAGCTGAGTTTGGAAAACACAGTAATATAAACATTAGTGACTGTGGGTAAAAGAAACTAGTTTATAAATTAAGGATGTGTTCATTTTTACCTACCAGGTTTTTAACTGGCGCAGAAGACATGGGGGTGCTACGAACATAATAGCCTAAGGTAGCCTGAACTCTTAGTCAGGCCTTGATTGTATGTGCACATGGATCAACCTGATATAGTCTTCTCCTCCCTTTCATCCCTTCTGTGTCTGCAATTTCTCTCTTCTCTCCCCTCTTCCCTCCAAACTGATAGAAAGTGCACCTGCTGACATGTGTGTGCCACCCCACGTGTGCAGGTAACAAGGTAAACAGACAGAAGAGTCTGCATCTGCAATATACAGTTTCATATGTAAGCTAAGTGTGTGGGAGGAGAGATTTTAATGTAATGTGGGTGGGGGTGGGGGCTATTAATTTAATGATTGGGTGAGCAACACCTTAATGAGACATTGCTGAAAGCCTGCATGTGCATGACCCTCTGTGCCAGAGAGCTAGCCAGGGCAAAGGAAAGTGCAAGTGAGGAAGTGCATTACCCACCTATGCACCCCAGGACACACTCGCAGTGACAGACAGTTCCACATATAAAATATGTAAAAATCTTATGTATGATGTAAACAACATGACACAGCACTAATATTTTCTAAAAAATTATTTGACCCAGATATCAATTTAAAGTGTGTGATATTTTATAATGGGGACTTTTTAATTTTAAGCTCTAATAATAAATAGATGGGTTTTCAACAAGAGTATAGCAGCATAGGGGATGTCTTGTAGGCCAGGTTGAGAGGTGGTTACCAGGGATCGAGGTGAGAGGCAGGTTAGAGGTAGATCTAAGTGGGTGTATGGGAGAGTATTTTGAGATGAGATATGAGATATATGAAGGGGTGGTGTTGTTGAGAGCCTGTAAGTGAGTAATTTGAATTGGATTCTGGAAGAGACAGGGAACCACTGTATGGGTTTGTAGAGTGGTGTTGCAGATATGGAGCAGCGAAAGACGAAGATCAGTTTTCTGCACAATCTAAGATGGGTAAAGGGAGTGT
Source organism: Mixophyes fleayi (assembly GCF_038048845.1). Classification (NCBI taxonomy): domain Eukaryota; kingdom Metazoa; phylum Chordata; class Amphibia; order Anura; family Limnodynastidae; genus Mixophyes; species Mixophyes fleayi. Next base: position 111,765,825 of record NC_134406.1, on the reverse strand, counting down.
GAGATAGGAGGAGGTTGCAGTTGTCGAGGCAGGAGATGATAAAAGAAGGGAGTTTTCGTTGCATCTTGATTTATTTTACAAAAAGGCTCGTTCTGGCAATATTTTCATGGTGGAGGTAACAGGAATGGGAAAGAGACTGGATGTGAGGAAAAGCAGTGGGTCACGTCAAGTGTGACACTTACACAGCGGCTTGAAAAACTGAGGAAATTGTTGTGTTATTAAGGTACAGGAGATTTCATAAGTTCAGATTTGAACATGTTAAGCTTTAGGTAGCATTGGGGCATTAATTTGGAGATAGAAGAAAGTCAGCTGACCACAAAAGATAGTGGAGAAGGAGACGTCAGAAGAGGAGAGGTAGATTTGGGTGTTGTCAGTGTAGAAGTGATAATGTGGGGCAAAATAAACATATTGGTTCACCAACAGAAGATGTGTACAGTGAGAAAAGCAGAGTACCGAGAGCAAATAATTGTGTTACTCCCAACAAATAGTGACAGTGCTAAAGGTTGTGCTAGAGATAGAGACTGAATGAAATGTGTTACAAACATTAACGGAGTGAAGGGTGTTCAGAAGAAGAAGGTGATCTACAGTGTCAAATACAGCAGAGAGGACTATGAAGAAGTGACCCTCAGACTTTGCTGTTAGTAGATCATTAATCACTTTTATGAGGACAATCTCAGTGGAATGCTGGGGCAGAAGCAAAATAGCAGAGAGTTGAGATGGGAGTGAGAGTAGAGAAAGTGAGATAGGCAGTGTACAAAAGTTGCTCAAGTAGATTGGAAGCAAAAAGAAGTAAAAAAAAATATATAGCAGCAATTTGTTTTATAGTTTGTACTAACAAGTTTCAAATTATAGGCATGATTCATGTTTGGATGCAGGTCTGTTTGTATACTGTACGTTGCGTAAAATAGCTCTGCGCATGCCCAGAAACGGACATTACGCCAATAAATGCAATTCATGTCCGAATGCAAATTAAACTTATGACTACATATGTCTCGAGAAGCCGAACGAGGAAGGGAAGGAGCAGACTAATATAGGCGAAGTAAATTAAGGGCATTCCAATGCAGATGTGGCCAATTCATGTCCTGTGTTTGTGGTAGGTTTGCTTGTTTTCAGCCGTAACTTCTGCACCACTACAGGGCAGGTGTAAATGCTGATAGTGATGACTAACGAAACATAGTCTTTGATTTAAAAATTACACATATGCATGGCAGTAGCAATTAAATAACTATATACAACTAAGATGTTATTAAAATACATTTTATGTAAAATACACATTGAAAGTATCTTTATTTATTTATTTATTTAAATAATGTAAAAAAAAATAAAAAAATAAAAAAAAAAATATTGTATACATATATTATATATATTATATTTGAAAATAAATATTTATAAAATGATTACACTGTTAAGAGTCATTTTATTTTATGTGTTCTGATGTGACCTTTTCTTGTACACATGTGCGTACTGTAGTCTGTTCTGTGTGACTGTGTATGTCAAGTAATGTTTAGGTAAAGTAAAGTTCCACTCAGATTCAAATAGAAACATATCTTTATACAAGTTGCATGGTCTTTTAAAAAAAACATGAATTAGGCCCTATATGGGGGACTATTAACTATAATTATAAACAGTTAGTGTATGATAGTGGTTAATGTGAATTTGTAGGTTTTGTTAATAAATTATGTTTTTTTTAATATAAAATTTTATATAAATGTATTTATATTTCCCTATGTATTACTTATATTTCTATATATTTTTTTATACATCCAGTGTATTTGGATTGATTGCCAGTGCTGTTTTCTAGGTATATTTCTAAATATTTGGAATCCCTTAGAAATGTAAATTGGTAAATGAAAGCTGAAGGCTTTAAAAAAAAAAAAATCTGCAATTTACACATAGACTTTCTCCACTTATAAACTGAATATAATAACACGTTTGGTACCTATAGGTTTGGAAGGGATTTAAGTTAAGAACAGGAAGCTTTGTCCAAGTTTAGTAGAGATACTTCTTTAATTGTCAAAATAACAGAGATATGAGATAATGTCCTTATGGGAAATGTTTAGAATTATGTTAAAATGTGTACAAATTGATAAATAAAGAAATGTATTAACAGCTACCTAAGCTCCATTTTGTAGAACATAATTTTAAATAATTTGCATTGGTTGTTAAAGCTGTATATTCTGGTATTATTTCAAAAAGTATGGGATAATTTTTACATGTAAAGGCTTCTAGACTAGCAACATATTATGTAAAACCCAAAATTCATAAATCGGTAAAGGATGCCATTTTATCTATTATCTGGAGTCTCTCACTAAAAATCTGGTCTCCTATGATTACATTTGTAGATATTTGTTACCTTTACCTTCCAGCAGGAGGAAAGACAGAACAGATTTATTATCTGGTGATAAACCTTAATTCCAGTGAAAATGTCTGTTTCACCAGAAAAAGGCTTATTTTTATTTCACCAAATTCCAGAAAGGCTTAACACCAACAAAATGACCAATTTCACTAATTTTACTAACCCCGTTTTGCCCGCTATCAGCATCCGCATTGAGTTGTATAGGGATGGCAAAAATGGCTCAACTCAGCAGGAAGCCTAGGCTGACAGACAGAGTGCAAAGCCATTCAGTCAGAGCAGGGTGCCTTCCCCTACATGATGGTCTAGCTGGCTAGCCCCTCCCCCTTTTCATTGCTCTTTTCCCCCACCTCCCTCCCCCCCAAGTGGGCCATCTCACCCTCCATCATTCAGCACATATGGGTCTGCCTCCCACAGTATTCAAATTTCTGCAGAACTGGCAAGTGTGGTGGCAGTGGGTTATTAATGTAATATTGGTATACTAATATAATGTGAGGGTTTGTAGATGCTATTAATGTGGGGATAATCATGTAGAGTAGTGGCTGGTGCATGCTAATAATTTAATGTGGAGTCTCTTTTTTATTAACTGTGAGGGCTATTAATATAATGTGGGGTTGGTGGGACTATTAAAATATTATACTGGATGCAATGCGGCATTTATATTAAACAAGGGGCTAATACTTTTATGAAGGGACGGATTGTGAGGAAGGAGACCTATTTATTAACTGTTGGTGTTATTGATTTCATGTTGCTGTTTGCTGGGGGAGGAATGCCTAGAATTTTCACTCATTGCTCTACTTTCCAGGAGGTGAATAGTACTTATCCCTTTCTTCAAACAGGGCACAAACATTCCTGGATTCAACCAAGCAGCCACCAGGAGGTATTCAAAGCTGCAAGAGCAGGTAGGAGAGGGTAGAACAGTCTGCCAACTGTCTTGATTGTGGCAGTACAATCCCAACTCTGGTGGACTGTCCATGTCAGTCAGTACTTTGTATGTCACAATCTGTCCCTGGAAGCATTTTTCGCCCTACTGTGGTGTCCCATGGAGGACGGGTCAGAAAGCTACACTGCACAACACAGCAGCAGTTCATGCCATGAAGTGTTCCTTCCCACATGAAGCAGCAGCAGTGTGAGCTGTTGTAATACAGTCCTAAACCCTCCTCAATCACAACAGATAGGAACATGTGGAGTCGGTGGAGGGCTTGGGACACACGTGACAAATCAGGAATGATTAGGGATCATATGTGACATGGGAAAATTGGGAAGAGTACATATACCATCCCCACTTTACCCTTCAATCATCAAATCCGTCTGCTGTGGGGTGTATTTGGATTAGGTCAGGGAACACTCAAGGCCAAATTCCACCAATGAAATATATGGTATATATTCACCTCATTCCACATTCCATGTACAAATGTGTAATGATGTGAATATTTTGCAAATGTTTTGAAAATTATGTTAATTTCTAGTTTGTATATTGTGGAAGTCAAATAATTGGATGAAGTCAGCTAAATTAATTAATATTGGTTTTTCGTGCGATTAATACGCTACGGGTAATGACGCAATCGCACCAATTAATAATACACACGATTACACTCACACTTACATTTGTAAATAGTAAACATTTGTTAAAGTTCCAACTCACATCAGTTTATTAATAAAGCTTAAAAGTTATTGTTGCAGATATACATTTACATTAAGTTAACTATGGTTCAGGTCCACAGAAATGTGTGGAGTTTGGACTCAAATGAATCTATATTTTACTAGCTGAAATACAGTGTTAAATGGGAAACAATCGCATATTGCGATCGCAAGGTATGAATGGTATGAGATTAATACTCAAAACCACTTTGTTTAAAGGTTGGTTTAAACTGGATTACGTTGGTTCCTTCAGGTACAACATGTACTCAGCTGTTAGAGTGAGCTGCCCCCATCTTATCAGACTCAACCCCTCACAAAGTTAAACTAGGGCAGCATCTCTTCTCCCTAAATTTAGGGAAGATGGAACTACTCAAATTTCTACTTTTTTATTTAATGAATAGGAAACACTATTGTTAAAGCAAAGTGGACAGATCTAATGAAGTGCAATTTACTTGACTTCATCAAGCGCTAGGTGCTACATCTGTAATTCAGAGTTGGAATTATTTTATATCTTGTGATATCATAATTTATGTATGCATAATAAATGTGGAAAACTTTTTTTGCTGTGTAGCAGCAAAACCCACCATTGTTATCAGATCTAGGAAGAAGAATCCAGAAATAGTGGGAGAGCTTTCAAGGGTCAATTTTGACCAAATCTCATATTTTTTATGATTTACTTGGCAATTCACCTAATCTACTAATGACATATAACCATGTAAATCTCTACTTTTTGAAACCTCCAAAGCAAGTCACCAAATATCTTACAATCATATAAATTATTGAAATCCCTTAGATATACATTGCCAATTGAACTGAATGGAAAAACGCTCAGATCAGTTTGCCTAAGTTGAAAATTTATTGATTTATAATATATTGTAGAGTTTGTGTGATGAATTGATTTATTTATGGTGATTTTTGGCTATTTTAACTCCAAAACAGAATTATAGATCTCCTCCATAGAGAACACTTTGCCATCTAAAGCCTTCTTGGCAAATTACCCAAATACCTGAAGATTACAGCATTTATAAACTAATATCTATTTCCAGAAGTCGACAATGGTCCCTATTTTCAATAAAGAATCTGGACACTTTAATTACCTTCACTTATCTGGGTCACTTAAAATGGCCACTTAAGATCTGAAAAACTTCTGCCACCCTGTTCTATAAGCTTGTTAGTGATTGTAATACATTCTGTAAAGTCACAATTGAATTTAATGTTTCCAGGATGTACTTGAAAATGAGAAGTGACTCTCAATGTAAAAATACTTTTTTACATTTCTTTTCCATATTTTTTTTTTTTAAAAGACCAAAAATGGACCTAATCTTTAATTTGTTCATATACAGGGACTGTTAAATGATCTGCAGGCTACAACTCTATATAATTAACTAATCTGTTCCATTTGAGCATAGGGTCCTGAGAAAAAAAACAAGTCAATAATATAGTTTAAACCATTGTCCACTTTAAGGAGTGTCACCAGAGTTTTGAAGAAGTTGAGCCTTCATTATTTAAGCCAGAACCCTGTGTAGTATCCGGTATATCCACCAATGCTTCTGCGAAGATACCCCATAGCATACATTATTGCTGTGGCTTAAGAACACATCTGATAACTAGTGGCAAGTCCTCTGAAATAACATGCATATGTTGGATAAAACAATTTTTGATTCTGTTACATTTAAATTTTTACAGTTCCATATTGACAAAATTGTATTTGGTAGTGCTTTAGTTTTAAAGCTTATTTTAATAAATCCGAATCTTTAGGTTCCCATCTGAATTGCCCTTACTCCGGGAGTATACACAGCTTGTATTGGAGAATTTTTCCCCAAGAGTATTTGAATGTATACAGCATATTTTCACTTCCTGTAGTTCATATCCCTTTAAAAAAATATCAAGTGATGTCTAATCACTGAAAGTTGCTAGCAATTGTTATTGCTGATAATATTATATTACTAGATAACAAGGGGATTAAGGAATGACATGCCAGTACGTAAATTGTGGGCAATTACTTTTCAGCATTAGATGTGCTAAACAAGATCCAAATGGACTGCAGAACAGAATAAAACAACTGACAGCGGCCATGATTGACTAGTTCTCCTATGTAGAGCATTACAATTCACTGGAGAATATAATATGACTTGATTTTCATTTCTATGTAAATAATCATCTTTGGGTAGGTAAACTACAATAATCATACAACTTAACCTTTGGACATATTATTTAGATGCATACTTGAGTGATAAGACTCAATAAATACTATTATGTAATTGTTAGAAATTGGCTAAGATTATAGACTAAAGGGTATCTTGTTGTCATATTTCGTTATATTTTAACTTGAGTCTCGAACTCTACAACATGCTTGGTTGTATATTATGGGATGTTGCCAGATCCAACAAACAGTCAATATAGTTTTTTAGGATCTCATGTTATAAAATCAATGTGTTAAAATGAAAAAGTTGTTCAAATCTCAGTGCTCATTTATTTCCTTATAGCAAACCAAATTTGTTGAATTTATTGTTCTGGACATATTTTATGAAGACAACTCCTTCATATCTTTCCAGTCTCTTATAGGGGACTTCTCTTTCTTTTCCATTCAACATTCTTTGGGTGTTTCCAAATAAGTTATCTCCATGAGGGATAATCCAAAATAGTGGGTGATCTACCGGACTCCTAAGTAAGGTTGAAGTTAGGCTGGACAGAAAGTGGTGGGCACAGCATAGCATAATAATGCTATTATGCTATTCACACTATCAATCTCTGCCCATCGTGGAGGAAATGCTGGGCAGGTGAATAAGTACTGACTACATCTGTGTGCTGGAGAGCGGTGTCCATTTTCTTGTAGTACACTACTTCTTTGTAAATAAACTTTATTTACCAGGAGGAGGTATGGCACAAGAAAAGAGCCACAGCTCTCCAGCACACAGATGTAATCATTACTTAATCTTCTCCCTAGTGTTTCCTCTGGATAACCGCCCTTTGAGATTGTTCTTTAAACAAAATATGAGACTGAAATGTAGCTTTAGATTTATACCGAGCACAGTATATATGATATTCCCTTTATTTAATAATTGGAAAATCTTGTATACAGTAGAGACCAAGAGCTAGTACAGGAGACTTTCAGAAAATTAGGAGACATCCCAGACTCCCAGGAAAGTAGACTAAGCTCCTGGATCGATGCTGTGCCTCCCAAACTGACAATTCTAGGATTTCCTCTTTCCATCAACACTTGGAATAAGATAATAGAATAAATGTTAGATAGGACTTGGAATTTTTTCCAAATAGAGTTAATTCTGTAAAGAATCTACTTCCACTCGTGTAGGCAATAAAAGAATTTTAAAGAGACTGCATGGTGCAGATGAAAAGATCAAAAGGGGGCCCTCTTCAGGAGTAACAAGGAGGCTTTCAATCTTGAAGGGTGCACAGATTGCCTTCATGGTTTATATCCTTTAATGTCTTAAATGTATAAAAGGCCTACTCTTGGAGGATCAGGTACTGTACATAGCTGGTGTCTGTTAATTGGATGGTATATCAAATATGGAACATGCCAGTCTCTCTAAGATCTGGGTTTTTTTTTCCATAATAAGGAACTTACTAAATTTTGTGCCTATGAAGGGTAAATTCCTAAGACAGTTTAGGAGCCTTGGACAGATGCTCCAAGGGTTGTCACAGGATTGTTTGGGAAGGACTTTAACCACCATTGAACTCAGAACAAGATGACTACGAGAAAGTAAAGGACAAAAATAGCTAAAAGTAGGCCACCCTGTCCTTTGGGAACTAGAGCATAAACAGAGCAAACCAAGCTGTGTCCAATTAATTGTTTTTAAAAAGGGATCTGCATATCCATGTAGGAGCTTGACAAAAAATATAATTAAATTTAGCCAGAGGGTTCATTCCTTAATAGTTTAATATTCCCTCAATCGGTTAATATTCCCCATAGCTGTACTGGTTGTTTCTGGTTCAAGGGCTTGTGCAAACAAGGCCGGAGTAAGAGTTCATTCCTGCCATGTGCCCCACTATATGTAAGCAAATACGTGAGGAGAGAGAGAAGTTAATGGAAATATGCACCTTGGGATTATTGTACAAAAATCCACAGACTGAAAGGATTTTTTGTGTCTAACCAACCACGCATGAGATTAGTGCTGAGTAATCAAGTTGTAAAATATTTTCTGTTGGATGATATCTGTAGCTTTGTGTAGCATGAAACTTGATTATAATGAGTTAATTGTCAGAGATATTACAATTAATTTGCATCGATTTTCTGAAATCTTTGCAAGAAGGTTGAGCAGTGATATAATACAATATGAGGAACAGGATTTAGCATGCTTGCCAGACTTGGGTATCAGAACAATAAGTGCTTTTGACACAGAAACAGTCAATACATCATTAAAATTTGAGGTTTATTAAATAGCACTTCATAATAGAATTCTAGCACTTAAAAACCTGTGTTTTTTCCACTAGGCAAAGTGGCATTTATTCTTCCTTGGGCTCATTACAGTCAAGCAAATATCTGGCCAAAGGCACAAGGGGAAGTAGGTCAGAACAAAAGTATAGCGGCCTAATTAATTTTCACGTCCATTTGCATAGAGTATCTTGCGTGAAACGGACTTTACGTCAATGAACTAAATTGCATACTATTCATGTCTAAACGCAAATGACACTTATGACATCCCTACCACTTGAGGGGCAGAACAGGGGAGGGAAGGGGTGGAATAATGTTGGCCATGTACATTAAGGGTGTGCCGAGGACATTCCTACGCAGATGCTGCCGATTCAAGTCCCAGGTTTTATTACATCACCACCTTTCCCAGCCATATCATGCTATACACATTTTTGTTAACTAATTTTTTATTTGCTCTTATATATATTTCCAACAAAAATATGTTAATAGTTTCTGAAATGTAAAATATTAATGTAGCTATTAAATTATATTGACAAAATAACAATGCATATATAATCATATCACAGCAACTACTAATAACAATACAAAAATTGTAATGTTATACTAGCAACCAGTAATACATAGTTTATAATCCCAACACAGCAACCAGCGATAATAACATAGCCTTATAACTTTATTATATCAATCAATGATGATAATATACAATTTATAATATTATTACAGCAAGCAGTAAAATTAGTTGAAAAAAATGTGTCTGATACAATATCCGATTGTTGACTGTCATTGCTTGTTAACCATGGTTTCCAGACACAAAAGCATATCTCAGTCGACCCTGTGCATATACAAACACAAACAAATATACACCACAGTGTGTGTGTCAGAATTGGACCTGCCTCCTAGCATTTTTTTTCTAAACACCCTCCACTATTGCTTCCAGATATATCAGCTGCTGTATGAATCCGATCTTGAGAACACAGCAATATAAATTAAAAATATAAATATTTATGGTTACAGTTCTTTTTACAAATAGTGTGCTGTAGAAAGCATAAAGTTTGCTCCACTTAAATAGTGCTAACACTGCAGGAAATCTGTTTATCTAAGATGGAAGTCAAATTAAACGGCCTTAAGTTACAAAAATTATTTAAAATACAAGTTAGCTTATAAGTATTATTAGTTTTTGATCAGAATGGAAGATATATGAGAGAAAGAGACTTATTTTTGTCAGCAAAAACATTGAACATTTTCAGGACAAATGTGCTGACTGGCAGGACAGTGGGACAGTCCCTGCAAGTTGTGACTATCACACATAAATGAGAACAATTGGGAGGTATGCCCTATCAAAAACTGCCTGTTCTGGAAATGAATACCGAGCAAGCTGCTTGCTATAAATTACTATGTCATGCACACATTCGATAGGTGGCGGCTGTCAAATATAGCAACTAAAGTGCTCAAGCATTAGGGCCTATTTAACAAGCACCTAATCCCCCAAAAACTGTTTTCCGGGGACCACCACAAATTTAAGTACCCCCTCTATTTATAACTAGCGAATCGCAGCAGATTTTGGAGATATTTTCTGCGGCCCCACTGTTATTGTATGCAATAGCAGTGCCCATAGTTTCTATGGAGACTGCTATTTTTCTTGATTTAGCAAGTTCTGAAAATCAAAGATTTTCAGAATTTGTGCCCGATGGCATTAGCCATTGAAGCCTATGGGCAGAACATTGTGGTAGAGGGATCTTCGTATCCCTCACTGCATCTAACCTGTTCTCCCCTTCATTGACTATCGCAAAGGTGATGATGTGATACAGGGAGTCATCACTCATATTTGCCCAGTGCAGCATGAAACTAAATACAGCCCAGCTGCTTGCTATACATCACTATGATCTTTCCAGGAGTACTGCAGGCTGCCTGAGTGGGCATTGCTTACTAGTACAGGCTACCTGCTGCAGGCTGCAGGCTACAAGTCTATGCCTAACAATGATTACATATATGCAGATCATAGTACTATAACAAGCAGCCTGCTTGCTCTAAGTTACTATGACTGATGGCTGCCAGTGATCATAGCAAATTATAGCAAGCAACCTGTTTGAAGTAATTTCATTTTCTACTAAGGATGAGCGCACTCGGATTCCTGGAATCCGAGCCCCCCCGAACATTGCGGATCCGAGTCAGATCCGAGCACTGTCCGGGTATTCCCGCCAATTCCGAAACTTAAAACGAGGCTCTGAGTCATAATCCCGCTGTCGGATCTCGCGATACTCCGAACCTTTAAATTCCCCGCTTGCCGCCGCCATCTTCACTCGGGCATTGATCAGGGAAGAGGGAGGGTGTGTTAGGTGGTCCTCTGTCCTGCTATTTCTCGTGCTGTGCTGTGCTATGCTGTGCTCTGTCCTGCTGATTCCAGTGGTGCTTTTGGCAGTGCTCTGTCCTGCTGAGTCCAGTGGTGCATCAGTCCAGTGCTCTGTCCTTGCTGAGTCCAGCGGTGCATTTTGTCCTGTGCTTTGTTCTGCAAAGTGCATATTTCTTTCAAAAGTATTAAAAATTCTTCCATAAAAAGAAAAAAAAAGAAAAATTCTACAAAAATCCTTTTAAATTGATATAAAAAAAATAAATCAAAAAAATCCTTGCTGAGTCCAGTGGTGCATCAGTCCAGTGCTCTGTCCTTGCTGAGTCCAGTGGTGCATCAGTCCAGTGCTCTGTCCTTGCTAAGTCCAGTGGTGCATCAGTCCAGTGCTCTGTCCTTGCTGAGTCCAGTAGTGCATCAGTCCAGTGCTGTGTCCTTGATGAGTCCAGTGGTGCATCACTCCAGTGCTCTGTCCTTGCTGAGTCCAGTGGTGCATCAGTCCAGTGCTCTGTCCTTGCTGAGTCTAGCGGTGCATTTTGTCCTGTGCTTTGTTCTGCAAAGTGCATATTTCTTTCAAAAGTATTAAAAATACTTCCATAAAAAGAAAAACAAAGAAAAATTCTACAAAAATCCTTTTAAATTAATATAAAAAAAATATCAAAAAAAGTCCTTGCTGAGTCCAGTGGTGCATCAGTCCAGTGCTGTGTCCTTGCTGAGTCCAGTGGTGCATCAGTCCAGTGCTCTGTCCTTGCTGAGTCTAGTGGTGCATCAGTCCAGTGCTCTGTCCTTGCTGAGTCCAGTGGTGCATCAGTCCAGTGCTCTGTCCTTGCTGAGTCCAGTGGTGCATCAGTCCAGTGCTCTGTCCTTGCTAAGTCCAGTGGTGCATCAGTCCAGTGCTCTGTCCTTGCTGAGTCCAGTAGTGCATCAGTCCAGTGCTGTGTCCTTGATGAGTCCAGTGGTGCATCACTCCAGTGCTCTGTCCTTGCTGAGTCCAGTGGTGCATCAGTCCAGTGCTCTGTCCTTGCTGAGTCTAGCGGTGCATTTTGTCCTGTGCTTTGTTCTGCAAAGTGCATATTTCTTTCAAAAGTATTAAAAATACTTCCATAAAAAGAAAAAAAAAGAAAAATTCTACCAAAATCCTTTTAAATTAATATAAAAAAAATATCAAAAAAGTCCTTGCTGAGTCCAGTGGTGCATCAGTCCAGTGCTGTGTCCTTGCTGAGTCCAGTGGTGCATCAGTCCAGTGCTCTGTCCTTGCTGAGTCCAGTGGTGCATCAGTCCAGTGCTCTGTCCTTGCTGAGTCCAGCGGTGCTTTTGTCCTGTGCTTTGTTTTGCTAAGTGCATCTTTATTTTAAAAGTATTAAAAAATCTTCCAAAAAAATTATAATTCGACAAAAATCCTTTTAAAAAAATATAAAAAAATATTCTAAAAAAAATTATTGCAGTCCATTAACATTAATACTGCAATCTATTAAAAATTGTTCACTGTTCTTGCAGTATTTAAAAATTTAAAAGAGTTATGCTGTCAGCAACAACACAGCAAACAACTCTGCCTTCTAAACAGATGACATCACAAATCCCCAACGCCAGTAACATTGTGCGGGCATTACATATGGGCAATTTCCAGCACGTCCCATGTTTTGCCCACACCGTTAATTTGGTGGTGCAGCATTACCTGAAGAGTGACAGGGGTGTGCAGGAGATGCTTGCGGTGGCCCGCAAAATTGCTGGAAACTTCAGGCATTCTGCCAGTGCCTACCGCAGACTCGAGGCACGTCAAAAAATCTGAACCTGCCCTGCCATCACTTCAAACAAGAGGTTGTGACGCGCTGGAACTCCACCCTCTATATGCTGCAGAGGATGAAGGAGCAGCAAAAGGCCATTCAAGCCTATACAGCCACCTACGACATAGGAAAAGGAGTGGGGATGCGCCTGAGTCAAGCGCACTGGAGACTGATTTCCGTGTTGTGCAAGGTTCTGCAGCCGTTTGAACTTGCCACACGAGAAGTCAGTTCCGATACTGCCAGCTTGAGTCAGGTGATTCCCCTGAACAGGCTGTTGCAGAAGCAGCTGGAGAAAGTGAGGGAGGAGCTGGTAAATCATTGCGATTCCACCAAGCATGTAGCTCTTGTGGATGAAGCCCTTCGTACGCTTTGCCAGGATGCGAGGGTGGTCACTCTTTTAAAGTCAGAGGAATACTGTCACTCACCGGACTGTGAGTGCCATTTCTCCTGTGTTTAGGAACCGTGGCCGTCCGCCATCCTGAGGGTCTGCGCATGTGCAGCCCTTATGAAACCTTCAGTACCTGTTGCTTTTAATTAATTGGATGATCAGGAAACCCTCCCTATTTAAACCACCTGTGATCAATACCTAGTTGCCTGATCTTGGAGTCTCATTCCCCATGAGCCTCTGAAGGTATTCCTGTGTTTCCTCGTGTATTCAGCTCCAGCTGATTCCTGTCTACTACGATTGTGGTTTCCAGACCACTTCAACTCTCCTGTGATCATCGTGTATGCACTGAGCTGATTCCTATCTGCTACTGCTGTCGGATCTCAGACCGTCTCAACTCTCCTGTGTTCATCGTGTCTGCACTCAGCTGATTCCTATCTGCTACTGCTGCCGGATTCCAGACCGCCTCAACTCTCCTGTGTTCAGCGTGTCTGCTTTCCGCTGCCTCCGTTAATACTGCCGGGTTCCAGACCGTCTCAACTCTCCTGTGTTCATCGTGTCAGCTCTCCACTGATTCCTATCTGCTACTGCTGCCGGATTCCAGACCGTCTCTACTCTCCTGTGTTCAGCGTGTCTCCCCTCCGCTGCCTTCGCTGCTACTGCCGGATACCAGACAGCCTCAACTCTCCCGTGTTCATCATGTTTCCAGTTTTACTTACTACTGCTTCCTGAGTATTGCTCCTTTGATGACCGGTTACCTTTCGTGCGCTGCACCAACCTGATTACCGCTTCCATCCTCCAGTGGTCTCTCCTTCTGCCGGCGTTCAGCCGTTCAGGTATCCCTGCACTTCTCCTTGACAGCCTGCTCTCCTGAACCGCGGTATGCATACTTTCCATTGACTTTGCTATTGTGTTGCATATCCGTCTGGACTGTGTTGTGTTCATCTCCGGAGTCTTCCATCTACTGAAGCTATCGTTACTATTGACTTTGTTTCCTATTACCTGGATCTCTATCGTGACTTTGTATACTTCAAGCAGCGCTTGTCAGTTATTATTGTATTGTGGTTATCATCATGGGATCAAGTTCCGTGTGCCACCCGTGTATCCTCTGTATTCCATTCATCTCCTCGTGCCCCTCCTCAAATATATATAGCAGTGGTACAACTTGCTGAACGCAGACCACTGACTCCTGTTTCCCATTGGCACCAGTTTCAAGTATCCTCTCACATAAGCAGTGGTACAACTTGCTGTACGCAGACCACTGACTTCCCCGTTACCTACTTGCATCTGGAACCCATTCCTTCACTATAGACAGTGGTACAACTTGCTATACGCAGACCACTGACTTTCACTACCTCCTCTCTACTCCTGGACATTCCTCCTCACTATAGCAGTGGTAGAATGGGCTGTAAGCAGACCACTGACTCTCCTCACGTTTACTTGTCCATCTGGTTCCTCGTGTTCATACATCTAAGTCATTACCAGTTGCTGCTAGTCATAGACTTTCCTTGAGCATTCTCTCACCATCTGCTGATTCTCCTGGTCCGTTGTCACCCTGCTACCAGAGGACCATAGTACCAGCTATATTACTCTGGTAAGAACATCATCTGGTGATATCCTGGGCAAAGACTCCTAGTGCCCGTGACAAATACATTCTGGCCACCGTGCTCGATCCTCGGTTTAAAGCGTATGTTGTGTCTCTGTTTCCAGCGGACACAAGTCTACAGCGGTGCAAAGACCTGCTGGTCAGGAAATTGTCCTCTGAAGAGGACCGTGACATGCCACCAGCTCCTCTATCAGTTTCTTCCACACCTGTGGCTGCGAGGAAAAAGCTCAGTTTTCCTCAAAGACCCGCTGGCGGGGATGCTGAGAACATCTGGTCCGGACTGAAGGACCTGCCAACCATTGCAGACATGTCTACTCTCGCTGCATTTGATGCTGTCACAATTGAAAAAATGGTGGAGGATTATTTTGCTGACACCATCAAAATAGACATGTCAGACAGTCCATATTGTTACTGGCAGGAAAAAAAGGCAGTTTGGAAGCCCCTGTACAAACTGGCTCTATTTTACCTGAGTTGTCCCCCCTCCAGTGTTTACTCCGAAAGAGTTTTTAGTGCAGCGGGGAACCTGGTCAGTGAGCGGCGAAGGAGGTTGCTTCCTCACAACGTTGAAAAAATGATGTTCATAAAAATGAATTCTCAAGTCCTCAATCAAGCACAGCAGTGCCCTACAGATAATACAGAGGGACCTGTGGTTGTGGAGTCCAGCGGGGACGAATTGATAATGTGTGAGGATGAGGAAGTACACACTGAAGGGGGCCAGGAATCAGAGGATGAGGATGAGGATGACATCTTGCCTCAGTAGAGCCAGTTTAATTCTATTAGTAGTTCCCAAAAAGAGGAACTGCCACTTCTATTTAATACTTTAATTCTATATGTAGTTCCCAAAAAGAGGAACTGCCACTTCTATTTAATACTTTAATTCTATTAGTAGTTCCCAAAAAGAGGAACTGCCACTTCTATTTAATACTTTAATTCTATTAGTAGTTCCCAAAAAGAGGAACTGCCACTTCTATTTAATACTTTAATTCTATATGTAGTTCCCAAAAAGAGGAACTGCCACTTCTATTTAATACTTTTATTGTATATGTAGTTCCCAAAAAGAGGAACTGCCACTTCTATTTAATACTTTAATTATATTAGTAGTTCCCAAAAAGAGGAACTGCCACTTCTATTTAATACTTTAATTCTATATGTAGTTCCCAAAAAGAGGAACTGCCCCTTCTATTTAATACTTTAATTCTATTAGTAGTTCCCAAAAAGAGGAACTGCCATTTATATTACTACGTTCATTGTTTGTGTATTTCAAAAAAGAGGAACTGCCATTTCTATTTATATTTTCTTTCTATATGTAGTTCCCAAAAAGAGGAACTGCCATTTCTATTACTACTTTCTTTCTTTCTGTATTTCCAAAAAAATATAACTGCGGTCTTAACTGCTATGTTGGTGTTAGACGTACATCCGGTGTCCACCATCTGTGCAGTGGTAATCAGACCAGTTGAGGGTTTTATATTGTGGCCCCGGTACCAAATTGGGTACCGGGGCCACTACACTACGCAGTCCAGATAGATGCGTATCAGATATTAAACTACATTCAATGTTGGGGCCAAATCCAAAATTAATTAAAATGACCTGTCATCGTCAAAAACAAGAGGTTTTGACGCGTTAGAACTACACCCTGTATATGCTGCAGAGGATGTAGGATCAGCCATCTGTAGAGTGAAATTCAGACCAGTTTATGTTTTTTTATTGTGGCCCCGGTACCAAATTGGGTACCGGGGCCACTACACTACGCAGTCCAGATAGCTGTGCAGTGGAATTGAGAACAGTTTATGTTTTTTTATTGTGGCCTCGGTACCAAATTGGGTATCGGGGCCACTACACTACGCAGTCCAGAAAGCTACCTCGGTCCAACGATTTGGACTAAAAACAATATTGTGAAGTGTGAGGTGTTCCAAATACACTGGAAATTAGTGGAAATGATTGTTATTGAATGTTATTGAGATTAATAATAGCGTAGGAGTGAAAAACCAACAAAAAACTAGATTTTAGCACTTTTTATGCTTTTTTTTAATAATAAATCAGAACCCAAAACCATAAATCAGAACCAAAACGTTTCGTCAGGTGTTTTGGCAAAACAAATCAGAACCCAAAACCTCAAGCTAATCAGAACCCAAAACCCAAAACACTAAAAGTGCCCTGTGCACACCCTTATTTTCTACAGCATTGTGCTTTTTGATAAAATACCACATACTTGCCTACCTTTGGCAAGTTGTATGCAGGAGAGGGGTGTTTCTAGAAGGCGAGAGTGAATTGCGTCATTTTGGCTCTGCCCCCGCGTCAAGTATGCCGTTTTGTCGCAGGGGTGGGGCCAAAATGACGCGATTCGAGACTGACCCGAATTTCGGGAGTCTCCCGGACATTCCGGGAGAGTTGGCAAGTATGAAATACTACGATCTTCATGCATTAATTCTGAATTTCACCAAATAGCCTGACCGGTTGTTATTATTTTTGCTTTATTTATTATTATACTGTAGTTTATGTAGCACCAAGACATGAATTGCTTACTAGTACCGTTGTTTCCTATGAATTGTATATGGCCATAATTGTGGCACACATGAAGTTGAATAAAGGCTGTGGGGGATGGGGAGGAAGGGAGAACAGGGGAGGTGACGTCAGTGATCAAATAGGATATAATTCTGAACTTTGAGTATAGAAAAGCACCGTCCATCTGATTAAGATATGTTATCTTCATTTACAACAAAAAATATACACAACACATGGCAAATATATATATTAAAAAGATACAGAAATTAAGTTTAGAGTCCCTTCAAGCACACTGCTTCCCACTGTCCTCTATTTCCAACACATAATACAATTAAAATATACAGTTAATTTAACTTTAGACCATAATCAACCATCCAATGCTATTAATCTAAATAACTAAAAAAACAGAAAGTGATAAGCCCATGCTAGCATGTTAGTTAATAGGTAAGAAGGAAATAAAATGTTTGTATAAAAAGGTTTCTTCTTTATTTTATTTTAGCACAAAAGTAGATTTTTTTTCTTCTGAAGATGAAAAAGAAAACTTTTGTGAAATTTGCAAAGTGAAGTATCTGAGCAACTACAGCATTATTTCTTATATTGCCAAAATCATTACATCCCTTTAACCACCTCACAATCCACCTGAAAAAAGGATCAATTACATGTTGCACAATTTGCATTCTGCTATACTGAAATGCATTTTTGGAAATTAACAAAGTAATAAATGGCAAGTTTGAATGTGATAATGATAGTTCATTTCAAAATTTTATGAGCAATAACAAACTGAGTGCAAACTATCCAACTGTGACTTTTAGTAATATCTGGCAATTTAATATTGAGTTATTCTTCAAAAGAGAAACTTCCCTAAAAGTATCCCTAACTCTACAAGTTACTGCTATAGACAGTATAGGGAAACAAAGCAATAAGCCCCAAATTATGCCAAAATGTCACATAATTCAACCATATTAGTTCATCAAATGTCAGTAATTATTAGCACATAATCCAGCATTATCATTTCTTGAAATAAAAAATATTTGTAAAAGTCCCTATGCATTTTAGTATAGCAACAACTCACCTATTCATTGCAGTTTGGTCATGAGTTGTGGAAACTAGAAGACGCTCATAGAATTGGTCACTTGAAAGCGCTCTCACATTCCATTGCCGATTATGAGGTACAAAAAAGAAAACAGCCAATTAAATACTTTTCTTGACAAGGGCTTGCTTGCAAAAAATACACTTATTTTTTATATGGATTTTCAGATTTAGTAAAACTTGGGGGATGCAAATTAACACATTTTTAGTTCAGTAGAAGTTCAGTAGAAGTATAGTACTATATAATTGCCATTGAATCAAATTCTTTTATTGTTTAAATAATAACAAATGCACATTTATTGTTTACATACCCTGCAATACTGTCTAACTACTGTCACTAACATATTTCAAGGCAAAAGAATGCAGATTACTTGCTGGTGCAGTGGCCAGAAAATCCTGTCCTTACTCCTCTCAGTAAATTGACATGAACTACGAGCGGTATATTTACTAAACTGCGGGTTTGAAAAAGTGGATATGTTGCCTATAGAAACCAATCAGATTCTAGCTGACATTTTGTAGAATGTACTAATTAAACGACAACTATAATCTGATTGGTTGCTATAGGCAACATCCTTCAAACATCTTGTGACAGGATGTGCTTACTCTGCCACCCTGTCTTTCTCTCTCAACAGTTTATGTGTTGTCTAAGCACATAAGGATTCCCTTACCATTAGCAACCAGCTGATCACTACTACTGCCAACTGCACAGTAGTAAGAGAATAGTCGTTGTCACCGCCAGGCTCTTTCACTGGTACCTGGAACTGTTTGCTTCTGGGTGTTGAATACAGCTGCTGCAGCACCTCTTTGTTGGTGACTGGCTGATTCCTCCTGACTGCTGGCTTTGGATCGGGACTGCTGGGCATTAGGCAGAGCATTGACACAGGACATTGGCTTTAACACAAAACAGCCGGGGAACGGATTAGAGTTTAGCTATTGGTCACAGGAATACAGCGGGCAATAGGCATCATACAGGATTTTGTACAGAATGGTGTATCTTGCTCTTAAAGAGCCCTAGTACTGTTATGCTCTTCTGTGGTAAAGATGAACCCCTCAGAAGTACACAGATATTACACGTTTCATGGGCAAGGTTGTCCCATTTTATACAGTATCTTGCACAGATACTGGCAAGAGGTAATCTGGCCCATCTCTATACCTGGCACCACCAAGCCTACAATATCACATTTAATCAGGAATCATTACCTAAAATTTGATTTAACACGATCTGTGATTTCCCAAATTACTAGCTGTTTCATGATTGAAACAGTTTAGTTATATTTCTAACACGAACAGGATACAAAGAAGTTGACCAACTGTGGTGCCGTCAAGCTAAAGAATGTGGAGGTCACTCTCAGACAAATGGATTTCTTTACCAAGACCAATATTTTCCATCAATTGAAAAAATAAAACAGTGACTGTGGTATATGCAAATGTTTGGTTTCTTCTAGCTCAGATTTAGTAATATATTCTTAGGTTCTTCTTCCAAGCACTGCAGATTAGAGAACTACCCACAGATTTTCTGTCAATACTCTAGTCTGGAGACGGTGATAGCCATTGCAAAACAGCAATCTTTCAATTTGTGATATTTTTGGATTGTTGTCTTTTCAAAATATCCATCTTATTTTCAGCTTCAGATTCTTCACTGATTTTGGGTAATATATTCTAGTCTTTATTTATGTTTAATTCAATAAATTTGTCTTCCACCTAGGCAATATTCTCTGTGTCTCTGGAGTCACATTAACATACAGCATAAAAGATGCTTCTCCTATTTGTTTGTTTTCCATATATCCATCGTGTTTGTGGCTGTGACAGGATGGACCACCTATGCCACCCTGTCTGTTGTTGCTGGGAACTGGCTGGGCTTATTTTGTCACTGTCCCCTTTCATTGTTCTTAATATGCCCATCCTGCCATAGTAGGAGGAGCCTGCTGCCACCACTGGGCTCCTTTATGGCGCCCAGAACCACGTTCCTTCTGGGTAACTGTCACTGCTAGTATACTCCCATGCTGGTACACTTGGGCTGGTACCCCTGACTGCGTACTATGGATCAGGGTGCTGTGGATGGATCCCACTGCCTATCACACTGGCCAAAGCTGCTGGGTAGTGGCAGAGTGGTGGTACTGGAGAGCTGGGTCCAACCTCAGAAACAGCCAGAGAGCGGATTAGATTTAGGGTCTAATCTGCAGGTTACAGGAATACAGCAATATTGAAGATGTTTTCAAGCAGGTCTTTGAAGCAAGTGATGTTTATTGGCTCTCACACTGGCTGAAGGTACCAGGTGATCAGGTCAGATGGAACATCAGAATGATACATTTCAGTGTACAGGACAGTGCTTTTTATACAGATTTGGACACAGGCTATTTTTAGAATCAGGATGTAACCTGTTTACCAAAACATAGATTTACATGCATTTCAAAGCTAACAATATTTACACTTATCTGTAATATCTTAAAAACCTTGCTGTGATTTCCTGCATCTTATTTCAGAGGCAGGAGATCTACTAGCAAGTCAAAAGGTCTAATTGACATGAATACTTTCTTCAGGCAGTTGCAGAATACACATTACCAAAGAAAGGTACAAACCTCAAACAAGTCATTTCTCTGCATCACATTACACAAAAGACTTTCTAAACAAAGGCTCATTGTTTTAGATATATACATCAGAAATAAGGCATTTCCTTTGGCAAGGTTAAAACAGAACACAACTAATTTTCTCATATATAAAGATTTCCTATATCAAAATATACTCAATATCAAAAATAAGTGCATTGGCAAGTATATAAATAAGTGCCCTGCGCTATTTCCTTTAAATAGGTTTATACCATAAGTTATTTATTAGTGATCCAGTCACGTTGGCCTAAAGGTAAAATATTTGCCACATTCAGTACACATTACCTTGTTTCAAAATATTTCTGGATTATTTTGCATACTTCACACATTGACTTTTGCCAGGAAGTTGTAGGAAAATCTTCTTTCTGACAACTCTTTCATGCAGGTCATATATGAGTAAACAATGCTGTACTATGGACTTATGAACTACTGTCAGATAAACCTTTCTGCAGATCCTTTGCAGTGATTATGTGTTCTGCCTTGCATATTGAAACAGTTTATAAGCTATAGTATTAAAGATTTTTCTGGGTCTTCCAGATCTTGTCTTGTTTTTATCAATTCCTCATAACACTCAAATCTTTAGATGTTCTTTGAAACCCATCTTTTTTTTAGAGATGACCTTATCCCCGATAACACTATTCACACTAATGCACCCTCAAAACTGTCTCAATCTCCACTTTGAACCACATTTGCTTCTCTTGTTTCAGCCTTGCCTTCTTCCACTTAGAATGTAAGCTTTCTAATGAGCAGATTCCTTCCTACCCTTTGTTTTCATGTTTGTGTTTATTTTGTCTACCTTCTATGTCCCTGCTTTATGTATGTACTGTTTTCCCTACTATACAGCGCTGTGGAGTACTGTGATGCCTTACAAATCTACCATAATAATAATAATTATAATAATAAGAAGAAGAAGCATTTTCTACAATGTTTCAGACAGTGGAAGTTACAAGTATTATATATATTTTTCTAGTCTTCCTTTGCTTTGTAACATTTATTTATTAGATAAACTTTTTGGCACTAATTACGTAGCACTGTACAGAGAACTCACATCAGTCCTTGCCCCATTGGAGGTTACAGTATAGGTTCCCTAACATACACACACAGACAGACCAAGAGAGACTAAGGTCAATTTAATATTAGCCAATTAACCTACTAGTAAGTTTTTGGAGTGTGGGAGGAAAGCAGAGCATCTGTAGGAAACCCACCCAAACACGGAGAAAACATACAAACTCGCCACAGGTCATGGTCAGGAATCAAACTCATGACCTCAGTGATGTGAGGAAGAAGTGCTAACCACTAAGCCACCGTGCTGCCCATAATGCACAAACACTTAAACACACACATGGACAAAACCTGTAATATACTGCACCCCCCCCCCCTTCTTTGGCAATAACAGCTGGACTAGAATCTCCCTCTTACTTTATCTCTCCTTCCTTCCTATTTCCCCCACTATCCCAGGAACATTGAAAGATGGGAATGCAAGAAAATTGTAATATTGGAATAGGATGTTATATAAATAGATGTTAATAGTAGGAATGTGCACCGGCGACTTTTGGTGTCTCATGTTTTGTGTTTTGGATTCGGATTTTCACGATGTTTTGGGTTCGGATTTGTTTCGCAAAACACCTGCCGAAAGGTTTTGGTTCGGATTTAAGGTTTTGGGTTCAGATTTTTTTTGAAAAAAGTATAAAAAGTTCAAAAATCAAGTTTTTGGGCTTATTTTCACTCCTACGCTATTATTAACCTCAATAACATTCAATAACAAGCATTTCCACTAATTTACAGTGTATTCTGAACACCTAACAATATAGTTATTAGTCCAAAACGTTGCAACGAGGTATCTTTCTGGACTGCGTAGTGGAGTGGTCCCCACAATATAATAAGAAAACCATCAACTGGTCTTAATCGCACCAAAAAATGTACCTGGACTGCGTAGAGGAGTGGTCACCACAATATAATTTAAAAACCCTGAACTTGTATGATTCGCACCAATAAATGTATCTGGACTGCGTAGAGGAGTGGGTCACCACAATATAATAAGAAAACCATCAACTGGTCTGAATCGCACCTATAAATGTACCTGGACTGCGTAGAGGAGTGGGTCACCACAATATAATAAGAAAACCATCAACTGGTCTGAATCGCACCAATAAATGTACCTGGACTGCGTAGAGGAGTGGGTCACCACAATATAATTTAAAAACCCTGAACTTGTATGATTCGCACCAATAAATGTATCTGGACTGCGTAGAGGAGTGGGTCACCACAATATAATAAGAAAACCATCAACTGGTCTTAATCGCACCAAAAAATGTACCTGGACTGCGTAGAGGAGTGGGTCACCACAATATAATTTAAAAACCCTGAACTTGTATGAATTGCACCAATAAATGTATCTGGACTGCGTAGAGGAGTGGTCACCACAATATAATTAATAAAAAACCCTCCACGGGTCTGAATTTCCCCAAAAAAAATTCTGGACTGTGTAGTGGGGTGGCCCCGGTACTAAATTTGATACCTGGCCCACAATACCTCCTCCAAGTTCCAAGTGTAGTGTTTATAACATATTGACACTACACTAATTCTAGCACGTCAAACCCTCTTGTTTTAAATAATGACAGGGCATTTAACTTTTGATTTAATTTTTTGAATTTGTTGACATTTTCTTTTACTTTTTGAACATGGCAAACGACTGTTGAATGGTCACATAATGCCAAAAAAATAGTTGCAAGATGGAATTGTCCTTGGGCCCTCCCACCCACCCTTATGTTGTTGAAATAGGACATGCACACTTTAACAAACCAATCATTTCAGCGACAGGGCCTACCAAAAAACTGTGGCTGAAATGATTGGTTTGTTTGGGCCCCCACACCAAAATAACAATTCATCTCTCCCTGTACAAACTAAACAGGCTCTACTGAGGAAAGATGCCGTCCTCATCCTCAACCTCTGAGTCCTCTCCCCCTACAGTGTGTACTTCCTCCTCCTCACACATTATAAATTCGTCCCCGCTGGACTCCACAACCACAGGTCCCTCTGTACTATCTGGAGGGCAGTGCTGTACTTCATTGAGGAATTGATTATTCATTTTTATAAACATCATTTTTTCAACGTTGTGAGGAAGCAACCTCCTTCGCCGCTCACTGACCAGGTTCCCCGCTGCACTAAAAACTCTTTCCGAGTACACACTGGAGGGGGGACAACTCAGGTAAAATAGAGCCAGTTTGTACAGGGGCTTCCAAACTGCCTTTTTTTCCTGCCAGTAACAATATGGACTGTCTGACATGTCTATTTGGATGGTGTCAGCAAAATAATCCTCCACCATTTTTTCAATTGTGACAGCATCCAATGCAGCGACAGTAGACATGTCTGCAATGGTTGGCAGGTCCTTCAGTCCGGACCAGATGCTCTTTTAGGAAAACTGAGCTTTTTCCTCGCAGCCATAGATGTGGAAGAAAATGAGGGTGGAGCTGTTGGCATGTCATGGTCCTCTTCAGAGGACAATCTCCTGACCAGCAGGTCTTTGCACCGCTGTAGACTTGTGTCCGCCGGAAACAGAGACACAACATACGCTTTAAATCGAGGATTGAGCACGGTGGCCAGAATGTATTCCTCTGACTTTAAAAGAGTGACCACCCTCGGATCCTGGCAAAGCGTACGAAGGGCTACATCCACAAGAGCTACATGCTTGGTGTAATCGCAATGGCTTACCAGCTCCTCCCTCACTTTCTCCAGCTGCTTCTGCAACAGCCTGATCAGGGGAATGACCTGACTCAAGCTGGCAGTGTCGGAACTGACTTCTCGTGTGGCAAGTTCAAATGGCGGCAGAACCTTGCACAAAACGGAAATCATTCTCCAGTGCGCTTGACTCAGGCGCATCCCCACTCCTTTTCCTATGTCATAGGTGGCTGTGTAGGCTTGAATGGCCTTTTGATGCTCCTCCATCCTCTGCAGCATATAGAGGGTGCAGTTCTAGCACGTCACTACCTCTAGTTACTCGGATCGGAAAGGTTCGGGTGGGCTCGGATTCACAAAATCCGAGTGCGCTCATCTCTAGTTAATAGTGATAATATAGTAAAAACTATTAGTTTATACATATGATTTGTACTATGATTTTGAGTTGCCTAAAGTATGTACTGTTTTAATACATTAATTTTATTTTTGTTGAAGTTATGAAGGACTGGAGTAGGTAAGGTCTACATCTCACTAGAGAAAATATGGATGTGTTATCCTATGAAGAGTACAGGGGTAGCAACTATACAGTAACATGATGATAAAGATGATGTTACTCATATTTCTGGAGGTATTGTATATGGTTAGTGGTAGTTTTTATGATTTGATTAATAATAATAATAATAATAGAAATAATAATTATTATTATTATTATTATTATTATTGTGGCCGGGTACTCCGAGTACGTCGACCATCTTGATATTTACTCCAGCGCCAGAGGGGTTAAATCACCGGCGCTGGGTGCTATGTTCAAATGTGTTTAATTTAATAAAAATGTAATTTTGAGTGTGCGCTGCTAGCGCTGCGGTGGGTGGTATCCAGCACCGTAGCATAGAAAGGGTTAATCCCGCCGCTAGGAGCCAGGGAATGTCTAAATGTATGTCTAAATGTGTAATTAAATAAATGCAAAAATGTAGTGTTTGTGTACGCTGCAGCATCGGTAGTCATATGGTGTACAGCAGGGAAGGGGTTAACTCCCAGAGTTAGGAGCAGGGAGAGCAAGCATGTGCATTTACTGTAAAACTGTGTATTATAAATGTATGAATGTGAAGAGTAAATGTATATAAAGTAAAATGGCACTTACCTTGTGCTGGTGCTGCAGAGGCAGTCCTGGGTCCCCTTCACCCTCCGGCAGCCAGCTTCAGTGGCTACCGGAGGGGCTTAGCAACCAGCCTCCTAGAATCCAATGGATCCAGGAGGTGCAACGCTTCCTGGAGTTCCCAGGAAGCTAGGTCCCTAGCTGGAGCTCTAAGAGCTTCAACTAGTGTCAGGCCCGGGACTGCTGCCCCGAAGTCAGCTTGGGAGGGAGATTTAAAAAATAAATCTCCCTCCCTAGACAAAACGGCACCAGGGGAGGAGTGTGGGCTGAGTCCCCCTCTCTCTGGCAGCTCGTAGACAGGGGGAAGTATACTCCCCCCCTGCCACTAACGTTTATGTAAAAATATGTTGACCTCTCTGGTTTTATTCATGTAGACTGCACGTGAATCAACCCAGATTGGTTAAAGGGACAGGAGGCAGCACAGTGGCCTAGTGGTAAGCACTTCTGCCTCACAGCACTGTGGTCATGAGCTAGATTCCTGACCATGGCCTTATCTGTGTGGAGTTTGTATGTTCTCCCTGTGTTTGCGTGGATTTCCTCCGGGTGCTCCGGTTTCCTCCCACAATCCAAAAACATACTGCTAGGTTAATTGGCTGCTATCAAAAATTGACCCTAGTCTCTGTCTGGCTGTCTCCCTGTCTGTCTATCTCCCTCTTTGTCTGTCGGTGTGTGTGTCTATATTAGGGAATTTAGACTGTAAGCTCCAATGGGGCAGGGACTGATGTGAATGAGTTCTCTGTACAGCGCTGCGGAATTAGTGGCGCTATATAAATAAATGATGATGATGATGATGATGTTAAGACTAGTCTCCAAATGTGTATAAAAAGAGCCCTGGTTTGTACTGAAAATTATTACTGTTTCTTCTGACCTCTTGAACACTGGTACCTTCAACCAGTGTGAACTTAACATGTTAGGACTAAATAAACATCACTTGTTTCAAAGACCTGCTTGACAACTTCTTCCATGCTGAAATTCCTGTGACCTACACATTAGGCCCAACTCTAATCCGTTTCTTGGCTGTTCCGAGGTTTGGACCCAGTTTTCCGGTATCACCGCTCTGCCCGCTACCCAGCAGCTCTGGCCAGAGTGATTGGCCAGGCGGGAGTCCAGTGGTGGCATCAGCTTAAGCCCCTCCTACTGCAGTTAGAGGGCGCATTTGGGATAAAGAAAGGGAACGGTGCAAAGTAAGTGCAGCCGGTTCCCAGCAGCAACAGATAGGGTGGCATAGGTGATCCATCCTGTCACAATTACTATTAATATTATTACTATTATTATTATTATTATTATTATTATAATTATAAATGTATGAAATGTGAAGAGTAAATGTATACGGTCATTTTAATGTTCACATTTCCATTAAAATTAGTGTTTTTAAGTTTTTTCAAGCATAATTTAAATAATTTAAATATTTATTTTTACAGATGAAATTTTGATTAAGCTTTGCAGTATTCAAATATTAAATAATATTTTTAATAAAAGTAACTACTTTTTAAATCAAACATTGAATACTACTGGGTTTGAATGTCTAAGGGATGTCTATTAACAGTAATGTCTAAGGCATGTCTATTAACAGTATTATATGGTTACAATTACATTATGAAAGGTATACGATATGGCAACATGCTTTGCACCAAGCTACGCAAACATATTTATGTCCCAGTGTGTTTTTCATATAGGAAGGTTTATATTAGAGATGCTCAGGCTCAGTTCCTCGAGAACTGAATACACCCGAAATTAGCATATCCATATATTCGCGTTCTTTCGGAATCGAAAACGAGGCAAAACGTAATCGTTACGTCGTCGGATCTCGGATTTCGTGAGTTTTGAAATCTAGAAATACCGCCCTCCACTGAGATCTAGCGCCATTTGAAAGAGGGACACAGAAGGGGTAGCACAGTGTGTAGAGCAGTTGCGCAGCAACATAGATAGAATGGAAAGAGGAGGGGGTAGCAGTGTTCAACAAAGTCTACAGTGACATTCAGGAGAGCTCCATTGCTCCATTGCTAATTCTCATTGCTGAAAAATACTAGTGCTGGCAGGCTTGTTGTATTTCTGCAGTTACATTCTACTGTGTTATATAGGTAACAAACAAAGAGGAAAGCTAATCAATGTTTAATTCAATTTGAGCTTCTTCCTTTTCATTTTCCTTCTTCAAGGACTAAAGTTGCATATATTATCTCTCTGTTATCTGGTCAGGCATTGGCCTGGGCTTCTCCTCTGTGGGAACGGAATGATAATCTTTTTAATGACTGTACTACTTTTATCTCTACTTTTAGGAGAATTTTTGATGAACCTGGACAGGTTATTTCTTCAGCTTCCAGTATCCTCTGTTTACGCCAGGGTTCGCGTTCTGTGGCCCAATATGTAATTGAATTTCGGACTTTTTCTTCAGAATTACAATGGAATGAAGAAACTTTAGTAGCCTTGTAGGATATCTCGATTTATTTCTCCAGTGTGTTTTAAACTTCAACTTCCTTCAGCCCTTTGGATCACTAATACCCTTCATATTTCTCTGCTAAAGTGGTCATAAATCGATTTTCTTCTCCTATTACCACTCATCCTCAACCTGAGATTCAGCAAAATGAAGATTTAGAGATTAAACAGTTATTGCATTCCAAGTACTCCAAAGAGGTGTTGAAATATCTAGCTGACTGGAAAGGTTTTGGGCGCGAGGAGAGATCTTGGGTACGAGCATCGGATGTCAATGCACATATTCTATTGAAGAGATTTCATACCAAGTTTCCTAGGAAGTCTGGCCTTAGGTGTTCGGTGACCACCTTTAAAGGAGGGGGTACTGTCATACTCCACTCTCCAGGTACCTCTACTCAAGCCTCTAAACACTGACTGTCACTTTAATTTCTGTTGCTAGTGCAGACTATTAGTCATGGTCTGCACCTGTGATCATTACACCTGTTTGCTGGTCAGTGTTACTATTGGTCAGCCTCCCTTTATTAGGACCTTCCTTCCTTTCCTGCATTGCTGGTTCTTCAAGTCATATCTGTTATTCTGATGTCTCTGTTTGCATGCCTGTTACACTGCTGTGACCTGTTCCACAATCCGTGGTAAAGCTGCTGTGTTCATCGTTGCTGTGTGGTCATTGCTGCTGTTTGATGGATTCACTCAATCTCTACATGCCTGTTCCACTACTTGTGGTAAACGCTATGATCCACACCTGTTATCTGTTCCTCAACTCGTCGCAAGCTGCTGTATTCATCGCTGCTGTGTAGTCGTCCCTGCTGTTTGCTGGATTTCCCTTAACTTCTGCATGCATGTTCTACTGCTCGTGGTAAAACGCTATGCGCTACATCTGTTTCCTGCTTGACCTACATTGCTGACTTTGTTACCTGTTCCACTATCTGTGGTAAAGCTGGTATTTATTGCTGCCGTGTGTTCATTACTACTGGACCCTGGACTGTCTTGATCTCTGCATACCTGTCCCACGGCTTGTGGTAAATTCTTTGATTCACATCTATCATCTACTTGGCCTGTATTGTTAATTACTGTTACCAGCTCCACACTCCATATCAAGCTGTGTCTATCATGGCTGAATATGTTTGGACTTTGTTGATTCTTGTGCCTCAAGATTACTACTGATGGAGAATCTGATTACTGCATGTGCAGCTTGTATTAACGAATGTTGCTGAAAGTCACTATTCCTGCATGCCTTTGTGATCATCATTTGCAAAACACTCAAGTCTGCATTGAACTCTTGTATTAATGTTTTATAATAAAATGGTAATCTTTGTTACTACCATTTGATGTCCGAATTGGATCATTCCTCTGCCATATAACTTGTTCTCAGCTGTCACATTGGGAGCTTTCCTGGAGGGCCACAACCTGCAAGGTGGGAGATGCAGAAGCCCATACTCCCTTGCAGGAATCCCTGGTGAATACCTCCCATTTTGTTAGACTCCGCGCCTCAAGGGTAGTTTTAGTCAATACTCATTGAGACAGCAGGATCTCACTCCATTATTCGTGAGCTTACCTGACAAGAAGATTGCAGCAGCTGCAAGAGCAATTAAATTTGCCCAGCCACCAAATGAAACAAGAGGTGATGACAAGGTGGAATTCCACCCTGTATATGCTTCTGCGGATGGAAAATCGGCGAAAAACCATCCACGCTTACTCCACAAGCCATGACATTGGGAAAGGAGGGGGATGTATTTTAGTCAAGCGCAGTGAAGAATACCTTCCTTGTTGTGCAAGGTGCTGAAACCATTCAAAGTAGTCACCTGTGAAGTGAGTTTCAGACACTGCTAGCTTGAGTCAAGTGATTTCCTTAATTAGACTTTTGGAAAAGCAGCTTGAGAAACTGAGGGAGGCGATTAAACAAAGCAATTCAGCTAAGTATGTCAGACTTGTAGATCAAATACTTTATTCGCTTCGCCAGGATCCAAGAGTTATCAAAATCTTGAATCACTACATTTTGGCGAATGTGCTTGATCCTCGGTTTAAGAGTTATGTCTTCTCTTTGTTTCCAACTGACCCAGATCTGAGGAGATGCAAAAAGCTTCTGGTGAGCAAGATGACAGCTCAAGTGTTACGTGACAGGACGGCGTCTCCTCCTTCAGTTTCTCACTCAACTGCTGCTAGGAAAAATCTTAGCTTTCTCAAGAGACCCAGGGATGAAGCAGATCACTCAGCACCAAATTTTGACATCTGGTCTGGTCTAAAAGAATTGACCAAAAAAACGTGAAACCTCTGCCGTAACTCCACCTGATCCTACTATCAAAATCCAAAGGATGGTGCAGGATTATTTTCATGACAGCATAGAAATAGACACATCAGACAGTCCCTTTACATACTGGGAGGAAAAAAAGGGAATTTGAAAACCCATGTACCATCTCGATTTGCACTGCCTAAGCTGCTCACCCTCCAGTGTGTACTCGGAAAGAGTTTTTAGCACAGCCGGGAACCTTGTCAGCGATCGGCGTAGGAGGCTACGTCCTCAAAAAGTGGAAAAGATGATGTTCATAAAAACTTCAAGTTCCACGAGAAAGTCCTTTCCTGCCAATTACTTCAAAATACTGAGACTTCTGTAACGGTGGATTCCAGTGGTGATGAATTAATAATGTGTGAGGATGATGTACATACTGATGAGGGTGAGGATGAGGCTGATGATGATGACAACAACATCTTGCCACAGTAGAGTTAATAAGCACTGTTAACAGGTACCTAAGGTAACAGCACTGTTACCTTAGGTGCCTTAAGGCCATTGTTACCTTGTTTTGTGGGGGCCCAAACAATCCAAGCACTTCAGTCACAAGGAGTGGCACTTTTGTGCCTGAAGTGCTTGGTTTGTTAGTGTGCATGTCCTTTTTAAGATCCAACATAAGGGTGGGTGGGAGGGCCCAAGGACAATTCCATCTTGCACAACTTTGCTTTTCTGCCACTGCTGTGTGCCAATGTGTCCAAGATGTGCTAGGAGCTGACGTGTGTTTGAGTCATTGCTCTGTCGCTTAGCATCCAGCCAGGTCGCTGCAGAATTTGTCCGAAAGTGTATGAAAATAATAATGTGACCTGTGAGATGGTCAAAATTGACTGCAAATGACTTGAAATTAGTGTTATTGAAGTTAATAATAATGTAGGATAAAAAAAGAGCAAAATTATGTGATTTTAGCAATTTTTCTAAAAAAATCCAGATCCAAAACCAAAACCAAAACACAAAGCTAATCCAGATCCAAAACCAAAACCAAAACCACTTCATGGGGGTCAGTGAGCATCTCTAGTTTATATCAGTCTTTACAAGATATCCATCTACACATCAACAACAACCAGAAAAACCTTGAATTCATTGCAGATATAATCAACCAGAAAATCACTTTTTTGGATTTAGGGAGCTTTATAGAAGAAGGCAATGTAAAGATCTGCACGTATGTAAAACCAGTTGATTGTAATAAATATCTGCCCGCTAACAGCAACAACTCCCCTTGTTGGATAAGAAATATACCAGGTGGTCAATTCCAATGAGTAAGTAGAAACTGTATAGATAAGTAAACATATGAGAAACAAGGA
Organism: Mixophyes fleayi; assembly: GCF_038048845.1. Taxonomy (NCBI): domain Eukaryota; kingdom Metazoa; phylum Chordata; class Amphibia; order Anura; family Limnodynastidae; genus Mixophyes; species Mixophyes fleayi. The sequence continues at coordinate 111,734,276 of NC_134406.1, read as the reverse complement.
AAGATTATAGCTAAAAAGTTATTTAAAAGATATTACAATTACACATTGGTGAAATATGCATATGCAAAAAAATTCTAGACTATCAACAGAAACAAGTATCAGATAAGTTTGGAACAGTTTAATCACAATCTGTTCAACTTTTTTTTCTTTTTTTTATATAATCTCTTTTTATTGAAGTGAAACAGCATATACATATGTATGCAACAGAATTAACACAAAAATATACTACTTTAAGTATTTCGTTGCACATCAACAGTTGCAGGTTCACCTAAAGGGGCGTATATCTGCTTAACCTTTCTTATATAAGAATAATAAAAGAAAGTAAGGGGGATAGGGGATAGAAAGATAGAAGGGAAGGTAGGGAGGAAAAGCATGGGGGGGGAGGGGGAGCTGGGTTTCATACATTCCACTGAGCAAACAACACTGAGTATTTAAATTCGATCCATTCCGACCACATTACGTAGAAAGCTCTATTTTTATCCTCTGCCAAATAGATTATTTCATCCATTGCCATATAAAAGTCTATTTGTGTAAACTGTTCTTTTATCGTGGGAGCTAACTGTGATTTCCAGTGAACCGGAATCACAGCCTTGGCAGCACTATTGAGAAATTTTACAGAGAACTTTTTGTATTGAGAGACTGGCATGTTAATATCGTTGAGTAGCCAAAATCTCGGGCAGTTTGGTAGATCGGTTCCCACAATTGATTTGGAGATGAGAATAACCGCATCCCAAAAAGGTCTGATTGCCGCGCATTCCCACCATATATGTAAAGGGGTGCCAGAAGCTCCTTGACATCTCCAGCATATATCTGGGACCCCGGGGAACATCTTTGCCAAGAGGCTTGGGCATCGATACCACCTAGTTAATATTTTGTAGTGTGTTTCCACCACTCTCAAACTAATTGAGCTGGCTTGAGTGCGCTAAAATATGACTCCCCATTTTGACTCAGGTATGTCCATGTTTAACTCACGGTCCCAGTCCCTGGTGAATTTGGGTAGATCTTTGAATAGATGTACGATCAAGATCTTATATATAAATGATAATGTATGCCTGGGGCATTGAGCCGCCGTGCATAGGGCCTCAAACTGCGTGCATGTCCTACCCGCCTCCTTGAGGACTCCCCTAGAGCCTGCAAAGTGTCTCAATTGAATATGCCTCCAAATTTCCACATTGGGTAAGCCCCATTTTGCCTGTAGATCGGCAAAAGGTATGACTCCAGACCTCCTCACCAGCTGGCCGACACGGGTTATCCCCGCTTGGATCCAAAGTTGGAAGGACTGTCTTGCGAGGCCCGGGGGGAAATCTGGATTGTCAAATAGTGCCGTCAAGGGAGAGTGTTTTGTGGAAATGTTTGGAGTAGTTCGACCATCTGGCCAGGGTAGGGGAAATAGTCGGGTGTTTAATCATGGGAAGAGAAGACTGCCATGGGACAAGATCAATAGCTGTGTCTAATACATAATCCTCAATCCAAACCCATTGTCTGTCTCCTCCTCCTCTTGTCCAGTCAAGAACCCTGTTCAGCATAACCGCATCATAATATGTTGAAAAATGTGGTAGCTGAAGACCACCGTCACGTTTCCGCCTATATAGTATGTCATGCTTGAAACGAGGTCTCCTGCCCCTCCACACAAAATGTCTAATTGCCTTATGTAGATCATTGAACCATGAAGTGGGGAGATGGATGGGGAGTGTGTGAAGGAGATATAGGACTCTCGGGAGTAGATTCATTTTTACAATATTAACTCTACCCATCAGGGAAAAGTCCATCTGAAGCCAGTCCCTTAAGTTGGAACGTATAGTTGCAGTAATGGGTAGGAAGTTATCTGCAAAAATCTTTGAGTTGTCTTTATTTATGATCACTCCCAAATACTTAATATGTGTGGAGTGCCAGGCAAAGGGGAAAGCCAACATCAAGCCTTCAATTACGTTAAGTGGAGAGGAAATATTGAGGGCCACTGACTTTGAGAAGTTAATTTTGCAATTGGATAGCTCTCCGAAGGTACGGACTTCCGAAACTAAGTTCGGAATAGAGACAATTGGGTTCGTGAGGAGTGCAAAAAGATCATCTGCGAAGAGTGCTAGTTTAAATTCTCTCCCTCCCATCCGGAGATATCCGAGTTTGCTCTAATTGACTGCGCGAGAGCGTCCATACATAAGATGAAAATCAAGGGAGAGAGGGGGCAGCCCTGCCTTGTTGCATTGGCTATTTTGACGGGTTCTAATAGATCTCCATTAACTCTAACTCTGGCCGTCGGGAGTGTGTACAATGTTTGGATTCTTGCCAGTCCCACAGGCCCCAAACCCAAATGCCTAAGTGTCCACTGCATAAAATCCCAGTCGACTCTATCAAATGCCTTTTCCGCATCTGTGGATAGTAAGACGGTTGAATTACTGGTAAAGGTGGCATGCTGGGTCAAATCAATTATTTTAGTGGTATTGTCACTGGCTTCGCGCCCTGGGACAAATCCTACCTGATCTGAGTAGATAATTTTAGGTAACAGTGAGTTCATTCTGTTTGCTATAAGTTTAGCATATAATTTAATGTCCACATTGAGCAGAGATATAGGTCTATAGCTTGGACAAAGTGCAGGGTCTTTTCCCTCTTTAGGCAATACTGTAATGTGGGCTGACAAAGAGTGATGTGAAAAGTGGGATTGGGCAGAAATCGCATTAAAGGCTTGAAGCATGAGTGGTATCAGTTTGACTTTAAAAGGTTTTGTAGTAAGATATTGTGAAACCATCTGGACCAGGACTTTTCCCCGAGGGTGTCGTTTTGATTGCTTCTTCTAGTTCCTCAGACGTGAAAGGCGCCTCCAACATTTGTATGGTATTTATATCTAACGTGGGAAACTGAACCCTCTCTAGATATTTAGCTATGCGTTCCAGCTTAACAGAGCGCTCTGCCAGCACTACCTTACTGTTGAGATTATAGAGGTTAAAATAATATCCATGAAACGTCTTAGCTATGTCAGAGGAGGTAACGCATATCTTCCCGGTTTCAGATTTAATGTGTGGTATATACTGTTAAGTGCGTATTGTCGCTAACCAATAACGATTGTCGAATCTCGATTTGTGTTTCCAACGCACAAAGATTTATTCTCAAAAAGTAGCAGTAGATATTCAAGCGAAAATTATAATAAGTACAGCCGTTACTTATCGCAGGCGCTCTGGATCCAGTGTACAGTCATTCAATCCTGAAGTCTGGGGATGAGATGTCTGCACACTACAGGAGGAGCTGCTGTTTATATGCACACAGAAATACAGTAAAACAATGCAGAATGGTATAGCTTGCTTCTATTGGTCCAGGTTTCAGGAAGATCCAAGGGGTTGTCAATCATTGGCTAGTTCAACCTAAAGAATCCAAAGGAGGGGGTCATCTCCTCAGGGGGTATGCTCCGATCTTCCCGCCAAGATTCCTTAGTCTTAAATAGTTCATAATTCCCTATCATTCATAACTTGCGTATGCACTCTGCGATTCCTTCGCAGAGTGGCCCGGACAGTTGCAAATGTTAAGAGGAGTATTATGATACCACACATGATATGATTCCTTCAACCTGTACCATATGTTTTACTGATATGCATATAACTTATGATATTACACATAAATACTACTATATTTAGACATAAATGACTATCTGTTGCAACTACCATTAATGTGTACTATTTTACAAGTGTGCGTGTGTGTGCGAATGTATGTAAAAGACTAAATACTGTTGTTGCCACGTGTTGCAGCTGCGTACGCCCTTTTACGCCGTAGCGTGCCCTTTTACGCCGTAGAGTGCCAAACGCATCTTTTCAGACAAAAACAACCAAGTTTGCTCGATTTTAATTGAAATGACGTTATCCAATATGCTGACTTCGACAGCTCCACCCTTTGATAGTATAATAAACTATCACCTAATCACCGTTTCAGGTTCAGGGTTATACAACACTTCTTCACAGACCATGATCTCGGTATCTGGTACCACCCTTTCAGTTTCAATCTCAGTGTTTCTCCTAGGAGACCATTTTCCACACTTCAACACAGTAGGAACACATTTGACACATAAACCAATCGCTAAGATGACACCCAGTATAAGGAGAAGGAGCTTACCTACATGAGCAACCATTTCCTGTACCCACTCCCCCAGACCGGAGAACCATTTCACAGGGTTCAACCACGAGAACCAACCTGTCACCTTTTCCCCGACCTCATATAACGAAGAATTATGGTTCCTTCGAAATTCCCATTTCAGTTGCAGAATTTGATCCATCTTCCGGTTTATAACCTCCTTAGGGTCATCCGTATTATTGGTGATGTACGTGCAACATTTGACACCGAACTAGGTGGCCAGTGTTACACAGTACCCACCAGTAATAGAGGTGAGATAATTTAGTACCAGTCTATGTTGCACCAACTCCTTCTTGTACGCTTGTAGCTCCCTTCCAGTATACCTGAAAGTGTCATCATACATCTCGGTGATATTATCTATTAATTTAGCTAGGTCTTGGATATATTTAAAGTTTAATGTTCCCCGAGCAGTCCTGGTGAGCTCTAGAGCAACCATAACTTGAAGACCAGCGGTTTCACTAATCAAGTTTGTAGCTATGGGTTCCTCACCAGGAATCATATTTCTCTTGCCACGGTGTTCATACTGTGTGTGTATGTATGGTGGTGATGTAGTCTTGTGAATATCAACCATTTCTTCATGAGTAACAGTCATGATTTCAGGAACCAGTTTAGCTAAGAAACACAAGCCCTTGGAACTCGGAGTTACCCAGGAATAAGCTTTCCTCCCACAAACAAAGTAAACATCATCAGGGAGTACACAAGGAACAGTATGCCCATTAATTATATCGCACAGAGTTTTGACGAAACTACCCATGCCTAGAGTCTTCATTTGCTCAAGACACGTGTCAGCATGGATGACATTCTCACGATTATTTATAGAGACTTTACCAATGGACATTTTCTTATGTTTGGTTATACGTTTATTTATAACTTCCATCAACATTCCTGCCTATGGGTGATTTTGTAAGTCTCCCTCCAACATGAGCGTGGCGAGCCATTGTCTGATCTGATAGGTCAGCCTCCCAATTCTCCAGACGCTTTGCATGAGATATATTTAGGCACAGAAAAGATCTGTCTACGGAGTATTGTCGAAGCGTCTGACTAGGGGACCTAGTGTTATTGTACCTCCCGTCTATGGGCCTCCCACCCCTCAATTCGAGTACTTCGGAAATGTTTAGAGGGAATGGCACTAGTCCTATATTATGCTGCCCCTGCGGCACGTGAGAGCACACCCAGCACTCGGTTTGGTTTAGCACCTTACCCACCAGGGAGTGATAATCCTCCAAAGGATGCCCGCCCATATTCAGATTATCAGTGGACTGGCATCGCTGGATGCATCTCTCCTCAACTAGGGAGTCACAGAACTTGCAGATGCAATACTCATCAGACAATAGCCCCTCACACTGTCTCCGAGTTCCTGAGCTAGCAGACCTTTTCATAACCCCCGGCCCAAGCTTGATAATGGGCTGCTCTGAGTATTCTAATAACTTTTCCTCTGCCTCCATCTCATCCGCATCACTACCAGAACCCTCCTCCGTCCTCCATCCTCCTTCACAAAAATAGAATGTCCTAGAAAAAGTAAAAACAAGGAAAATCCTGGAACAAAAGAAAAATAAAAACCGCTACTCCATCGCTGGACAGATAGTTCTAAAGGAACGTCTCTGGTTCAGGTGTCTCGACTGCAGGCTTTAGGTCTCCCGGAACAGACTCACAAGTGACAGATCTATGTCGTCGGTCTCAGTTTTATCTTGCACTTTCTCCGGGTTACGGACTCTCCTGCAGTGGGTGGAATGGACCCAAGTGTCTCTCTCTGCAACTTTCAGTGATGTAGTACTGGTCAGCAGCACTTGGTACGGGCCTTCCCAATGGTCTGTTAAACAACCTGAACGTAAGAAATTGCGGATCATAACATAGTCTCCAGGTTCAACATCATGACAGTTCGTTTCTGGCATACCAGGTGACAGCATTTTTAGTTTTTGTTATTGTTACTTTAGCTGTCTACTCATTCTTATAAGATATTGTACAGTCACTTCATTATTACACTTCAAGTCGTCTTGTGGACTCACGATCAAATGAGGTTGTCGTCCGAACAGTATCTCAAAGGGGGACAGATTAAGAGGAGGTCTAGGAGTGGTCCGAATGCTATGGAGGACCAATGGCAAAGCCTCAGGCCATGCCAACCCAGTTTCAGCCATTACCTTACCAAGCTTGTTCTTTATAGTACCATTTACTCTCTCCACCTTACCACTGGCTTGTGGTCGGTAAGGGGTGTGAAGTCTGCTACCGATTCCCATGAGTTTACACATATTTTGGAAGATATCACCAGTAAAGTGGGTACCCCTATCACTTTCAATGATTTTAGGGATACCGAACCTACATACAAAATCTTGTACAATTTTCTTTGCAGTGAACACAGCAGTATTAGTGGCTGCCAGATATGCTTCTACCCAACCGGAAAACACATCAATACACACTGTCACGGGCATTAGGAGTCTTTACCCAGTATCACCCGCTGATGGTCTTATCAGAGCAGTTGAGTTGGTATATGATACTCTGATGGCAGGGTGATAATGGAACTGGAAACAGCAGATGGTTAGAGAATGCTCAGAAAGTCTATGACTAGCAGCACTGGTAAACAATAGGTAACTGAACACGAGGATCTGGATGGACAAGGACACGTGAGGGTAGTCAGTGGTCTGCGCACGGCAAGTTGTACCACTGCTATAGTGAGAAGAATGTCCAGGAGTAATAAGGAGGTGGAAGTCAGCGGTCTGCGTGTAGCAAGTTGTACCGCTGTATGTAGTGAAGGAATGGAATCCAGGTGAAGGTAACGGGGAAGTCAGTGGTTTGCGTGTAGCAAGTTGTACCACTGCTTATGTGAGAGGATATATGCAACTGGTGACACAGGGAAACAGGAATCAGTGGTTTGCCTCTAGCAAGTTGTACCACTGAATATATATGTGAGGAAGGACACGAGGAGATAAATGCAATGCAGAGTCTACACGGGTACACTGAACTTGATCCCACGTTGAACTGCACACAATAATAATAATGAATGAACAGCACTGCACAGATAAACAAAGTCACTAGAATAGTCCAGCAAAAGGAAACACAGTCAATAATAGCAATAGTCTCAGAGGATGGAAACTCCGGAGGAGAACAACTCAGTCCAGATGGATATGCAATACACCAGCACAGTCAATGAGAAGTATGCATACCGTGGTTCAGATGAGCAGGCTGTTAGAGATAGCTGCAGGGATACCTGAGCGGCAGGGAACAGACGAGATGAGAAGTCCTTGCAGAATGGAAGCGGCAGGTAGGTGCAGCGCACTGTAGGTAGGCCAGCAAGGACGACAAATACTCAGGAAGCAGTAGTATATCGAATTGAACAGCAGGAGACCACGAGAGAGTTGAAGCGATGTAGCAGAGCTGGAAGCCGAGGAGCGTAGACTCGATGCTAACAGGCAAGTTGACACAAATGGACACACTGTAGAAGCAGTAAGCAGCGGGTCAGCTGACGGCAGGTAGAATGCAGACTGGAGCGCTGAGACGAGCAGGACTCTGTAGACACGCTGAAGTAGCTAACAGGAATCAGCTGGAACAGTAGCGATGTAACACAGGAGAGTTTGAAGTAATCTGTAACTGTAGATATACGGAGACAGCGGATAGGAATCAGCTGCTGGAGTCATGATGAAACACAGGAGAGTTTGCAGTAATCTGTAACTGTAGATACACGGAGGCAGCGGATAGGAATCAGCTGCTGGAGTCACGATGAAACACAGGAGAGTTTGCAGTAATCTGTAACTGTAAATATACGGAGACAGCGGATAGGAATCAGCTGCTGGAGTCACGATGAAACACAGGAGAGTTTGCAGTAATCTGTAACTGTAGATACACGGAGGCAGCGGATAGGAATCAGCTGCTGGAGTCACGATGAAACACAGGAGAGTTTGCAGTAATCTGTAACTGTAGATATACGGAGGCAGCGGATAGGAATCAGCTGCTGAAGACACTAGGAACACGAGGAATAGAAGTGGTCTGGAAACCACAAACGGCAAACAGGAATCAGCATCAGCTGAACACACGAGCAGGCACTGGAACACCTTCAGAGACTCATGAGGAATGAGACTCCAAGATCAGGCCACGTGGTATTGACCACAGTTGCTTAATATAGGGAGTGTTGCCTGATCAGCCAATTAAGTTGAAGGAACAGAACTGAAGGTTAAAAGGGACTGCACATGCGCAGTACCTCATTATAATGGACGGACACGGTTCCTAGCTACCTTAGAAGTAGCACTCACAGTCCGGTGAGTGACAGTACCCCCCCTTTTAAAGGTGGGCACAGAACACCTGGAACCGGGTTTGTCCGGAAATTTGGTATAGAACTTTTTCAAGACGGCTGGAGTGTTGAGATCTTCAGCTTTGATCCATGAACGCTCCTCAGGACCAAAGCCTTTCCAATGCACGAGGAAACGAAGAACTCCTCGCGAAATTTTAGCATCCAAAACCTGAGTAATCTCAAAGTCTTCCTCCTGATGAACTTGAAGTGGCCGAGGTGCTGAAGGAGGGACCGAGAAACGGTTGATGATGAGAGGTTTGAGCAAGGAAACATGGAAGGCGTTGGAAATACGAAGACTCTTGGGAAGTAAAAGTTTGAAGCAAACTGGATTTATAACTTGAATGATCCTATATGGACCAATAAAACGGGGAGCAAATTCATGGATGGAACCTTCAAACGAATATTCTTAGTGGATAGCCACACCCGGTCTCCGACTTTCAATGGGGGAATAGCCCATCTCTTTTTGTCCGCAAAAGACTTATATCTGGCAGATGTCTTCTTTAAACAGGTTTTTACCTGAGCCCAAATATTTTTGAAGGTTTGACACAAAGTCTCAACAGCAGGAACTTGGGTGGGCGGGAGGGCAGGAAATTCCGGGAAAGACGGATGGTGACCGTAAACCACAAAGAATGGAGTTTTAGATGATGACTCATGGTACATGTTGTTATGAGCGAATTCAGCCCAAGGAAGTAATTCTACCCAGTTGTCTTGATTGGCTGACGAGAACATCCTTAAGAAAGTCTCAAGATCTTGGTTGACTCTTTCAGTTTGTCCGTTCGATTGGGGATGGTAGGAAGATGAGAGTGCTAATCGTATGCCCAAGGTCTTGCAAAGGGCCCGCCAGAATCTGGAAACGAATTGTACTCCTCTATCTGACACGATCTCGGACGGACATCCATGGATACGAAAAATTTCTCTAATGAAATGTTCAGCCAGGGTAGAAGAAGCAGGTAAACCAGACAAGGGAACAAAATGCGCCATCTTCAAAAATCTATCCACCACTACCCAAATGGTGTTGCAATTCTTATTAGGAGGAAGCTCAGTAACAAAGTCCATACTAATATGGGTCCAAGGCTTAGATGGAATGGGTAGTGGCTGAAGCAACCCCGCTGGAGTTCTGCGGGGGGTCTTGAACTGGGAGCATAAATCGCATGCCGCGATAAACTCTTTGACATCTCTCCTCATAGAAGGCCACCAATAACTTCGAGAGAGGATTTCAAAGGTCTTGCGTTCACCAGCGTGTCCAGAGAAACGAGAAGAGTGAAACCATGAAAGGATTTTTTTTCTAAGAGCAGGAGGCACGAGGGTCTTCCCAAATGGTAGCACTTTAGTGGAAGAAGCAGCCAGAGAAACACATTTGGGGTCTAATATAAAGTGGTTAGGACTCTCTTCAACGTCTGAGGACGCCACAAAGGCTCGAGATAGAGCGTCTGCTTTTTTATTCTTTGCAGCTGGTTTGAAGGTTATGATTAGATCAAAACGGGAAAAGAAAAGAGACCATCTTGCCTGACGAGGATTTAAACATTGAGCAGACTGTAGGTATGACAAATTTTTATGATCCGTAAAAATTGTCACCGGATGACGAGCTCCCTCTAACAAATATCTCCACTCCTCCAATGCTACTTTAATAGCCAGCAACTCCTTGTCCCCGATGGTGTAATTCTTCTCCGCAGGCAGAAGACCCCGAGAGTAAAAGGCACAAGGATGGAATTTTTGTTGCTCCGATTTCTGGGAGAGAATGGCTCCTAAACCAACATTAGAGGTGTCTACTTCTAGAAAGAAGGGAAGCGTCACATCAGGCTGTCGAAGGATGGGAGCAGAGGAGAAGGACTCTTTAAGAAATTGAAAGGCTTGGAGAGCCTCAGATGACCATTGCTTAGTATTGGCCCCTTTTCGAGTTAGAGCCACAATGGGAGATGCAATTGAAGAGAAGTCTTGAATGAAGCGTCTATAGTAGTTGGCGAAGCCTAAAAAACGCTGAATGGCACGAAGAGTAGTTGGCTGAGGCCAAAGTAACACAGCATTCACCTTTTCTGGATCCATTTGTAGACCAACTCCGGAAACAATATAACCCAAAAATGGAATCTGGGGCAACTCAAATGAACATTTTTCTAATTTACAGAATAATGAATTTTTCCGGAGTCTGGAAAGAACTTCGGCCACTTGTTGGTGATGTGAAGGCAGGTCTTGGGAAAAGATGAGTATGTCGTCCAGATATACTACGACACATACATATAACAAGTCCCGAAAGATCTCATTAATGAAGCCCTGGAAAACAGCAGGGGCATTACATAACCCGAAGGGCATTACTAAGTATTCATAATGCCCATCTCTGGTGTTAAAAGCTGTTTTCCATTCGTCACCGGACCTGATTCTAATCAAGTTGTAGGCACCACGAAGATCCAACTTAGTAAAAATCCGGGCTCCCTTGATCCGATCAAACAACTCAGTAATCAGAGGAATGGGATACCGATTTTTGATAGTGATAGCATTAAGTCCATGAAAATCTATGCAGGGGCGTAATGATCCATCTTTCTTCTTCACGAAAAAGAACCCAGCTCCAGCGGGAGAAGTAGAAGGTCGAATAAATCCTCGCTGGAGATTCTCTTGGATGTATTCAGCAGTAGCCTGAGTCTCAGGTAATGAAAGTGGATAAACACAACCCCTAGGTGGAGTCTTGCCAGGTAACAGGTCAATCGGACAATCCCATGAACGATGTGGGGGAAGACGTTCGGACTGAGCTTTATCAAAGACATCGGCAAATGAAGCATACTGAGGAGGAAGTCCCGGTGAGGAAGGTGAAATGGAGGTTTGCTGTATTCTACGAGGAACAACACGAGAAAGACAGTGTTGGTGACATTCAGGTCCCCAAGACGTAACTTGAGGAGTGCGCCAGTCAATCTGGGGAGAATGACATTGAAGCCATGGAAGGCCTAAAACAATCGGACTTGTAGTAACAGGAAGGATTAAAAACGAAATTTCTTCTCGGTGTAGGACACCAATCTGAAGGGTCACTAAAGACGCACTTTGGGTGATGAGACCGTTGATAATACGTGATCCATCGATAGCAGTCACCGTAATAGGAGTCTTCAGGGTAATCACTGGTAGGGACTATTGATTTACAAGGGATTCAGAAATGAAATTTCCTGCAGCTCCTGAATCAATCAGAGCTTGGGACTCTAAAGACTTAGTAGCAAATGAAATGGTAACGTCAAATGCACAGATTTTTGATTTCGTAGAAGATGGAGAGGACTCCAGGGACCCTAACTTCACCTCTCCAGAACTAGTTAGGGCCTGGCATTTCCCGATTTTTTGGGGCATGACTGGAGCATATGTGTGGCATCAGCACAATAGATACAAAGTCTATTCTTAATTCTTCGATTCCTCTCTGCAGAGGTTAGTTTGGAACGTCCAATCTCCATCGGTATTACCGGAGGTGAAGCAGGACGAATTTGAGAAGTGGGACGAAGAGATGTTTTAGCTGAAGTAGTTCTCTCAGAGTCCCTCTCACGAAATCTGAGATCCACACGATGACAAAGAGAAATTAAATCTTCTAAAGACGTAGGGAGTTCTTGAGTAGTCAGTGCATCTTTAATTTTGTCCGAGAGCCCCTGCCAGAAGGCGGCAATTAACGCTTCAGTGTTCCACTGAAGCTCAGAGGCTAAGATCCTAAATTGAATTACGTACTGTCCTACTGTACGAGAACCCTGTCGTAAACGAAGAATGCTGGAGGCAGCGGAAATAACACGACCTGGTTCATCGAATACATTACGAAACATGGAAATAAATTTGGCACTATCCTGTAACAACGGATCATTTCTTTCATACAGAGGGGAAGCCCATGCGAGAGCTTGTCCGGAGAATAATGAGATGAGATAGGCCACTCTGGAACGATGAGTCGAAAAGTTTTGAGGTTGGAGCTCAAAATGTACTCAGCATTGGTTGAGGAAACCTCTACATGTTTTGGGATCTCCATCATACTTTGACGGAGTTGGCAGGTGAAGCGTGGAAGCCGTAGACACCTGGGATGGCACTGGGGAAACGGAGGAAAGCACAGGAGCATCAACAGAAGCTGTAATATTCTGCCCAGACGTTCTTAGGGAGACTAACGTCTGGTAACATTGTAGTAATAGTTGTTGACGAACATCCTGTTGTTCCACACTGGTGACCAGATGCTGCAGCATCGCTTTAGCTGTGGGTTCCGAATCTGGGTCTGTCAGGGCCTGATCTTACTGTCACGGGCACTAGGAGTCTTTACCCAGTATCACCCGCTGATGGTCTTATCAGAGCAGTTGAGTTGGTATATGATACTCTGATGGCAGGGTGATAATGGAACTGGAAACAGCAGATGGTTAGAGAATGCTCAGAAAGTCTATGACTAGCAGCACTGGTAAACAATAGGTAACTGAACACGAGGATCTGGATGGACAAGGACACGGTCTGCGCACGGCAAGTTGTACCACTGCTATAGTGAGAAGAATGTCCAGGAGTAATAAGGAGGTGGAAGTCAGCGGTCTGCGTATAGCAAGTTGTACCGCTGTCTGTAGTGAAGGAATGGAATCCAGGTGAAGGTAACGGGGAAGTCAGTGGTTTGCGTGTAGCAAGTTGTACCACTGCTTATGTGAGAGGATATATGTAACTGGTGACACAGGGAAACAGGAATCAGTGGTTTGCCTCTAGCAAGTTGTACCACTGAATATATATGTGAGGAAGGACACGAGGAGATAAATGCAATGCAGAGTCTACACGGGTACACTGAACTTGATCCCACGTTGAACTGCACACATTAATAATAATGAATGAACAGCACTGCACAGATAAACAAAGTCACTAGAATAGTCCAGCAAAAGGAAACACAGTCAATATTAGCAATAGTCTCAGAGGATGGAAACTCCGGAGGAGAACAACTCAGTCCAGATGGATATGCAATACACCAGCACAGTCAATGAGAAGTATGCATACCGTGGTTCAGATGAGCAGGCTGTTAGAGATAGCTGCAGGGATACCTGAGCGGCAGGGAACAGACGAGATGAGAAGTCCTTGCAGAATGGAAGCGGCAGGTAGGTGCAGCGCACTGTAGGTAGGCCAGCAAGGACGACAAATACTCAGGAAGCAGTAGTATATCGAATTGAACAGCAGGAGACCACGGGAGAGTTGAAGCGATGTAGCAGAGCTGGAAGCCGAGGAGTGTAGACTCGATGCTAACAGGCAAGTTGACACAAATGGACACACTGTAGAAGCAGTAGGCAGCGGGTCAGCTGACGGCAGGTAGAATGCAGACTGGAGCGCTGAGACGAGCAGGACTCTGTAGACACGCTGAAGTAGCTAACAGGAATCAGCTGGAACAGTAGCGATGTAACACAGGAGAGTTTGAAGTAATCTGTAACTGTAGATATACGGAGACAGCGGATAGGAATCAGCTGCTGGAGTCACGATGAAACACAGGAGAGTTTGCAGTAATCTGTAACTGTAGATACACGGAGGCAGCGGATAGGAATCAGCTGCTGGAGTCACGATGAAAACAGGAGAGTTTGCAGTAATCTGTAACTGTAGATATACGGAGGCAGCGGATAGGAATCAGCTGCTGAAGACACTAGGAACACGAGGAATAGAAGTGGTCTGGAAACCACAAACGGCAAACAGGAATCAGCATCAGCTGAACACACGAGCAGGCACTGGAACACCTTCAGAGACTCATGAGGAATGAGACTCCAAGATCAGGCCACGTGGTATTGACCACAGGTGCTTAATATAGGGAGTGTTGCCTGATCAGCCAATTAAGTTAAAGGAACAGAACTGAAGGTTAAAAGGGACTGCACATGCGCAGTACCTCATTATAATGGACGGACACGGTTCCTAGCTACCTTAGAAGTAGCACTCTCAGTCCGGTGAGTGACACACACTAACACATACTTTAGATTCCTGCACGGTGGTAGTTGGATATAGTCAATTTGTATTACCTGAAAAGGTCCGTCTGTAGGAGGGATGTGGGATGGCTCAGTTGGAATAGTTTTCCCAACATTTTTCCTCAAACAAGTAAGACATGACATTGCCTTCTTACCAGCCTGAGAGGAAAATCTGGGAGCACACCAGTATGCTCTTACTAGTTTGCACATACCTTCTTTACCCAGGTGGGTCAGACCGTGTGCTGCTTCAGCCAGGCTTGGATAGTGCCTTCGGGGAGCTACAGGCTTACCTTGTCCATCCCTCCAGAGTCCTGAGGACTCTTGACCACATCCCTTCGCCTTCCAGACCGCCTTTTCCTGCAGGGAACACAAATCTTGCATTTCAATTAATTTCTGCATGTCTAATGTCTGAAAAACCATCATAGTCTCGGTCAATACAGTCATAGGTTGCCCTGCTGCCCATTTAGCAGCTTCGTTCGCCCTGTTATTGCCCAGTGACACTGGGTCTTCTTCAAAGGTATGGGCTTTGCACTTTATGACTGCTACTGTTCTGGGTAACTGTATCGCTGTCAGAAGTCCTTTTATGTGTTGTGAGTGTGCCACTGGCATACCTACTGCTGTCGTAAAGTTTCTAAGATGCCAAAGGGCCCCAAAATCATTCACTACCCCGAAGGCGTACCTAGAGTCAGAATATATATTGGCTGATTTACCCTCTGCTAATTCACACGCTCTCCTTAATGCTACTAGTTCCGCCACCTGGGCTGAGTGAGGTGGGCCAAGGGGTTCAGCTTCTACCACATCCTGATCGTCTACAACAGCGTAACCAGTACATAGCTCTCCCGTCTCTGTCTGTCTATCACAACTCCCGTCCGTATAAAACGTAAAATCTACATTTTCTAAGGGCTGTCACGTATGTCGGGCCTTGCAGTAAAGGTCTGATTCAGGTGTTCCATACAGTCATGCGTGTCAGTACTCTTGCCTAACTCATCATCGACCAGGGTCTACTCACCTCCCACCCTTTGTGTCTCTTGAGACACATATGGAAGGTATGTAGCTGGATTTAAGGTGCTACATCGTTTGATGGTGATGTTTGAGGGTGCCATCAGGGATAGTTCCCACTTTGTGAATCTAGCTGAAGAAACATGTCTGGTTTGGGCTGAATTTAACAGAGCTGATACAGCATGGGGTGTATAGACAGTTGAATTATGTCCTAATACTACGTCCTCATTCTTACTTACCAGAAGAGCAGTTGCCGCTACACTTCTGAGACATGTTGGGAGTGATCTTGCCACATTGTCCAATTGTGCACTGTAGTATGCTACCGGTCTGCTAGCGTCACCATGTTTCTGTGTGAGGACACCTGCTGCACAACCATCAGCTTCCATACAGTATAGCTGAAAAGGCTTTTCGTAATCAGGTATTCCCAATGCAGGTGCTTTAGTCAGACTATCTTTAAGGTTAAAGAATGCTTGCTCTGACTCTTCTGTGTGTACAACACGTTCTGGTTTTGACAAAGAGACTAGCTCCTGCAATGGTAATGCCAGAATAGAAAAACCTGGGATCCAGGATCTACAGTATCCACACATCCCCAGGAAGGTACGAATCTGCTTCTGGCTCTGCGGCAGAGTCATGTGTTGTATAGCCTCAATCCTGTCGGTTGTCAGGTATCTTAGCCCCTTAGTGAGGCAGTGTCCTAAGTATTTGACCTTAGTCTGACATGGCTGTAATTTGTCCTTTGCCACCTTGTGCCCTGTTTACGAGAGATGGAGCAGCAACAATTTAGTATCATGTAAACATGACATAAAAGAATCAGAGCACAGCAACAAATCGTCCACATATTGAATTCGAACAGACCCATTGTGGGGTTGAAAGGATTGCAAACAGTCATGTAAGGCTTGGGAGAAAATACTGGGGCTGTCAATGAACCACTGGGGAAGTCTGGTCCATGTGTATTGCACTCCCCGGTAGGAGAATGCAAAAAGGTATTGGCAGTCAGGGTGAAGAGGGACTGAGAAGAAAGCAGAACATAGATCAATGACAGTAAAGTGACTAGCAGACGGTGGAATCTGCATGAGGATGACAGCTGGATTCGGCACTACGGGGAATTGGCTCTCAACAACTTTATTAATTCCCCTTAAGTCCTGGACTAATCTATAGCCCCTCCCCCCATTCTTCTTCACAGGGAAAATGGGACTATTTGCTGTACTGGCTGTACGAATTAAAATCCCTTGTTGTAACAGCCTCTCAATAACAGGATATACCCCTAATTCCACCTCCGGTTTTAATGGATACTGTGGGATTTTTGGAGCTATCCTACCACTTTTTAGATTGACCATGACAGGGGCTACGTTTGCCATCAGTCCAGTGTCCTGTCCATCTCTGGTCCATAGTGAACCTGGTATTTCCAGCAGCATCCCCTTTACTTGAGATGGACTGTGTTCTATAACAGGAGAGTGTAACATTAACCTTTGAGGGGTGTCCAATATATCCTGTACCTCATGTGCGACTTTCTCCGGTATATCTAAGAACACACCATCTGGAGTACAGTATATGACACATCCCATTTTACATAACAAGTCTCTTCCCAGAAAGTTAGTAGGAGCCGCCGCAGCCAAGAGAAATGAATGCTTGGTATGCAGGGGCCCGATAGTAACTTCAGCAGGTTTAGTTAGTGGATAATGCAACACTCTTCCCATTATCCCCATAGCTGGAACAGTTTTACTGGTCACCTGTAGATTGAAAGGAGAGGTTATCACAGATCGGGCCAACCCTGTATCTACAAGAAAAGTTTGCTTCCTTCCAGCTATGTCAACTATCATTGTTGGTTCTTCTATCTGACTCTTAGTTAACCTCACTGGCTGTAGACTACAAGTATGACCTGACCCCTAGCGCTGACTATCTTTTTCCCGCGCAGCATTTTCTGCTATAATTTGTGCGGGTAGATGTGAGTCTTCTAATCTATGAAAATTCCCCTTTGAAGGATAACTACGTGACCCACCCATATGTGTATACTGTCTTTCTTCTTTACAATCTCTTGCGAAATGGCCTTCTTCGTTACACTTGAAACACCTGATTATTCTATATTTCTTATTATGTGGGTTGTATGCTGGTGGTCGTGTATGCACTCCCTCTAAAGCCTGTATACTTACCGTCATTAACCTATCACTTTTCTCTTCCTTTTTTCTAAAGAGGTTTTTGTCATGCTCCACAGCAGACTCCCTAAGAGAATCTACTGTGATGCCTCTCCAATTAGGTAATGTGGTCTGTACTCTTGTCTTTAAATTTACTCTAAGGCCATCCATTAATACTCCTACAGCTACCTCTCTGTGATGTGGGTCCTCACCTATGCTGGATATCCCAGTGAACCGTGTTATCGCTGCTATAGCTCTAGCAAAGTAATCTGAGGCTGTTTCACTATCCTTTTGTTTTATGGTGAAAATTTTACTCCAATTTACCACTAATGGAAAATAGATGGCTAAATGTTTGACAATTTGTTCTATATTCTCTTGGTTAATCTCATCAGTCAAGGTGTCATCTTCATCCAACAAACAATCTTTAATACATTTTTGTATGTCAGTATTGGGAGGATGACACGCCCTCAACACTAAACGCCAATCCTTATTGGTTGGTTTGTGTGCATTTCCTAAGTGACACTTTGCCAACTCTTTTCTCCCTATTGTTCTCCCCACGTGTCACAATACACAGTTGCGTATGCACCATATTTCTTACACATGAGAAACCTCGCTGAACCAATAGGCCCTTCCTTAGGCAGTACACTGGCCATCTCTAGCGTATGCTTAGCACCCATGTTGAACAATACCTTCTGCACGGAACACAGACACACCGCAATGTTCTGTTCTTTCCACCCAACAATTTCAACCCTGTTGCTACAATCACCGCTAGAGATCTCTAATGCCCCAGTGAACGTAGTTCCAAATAGTCACGTCCACTCGCTTGCTCTTGTTCCGAACAAGAATCCCTAACACAGAAATAGTTCCTCGATAGCTATCTCAAATTTCTGTTGAGTTTATTATAACTGGTAGCACCAAGTCGATACAATCAACCAGCCTTTCCAATATAATTCCTCCACGCACTTCCAATTTTACCCTCGCGGTTGTGTTTACCGTGCGGTTAGATCGCACCGCCTACTAATACTAATTATCAGTAAACCTTGCGATCTATTGGTGGCGATTCGCGATAACCCGTTTTTCGCACTCGGTATACCTGCCTTGTATACCGGCCTTCAGTTGGGCAACCTGCCTCATCAGACAGCAACTGAGCACAATCCACAATAAAACAGTGTATCTACGTTACAATATCACACACTATACACCTTTCTGCGCAGAAAATCAAAAGTTCCCTAACAATAGTAATAATGTCTCAGAGGCTTTCACAAGTAATTATACTATACACATATAATAACTATCAAAACGATTGTTTAACCACGTGGAAAATCTACCGCAGGAAATACACGTATGCTAAGCAATGCAATACAGTTAAAACGCACAATGACAATAAAAAGAGACAGTTTTCTCTTTTGTCCCTAGGTTCTAGTTAGCGTGCCCTAGACAATGCAAAACGCACATTCGGTTTCACAACACAGAGTAAAATTCAGGTTTTGAACACATTGCGTTCTTACCCGTATATGACGCGTCTCCACCCTTTGTTGCGGAAACGAAATCCGTTGGTCTTGCGTATCGTCCGGCAACGAAACCTCCAAAACTCACGAGCCCCCAAATTGTTAAGTGCGTATTGTCGCTAACAAATAACGATTGTCGAATCTCGATTTGTGTTTCCAACGCACAAAGATTTATTCTCAAAAAGTAGCAGTAGATATTCAAGCGAAAATTATAATAAGTACAGCCGTTACTTATCGCAGGCACTCTGGATCCAGTGTACAGTCATTCAATCCTGAAGTCTGGGGACGAGATGTCTGCACACTAGATGAGGAGCTGCTGTTTATATGCACACAGAAATACAGTAAAACAATGCAGAATGGTATAGCTTGCTTCTATTGGTCCAGGTTTCAGGAAGATCCAAGGGGTTGTCAATCATTGGCTAGTTCAACCTAAAGAATCCAAAGGAGGGGGTCATCTCCTCAGGGGGTATGCTCTGATCTTCCCGTCAAGATTCCTTAGTCTTAAATAGTTCATAATTCCCAATCATTCATAACTTGCGTATGCACTCTGCGATTCCTTCGCAGAGTGGCCCGGACAGTTGCAAATGTTAAGAGGAGTATTATGATACCACACATGATATGATTCCTTCAACCTGTACCATATGTTTTACTGATATGCATATAACTTATGATATTACACATAAATACTACTATATTTAGACATAAATGACTATCTGTTGCAACTACCATTAATGTGTACTATTTTACAAGTGTGCGTGTGTGTGCGAATGTATGTAAAAGACTAAATACTGTTGTTGCCACGTGTTGCAGCTGCGTACGCCCTTTTACGCCGTAGCGTGCCCTTTTATGCCGTACGCATCTTTTCAGACAGAGACAATCAAGTTTGCTCGATTTTAATTGAAATTACTTTATCCAATATGCTAACTTCGACAATACAGCTGGGCTTTCTGAGTTCGCAGGGCTCGGGCCAAGAGTTTTCCCGGCTTGTCACCCCAGTGATAAAACTTATTTCGGCATTTACGATAGTCCAGCTGTATCTTACCCAACATCAACCTATTGAGGGTCTTTCTCACTTCCGCTAACTCCGCAAGAGTTTCTGACTCTCTAGAGACTTTATGTCTCATTTCAAGGGATTTAATTTTTTCCAGGAGTAGGTCTCGGTATGCTATCTTTTGTTTTTTCATGAATGTACCTAGCTGAATCATCTTTCCCCTAATAACACATTTATGAGCCTCCCATAGTAAGATTTTTGATATGTCAGGAGTGTCATTATGCAGTATATAGTCGTCTAATGCTGTCTCGATTTGGGTTTTACTATAATTTTCTTGGATCAGAAGCTCGTTCAACCTCCACGTGAATGGCTTGTGGCCAGGTTGGGGTAATAAAAGGGCCAAGTATACCGGAGCATTGTCCGACCAAGTGACCTGACCTATTGTTGCTTCCCTTATCAGATCTAAGTGACTGTGTGATAGGAAAAAGTAGTCCAGTTGGGAATATATATTGTGTGGGTGGGAGAAAAAAGTGTAACCTCCATGTGTCGACCATGCATGGTGCGTCTCACCTTGCAGTAAAGTTTGCCGGAGTATCTAGTCAGCCCTGATGAGGCATCAATGGCAGGATGAAGCACCCAGTTGAAATCTCCTCCTAGAACAAGAATACCTTCCCGCAGCGGATCCACCTTGTCCAAGATGGCTTCTAGGAAAACAGGTTGATTGTGATTAGGCGCATATAAAGTCACCAGGGTAAAGGACTGGTCAAAGATTTTGCAGGTCAGGGCTAGACCCTGCCCGCTTGCAGTTTGTGGATTGCTATCTCTTTGACCTGCAGTTGCCTGGAAAGAAGTATGGCTACACCTAATGTCTTGCTGTCGGGGTTATTACATGTGAAAATGTGCGGATAATGTTAGCTACGAAGGCGAGGCTCAGCACCCTGCTTAAAGTGTGTCTCTTGTAAAAAAGCCACATCTACTTTTGTTGCTATGAGGTCCCTTAGAAGCCTAGATCTTTTCTCTGGTAAATTAAGACCCTTAACATTAAGGGTCATACAATTAAGTTTATCCCTTGTCATCTAAGTGGAACATGAAACATGTGATGGCGTGGCAGCTGCTCTGTGGGGGATATGTCCGTGTAACCCAGAAAGGTGGTAGAGGAGTATAATGAGGGGAGGGAAAAAAGGGGAGTGGGAAAGAGGGACAAGGAGAAGAAAAATGCATATAACAAAAACATTTGTAAATAGTATTCGCTACTTTAAACAGAAATATCAGCCTGCTCCGAGGAAACATGAGAGGCCGTTGACCTCTCAAGCCTCGGAAAAAACTTTTGCGGATCAGGGGGTACTGGGGGGGTTTAACATCAGTGACAACTTTGTATAAAAATTCTTTTGTACTGTTATTTAAGCTTATTAGTGAGAAAATGTGAAACCTAACATATTGAAAACCAAAGACAGGCGGTCAAAAGAAAAAAAATAAATTATATATATATATATATATATATATATATATATATATATATATATATATATATATGCAAGAACCAGAGCAATCATAACTTTGCAAATAGTCTAACTTAAAAAAAAAAAAAAAAAAGGAAACGTTCTGCAAGGAGCAACCTCCCTCCCTCCACCCAACGTCCGTCAAAGAAACAGACCGCATTTAGCTGTCAGTTCTTTTCTGTGGTTTCCTGACCCCTCTTCTGATGATGTAGCACCTCCGACCTGTGGGAACAGATACAGGAAAATAGAGAAGGGGAGGGGAGGGGTGTAGTGGAAGGGAGAGGCAAGGAAACATAGAGGACAAATGGCTTGTCTGTGAGGCTTCTTTACTGTGTCTCTTGTTTAGAAACAAAAGGCGGCAAGCAAATCAGGTCCTCCTAGATCCACTCCCTGTAGCTCTTGGATTCTTGAGTCTGTTATTGGTTGGTCAAGTGCCATCTTGGCTCGGCTGATTTTGGCACTTTTGGGGACTCTTCCTTGACCTGCCCACCTGTCGGAACCTTTCCGCTCCCTGAGGAGCCTCCATCAGCGTCAAGTGGGAGAAGGACTCTTGCCATTCTGGAAGTGTAACCTTTGGGATACCCAGTGATGAGCAGAAATCTGAGAGGCCTGACAGATCCACCAGCACGGCCGATTTCCCTTCATGGACCACCTGCAGCTGGAAGGGGAAGCCCCAGCGATACGAAATGTTATTCTTCAGTAGCTCTTCTGTAAGGGGCTTTAGCATCCGCCTTTGCTGGAGCGTGTGCCATGATAAGTCCTGAAAGACCTGGATCTCATGACCGTTGAACTGGAGGCCATCCAAGCATCACAGCTTCCGCATGATCTCATCTTTTTGGGCAAAATAATGCAAGCGGCAGATGACATCTCTGGGTTTTTCTGAAGGAGCCCCTCGTGGATGTAATGCCCTATGTGCTCTGTCAAAAGTAATGACATTCTCCGGTGGCATTTCTAGTATTTTGTTGAATACTTTCGTGAGGGCGTCCACCAGACCTTGCGTGGGGACATCTTCAGACAGCCCCCTTATCCTCAGGTTATTTCTGTGACCTCCATTGTCCATGTCATCCATCTTGTAATGCAGCCACTGTAGGGCTTTTTCCTGTGCTGATACTGTGGATTTGAGGGTGGTATAACGGCTTTCTTCTGCCTCCTTGCTCTCCTCCAAGGCCACCAACTGGTGACCCATGTGCGCCAGATCAGCTTGGAGTGTAGCTACCTCATGGTGGACCGCCTCCTTCAATCTGGTCTCCAACATCTCGAAATCCTTCTTGAAAGGGACCTTTTGTTTGGTTGGCAGGGTCCGGAGCATGCCCATAATCTGGGATAGTTCTAGCTGGTCTTTGACTGGAGAAACCTTAGCGGTCTGGGCCACGGCTACTGGGGAGTCAGGCGTAGATGGTTGAGACTGACTGGTGGATGAGGCCATGTCGATCGTTTCTAGTCCAGTTGAAGATTTCAGGAAAGCACGTAGATTTGAGCGCTGAGGTGTGGGCACGGGTTGTTTAGAAGCTTTCTTGGTGGAACCTCGCTTATCTTTGCCCATCTGGGCCTCCAGTCAGCACCCCTGGAAGGTTACAAGAACTGGTCTTCTTCAGCAGTACTATAGCATATAAATGAGTCATCACTAGACCCGTCCCCCCATTTGAGGCCTAGACAGCCATGTCAGGATCAGGAATGCAGGAGATGTATTTGAGCCGGCATCTCAGGAGTTGCCAGGGAGCCCCCAGTCTCCACACCCCCACTGGGCCGCAGCGGCAGCAGAGTCTATTCTAATATAGATCCTGCAAAAGGAAATCATCCAGTGGTGGCCATGCAATTGAGTAACTGATCTGCAGTAACAGGGAAACTCCGGCAACTGTGACCAGTGTCTAGATGTATAGTAGGGTTTCCCTGCGCCTCTGTTATTGCTGCTCTGTAACTCTGGGGGCCATAGGTCACAGCAGTGGGAGTTTATCTAGCTCCAGATGGAAACCCAGAGAGGTATCTTGTTTTATGAGTGGAAGTGAGGCTTGTAATTTGCTACTTTTAATGGGGTTCCCCACCGCAAGACGATAATGAGCCTTATGGCTCAAAGTACCTCTTTTTCATGGGCCTCTCTCTTGTTTGCTGTTCTGCCGTGGGAGAAGCTCAGGTGCCGCGTTCCTCTATCCTTCTTCGGTTTTCCGCCGACCGGAAGTTGGCTTCCGAGAACCGGAAGTCGGGTCAATCGGTCCTCCAGAGGAAATTGCTGCCGAGGCTGTAATGACGTGACTAGGCCGTGGATCGCGGAGGCCTTGCCGATAGGTCCGGGGGCTTCACGGGCCCGAATAAGGTATGTAGCTTGGTGGTTTTGTCCCTCCAGTTCCTCTATACAGTGCCCACACTCAGCAGTCTTACGAGGTCACGTGGTGGCGCGGTCCCGGGGCACAGCCTGTTGTTCCGTGAGCAAGCAAAAAGCTCAGTTTGGAACCCACAATACACGGGTCCCAGTAGCCAGATTTGTGCCTGGTGAGTTCAGCCTCTGAATTGGCCACTTTGCTGCAGAGTAAAGACCCTGGCTAGCCCCTGAATTTGAGATTGGAGCGGAGCTCTAAAAACTTTCAACCTCCCGAGATGGCGTCCAGGGCACGCCCCCCGTTCAACTTTTTTTTATCACAACCTCAGCTCAATTTTTTTTAATCAATCTAAAATTCGAGAAATTTCATTGAACATTCAAATTTTAGAATGATAGGCAATTGCTTTGAGAATCTCTGTTTTTTATTATTTTCTTTTTTGCCTATATTTAATGAAGTCCTTAATCAACAATGAAGAATTTATGTTTCTTATGAGTAGACACACCATGCTAAGAAGTTAGAAGGGTCAGATTAATTATTTAGCTCAGGAACTGTTTTTATCTGACTTAATTTAAGGCCTAATGAGTAAATCAGGTTTTGAAGCCTTAAAAAATTCCATGAAATTTCTCAAACTTTAGATCAAAAAATGAAGCAAAGTGCCCAAACCTTTGCATATGAAACATTCACTGTTTATTTTTATAATCTGCTCAAATCAGCAAATAAATAGTAATTGTGCATTACATGCAGAAATAGTTGATTTTTACATATGTACCTTGAAGTGGTTCATTTACCTTTTTTACTTACATATTTATTTAAACCAGCACTTTGACCAGGGATAGCCACATTTTGTATACTCCTGTATAAGACAAGAGAATTTCTGTTTGATAAAATGTATTCTGAAAACATTGTATTTATGAAAGATTAAGGGCTAGATTTACTAACAGGCGGGTTGCTCAAACCGCCGATTTTTGGCTACTTTGGTGGCGGTTCTGCCATCGCCGGATCTACTAAAGGCAAAACCGCCGTCCAAACGGACAGAAATGGCTTTTTTCAAAACCATCCCGTTAAAAATCGCCATCCCGATTTTAACAATGATGAACATACAAACAGCAGGATTAACTATGGAGGGGTTTGGCAAACTGTCGGAAAAGCGCCATTCAAAGAAACAAAATAAAAGAGCTGGTTGTGAGCGGCGAGATTGTTCAAACATCATGCTGCCGGAGCTCCGGCAGTTGTCAAAATAGTAAAGAAAAGATAAAAGTTTTTTTTTAAAAAAGCGTGCGGTCCCCCCTCTATTCAGTCTTAACCCTAATGCTGCCAGCCTACTGCTGGTTCCGTGAAAATCGGTGAAAATTTTTGCATGGGGTCCCCCCTATTTTCAAGGAACCAGCACTAGGCAAACCAGCCGGGTTGGAGGCACTATAGCAGGGTGACACACAGGGGTCCCCCTGCCATAACGACTAACCAACCCCAGGCTGTTCAGCGCTGGACTGGATTCCCTAGGGAGTGGGGTCCGCGGAAAAAAAATGAGCGCCCCCCCCCGCCCTAGGGACACCCAGGCCACCCAGTGCTGATAGCACTAGGGCTCTTTCTATACCCCTGGGTGGTGGGTGTAGGGTAATAACGGCGAAATAAGTGTCAAAAACCAAACAGACGCCATTTTGTTTTGTGGAACTACAAGCCCCGGCCAGCCAGGTTGCCATAAATGGTGTGGGCATACTGCTACTTGTATAAGTGCCAACATACCCTGACACCCACTGGTGGCTGGGACCTGTAGCTCCACAAATCAAAATGTTAACAAAATCATAACACCCTCATTACAACCACTAACATTTATTAAAAATAATAAACCCACAATAAAGACAGTAAACACCCTCATTTACACCAAAACCTGGTCTCACACACTGGGCTAGGTGTTGCAAGTGGGGGGGGCCCGCTCGTTTTTTTCGGTGGAC
Source organism: Mixophyes fleayi (assembly GCF_038048845.1). Lineage (NCBI taxonomy): Eukaryota > Metazoa > Chordata > Amphibia > Anura > Limnodynastidae > Mixophyes > Mixophyes fleayi. The sequence goes on along the minus strand of NC_134406.1, from coordinate 111,708,582 downwards.
CCCACTCCCTTAATTTTAATGAGTGACTTAGACTGTGGCCATGTGCTAGCTGAGGTTGAGTCATTAGGCACATGTATGATCATGATTTGAGAAGGAGGCCTCATCAGCTTTTCAAAGTGTCTCACAAGTATTTTTGTGACATCATAAAATTCTATTTGTGTCTGTGCATTACATAAAATTGTGTAGGACTGTGTACAGTGAAATGGTAAGCAAGTAAATTTTATACAGAAATTGGAAGGACATCACCATCATCAACATTTACTTATATAGCGCCAGCAAATTCCGTAGCGCTTTACAATTAGAGACAAACACAGTAATAAACAATACTGGGTAAAAAAGACAAAGAGGTAAGAGGGCCCTGCTCACAAGCTTACAATCTGTTGTTTAATGGGAGCTGGATACATGAGGTTAAATCTACATATTGCAGATTGCAAAGGTAAAAGTGATTTGCATGCTATGTGATCCAGTCACACAGTAATGTTGATCTGGGGTCAGAGGGTTGTTGTCTTGTGTGAATTGTATAAAGGGTGGTATTAGAATAACCTAGTGAGGTTAAGAGGGTGGTTGAGGAATATTATAAGCTTGCCTGAAGTGGTGTGTTTTCAGACAACGCTTGAAACTTTGCAGACCAGAGGAAAATCTTATTGTGCGAGGGAGGGAATTCCACACAATTGGTGCAGCTCTAAAAAAGTCCTGTAAAGGGAAATGGGAGAAAGTAATGAGAGTGGATGAGAGACGCAGATCTTGTGCAGAATGGAGTTGTCGAGTTGGGAGATATTTTGAGAGAAGTGAGGAGATGTATGCTAATGCAGTTTTGTTGATGGCCTTATATGTTAATAGAAGAATTTTATATTGGATTCTGTAAAAAACAGGCAACCAATGCAGAAACTGAAAGAGTGGCTAAGCAGAGGAAGAATGATTTGCAAGGAAAATCAGTCTGGTCGCTGCATGAAAACTAGATCGTAGGGGATTGAGTCTGTTTAGGGAAAAACCAGTAGGTGAATGATGAGTGCATGAATTAAAGTTTTTGTAGTGTCTTGGGTAAGATATGTGTGTATTCTGGGATTTTGTCTTAAATGTATGTACATGATTTAGATGTAAAGTCGATGTGGGGAACAAAGGATAGTTGAAAATCAAGGATTACATCTAGGCAGCAAGCTTGCGGGGTGGGATTATGGTGATGTTGGCAACACAAATAGAAATGTCAGGTAGGTAATTTCTGTTGGTGGGTGGGAATATTATTAACTCTGTTTTTGAAAGATTGAGTTTGAGTTGTCGAAAGGACATCCAAGATGAAATGGCAGAAAGATAGTCTGTAACACAGGACAACACAGCTGGTGAGAGATCAGGAGAGGACAGATACATTTGGGTATGTCAGAATCACTAGGTGGAATTGATGATACCTGCCAGCAGTTGACGAAACTGAGTACTGAGGCGCAGAGTCTAACACGCCCCTGGTTTTCACCAGGAACCCCCGCAAGGTGGTATGGACTTTGCTGGAAGGGATGTGCAAGTCGCGTCCCTCAGTATCAGTCAGCTGGCGAGGTAACAATTGAGGCAGCGGTGACAGCCCACCAGGAGGCAGGATAGAAGAGTAGTCAGCAAGCCGGGTCAAAACCAGAGGAACAGATATAACCAAATCAGAAGCAAGAGAATGGTCAAGAAGCCGGGTAAATACCAAATATCACTCTAAGCCAGAATCAGGAACCAAAAGAGAAGTCAGGAACAAGCCGGGGTCAGAATCCAAATAACAGCAGCACAGGAACAAACACTGGAGCAAGGCTGAAGACCAAATACTCTGGCACTAGACATGTGTCAGAGGCTGCTTTATATACCCTAAGGTGCCTCCTGATTGGGTTAGGGAGATTTTGGCGGTAAGACATGGTGGCTGCAGACAGGTGAGCAGAGATGGTGTCCCGCTGCTAGGCAACAGGACGTGGATGCTGAGAAGATGCAGGCATCCGTCTCCTGCACCAAGTGTCAGTGCGGAGACGGCGCCTGACAGGGTATCATCCACATAGAGATGATACTGAAATCCAAAGGAGCATATTAGGTTTCCAAGAGAAGTGGTATAGATAGAGAACAGCGGAGGACCTAGTATTGAGCTTTGTGAGACTCCTACTAATAAAGGAAGCGGAGCAGAGGTGGATCCAGAGACATTAACACTGAAAGAGCGATTAGAAAGGTAGGATGAGAACCACGATAGGATAGTGTCTTGACGACCTAGGGATGGTAGCGTTTGTATGAGAAGAGACATTCCTTCCAGTTGTCAGATAGATAAAATGATGCACCCAAAAGGTGACTAGGCCTCTTATGCTTATTACAGAGGAGGTTTCATGTGTGATTTTTCTACTTCATGTTGAAAGACAGACATAACACAAATGCAGTACGCAGTAAGTATTTTATTTCTGGGGAGGCACAGTGTTTACTACCAGCATTTATCACCCATACGTCGGCCGTTCCTGTCACACGGCCTCGAGTACCAAATGGCAGGTTTTCTTTCAATTAGGCCAGCACACTTTAATTGCCACTTGGGCCTGTTAAACCCAGAAAGATAAATGCGCACGCAGGTCAAAAATAGTCATATACAAAATGGTTTCATGTATAGTGTCATGAATAGCCCCCCTCTAGCTATTCCCTAATTGAATATCTTATCCTATATTCACACCGTCAAACAATATATCACCTCTATTTTGTCAGGAAAACTCTCCTGACTACCTTCACCTGTCACAAAATGCACTATGCGCACTTGTGACTTGGAAGTGTTTACTACATGAGGTTACACACAATTCCAGCATTCAATCTTCCTCTCAGCTATAGCACAGGCTATAGATTTAGCAGAATCGACCCCAAACAGCACCTACTTCGGTTTGCTACCACCTATGGAATAAGGGCAATATACTGCCTCACACTAGCATACAATGAGCACTCCTTGTTACCCACAGTTTAGCATGGCACACACCAGCAATCAAAAGGTTAACACTTAACCCCTCAAGACTCTATGACACAAATGTACATGCAGGCACACACTCGGCCGGTGCTAGTCGGTATCCCGATGCTGGGGATACCGACACGCTATACCCCTCCAAAAGAACACTGAAGCGTGTAATCACCGAAGTTATTAAAATATACACTTACCTTCTCCCCGACGCAGGACATTCCCGAAAGCAGTGCTCTACGACTGCTGTAAAATCTGAAGAGGCGCTGCATTGTGACAATTAACGTCACAATGAAATTGGAAACTGGATGCATGGAGGATGCTATTAGTGGCTGTGGATTTTCTAAACTTATCGGTCATTAATTCCTTTTGGTCAGTGATGAATATAGTTAAATCAGGAAAGTTTATTCTTTTTTCATCAATATCATAAGTTAACCTTAAGTTGATTTGGTTGTTATTCAGTTTGTTAATGAATTCAATAAACATTTCTTTTTCACCTTTCCAGACAATGAAGATGTCATCTATGAACCATAGCCAAACCAGGATACATAGTGTATATTTTTCATTTTCCTCTGTAAATACTCTCCCTTTCCCACCAACCTAAATAGATATTTGCACAAGTGGGGGCACAAGTTGTCCCCTTCACAGTGACCCTCACTTGTAAGAAAAATGTATTGTCAAAAGTGAAATATATATCAGTTAGAATACATTCTAATAAAGCCAGAATAAAGTTGTTATGATCATTCCTTGCTGTTCAATATTTTTTCCATCTCCACAAATTGTTGAACAGCATGAATACCTGTTCAATGTTCTATACTTGAGTATAATGATTCAATATCACAGGTACATAACCATGTGTTGTTCCTTACGGGGATATTTTGAAGTTTACTAAGAACATCTAAGGTATCTCGTACATAGGATGGTAGAGTGAGCACAAATTCTCTTAAATGTACATCAATGTATACACTAGCCTTCCCTTCCCAGTTTTTGTCAGGTAGAGAGTAAATTATCCCCCATAGCCCTGCTACTATTCATGGCGCGATATATACTATTTTGATAGACAACTATAGGGAATGACATGGTATCCCTTCATGTATGTGTTTAGAAGGAATAGACTGTATATAAGAGAATTTGCCAATCAATCTATGTCTGATCTATGTTTGGAGGGGTTTAAGATGCACACTGTTATCTACCTATAGTAATACAATATAATAATCTGTATCTAATGTAAGAGGAGCTTATAACATTGGAGTTCATAAAGCAATAGCTCACTATATATTATATAAAAGACGCTAAGTGGTGCAGACAGCAGTTTTACTTTTTGTTTGAGCACTTACACTTATTTTATATTTATAATTTTATATATAATAATAAAAGTTAAGTTTTAATTTTGGAATGCTCCTTTCGATACAAAATCATATACTTAACATGGAGTTGTTAGTGCACCTGTAATAATAAACTTCTTTCCTATTTTTGATAAGTTCCTTAATGAATCAGGCCCAATAAGAACAAATCATATAAATTAGCCAAGACCTTATAAGGACCATAATGATAAATACAAATAAAAAAAACATAAAAAAGATAAGAAAAGGCCCAATAAAAATAATTATTCATTAAGAATACAGTATTTGATATTTTTTAATAATTGAACATGAAATATATTTACTTTAAAAAAAGTCATGACTGAATGCTTCTCCAAACTCTAGATACATAACTACTCCTCTTCAAAAGGTAAGGTGTTCTATCACCACTGCAAATATTAAAAGCTATTAACCCAATACCTATATATTTCAACTGTGATGGAACATTGTCTTGATTTCTTTCATAATGAAATCATTCATGGCATATGAGGTTTATTGGCCATTTTGGTTTTACACATATTTCTTATACTATTTATAAATGGAATATTATATTTGGGATGGTTTCTCCCACATATTTTAGGCTATTTTTTTCAATACAATTGCAAGCCTTACATTGTTTACAACTACAACAACCTGTAACAAAAGTGTATTTATTAGTAATACTGTTTATTTAAACTTTTCAAAAGTATGATATTGTGTATTGTTTTGAGCAATAAAAAGGTGCTAGCATTAATGGCACATTTTTGTTGTGAGTTACAAATGATAATCCTTCCCTATCTTTTTGGTTCCTCCTAAAGCTTCGAAGATTACTCACTCTGGATAACCTGTAACTTAAAAATTCTTTCTATTATAAAAATTTATATTTATACTGTCACGAACGCCCAGCCTGTCTCAGATACAGAAATCTGAACAGCTGGCCTTGACTGGCGTCACTTAGAAATGAATACACATTTTCTGCCACCACAAATGATTTATTATGGTGTCTTTATGTTCACCAAAACCACTTATTAATGTTTCACACTTAAATCACATGTACACATGTAGCATGAGCCTCTCTGGACTTCGAAAGTTCACAAAGGAACACGGAGAACATGCTAGATTAAATTTATTTAATCTGAAAAATGGTTCCAAGGCTTAGTTACAAAAATTAAATACAAGACATACAATAAATTTGCACAAATAAGTTTCAGAAAATAAAATAGGAAATAAAACCAGACTACATTCAGTCTTGAAAGACCCCTCATGAAAATGCACATGATATTGTCTAAAACAGAAGATTTTAAACCCTTCTTACAGGCTCTTTACCCCCACCTTAGGAATTACATTTTCATTTTCAAAGTCAGATTGATTCCCAAAATGACACAGAGCTTTCCAAAGTGAATTATCTATCACTAAGATATATGTTTGGGCACCTCAGAGAATCTTTCGCCTCTGCTCTGCTTGAGCAGCTAGATGGTTTACAACTTTGGGGCTTCAAACTCCTCCAAGACCCTTATCTATCGAAGGCCTGGCTAGTTTCAAAAGATTAATGATACTTGCATAAGTTCAAACTCATGTCATCTAGCAAAGCACACGTTGAGATTACATTACAAGGTTACATAATAAATTTGCATTGTCATACATGAATTCAATAGAAAATAAAAATCAGTCATTAGATATACTACATAATCATCACATATACGTGTGTGTGTGTGTGTGTGTGTGTGTGTGTGTGTGTGTGTGTGTGTGTGTGTGTGTATTTGCATGGACTGCAGTCGTTATCATTGCTCATTCCCAGTAAAGACTCTGTTATATTTCAGTATATGACACAGCCACAAATTTGTGAATTTCAACTTGCAGAGCCGGGCTTCTACAGGCATTAACTGTTATCACACAGTGATATATAGTCAAGCTTACATTCTAGGACTGCACCTGGATAGTTATGTATTGACAGCTTGCACTCTGTTTTCATTCTCATGCCCCTTGTACTATGCTGTATATACTTGATACTAGATGACAGTGTGCTTTTTATATTTTAAGTAAGAAAAAAGGGGCTTAATCTTTGATTACCCAAACCTGTGCCATGTAGAGTTTACATTTGTTACCATCTTTCACACACCACATCACACACCACATCCGATATTTGGTGTCAGTTCCATCAACAGCACTAGTATAGTCTGAAATCGAGCAAACCGCATTGGATAGTGGGAATGTCCTAGTCTACGTCTATTCTGGGCTGCAGTGGTGGAGGGTATCATCATCTTCATCGTTTATTTATATAGCGCCAGCAGATTCTTTAGCACTTTACAATTGGGAACCAACAGCAATAAAACAATACTGGGTAATACATACAGAGAGGTAAGAGGGACCTGCTCACAAGCTTACAATCTATGGGACAATGGTTTGATACACAAGGGTAAGTGCTACATCATATTGAATATTTGTCCAGCTAGAATGCAAAGGTTACAAAGTATTTAGTGGGCTGTATGCTCATCACACAACTATGATGTTCAGAGGGTTGTTGTCTTGTGTTAGCTGGGTAGAGGGTGGTAATAAGGTAACCTAGGAAGATTAAGAGGGTGGTAGAGAAATATTACAAGCTTGTCTGAAGAGGTGGGTTTTCAGAGAACGCTTGAAGGTTTGAAGACTAGAGAAAAATCTTATTTTGCAAGTGAGAGAATTCCATAAATTGGGTACAGTCTGAAAAAAGTCCTGTAACCGAGAATGGGAGGAAGCGATGAGAGTGGAAAAGAGAGGGTATACAGAATACCAGTGGATAACCCTCTCCTATATTCCCAAACATATATTTGGAATATAATTAGATTTCTTACTAACCAAATCTTCACCTCAATATGTGGGGAATCTATTTGTTTTGGCCAAGGTTATTATTGGCAGAACCAGGATGGCTACTGAAATCCTAAGATTCCATAAATGGATTGCTTTAGTAAATGATGCAGTAGGGCATGAGACATACACCTATAGTTCCAGAAAATCATGCTGAAGTACTCTAAATATCTGATCTAGATGGAATTATTTTAGGTTTACTGAGCAATCCCTGTCAGATGATCTGCAAAAGACTTCCCCTGCGAAGTGCCCAGTCTTGTGTATTGGATCTCACTTTCTTGCCATATGCTGAATCATATTTCTGGACCTCCCTGCAATCATTGATGTTCAATATCCTCATATTACTATTATTAATAGTAATTATTTTATTAATTATTTATATTATTAATCTGTTTATACTAGCTACTGTGTTCAGTATTATTAATATAATTTATTTCTAAGGCACCATAAGAGGTCGCAGCACCGTACAGGGGAAATACAATAAGACATAATATTGAAAAACAGGGTAAAAACTTTATCCTTAGATCATAAGGCATGGGAAGAGGAGAAATAGAAGGGGGTAAAAATAGCCCTAGCTGAGCCTGTACACAGTAGAGTGGGTGCAGCAGACAGGATCAGGATCCATGATAGAGAAAAGGAGGAAAGGCATACTGGTAAAAGCATAAGTGGATGAAGGAAGACATGAGATCCTGCTCAAGATAGCTTACAATCTACAGGGAGTGGCAGATGAATGGGGAGAAACAGAGAGGATAAGACAAGTGGAGTATGGGTAAGTTACGAGGTCAGCTGAGATGCTTTAATGAAGAAATGGGTTTTAAGAGCCCTCTTGAAGCTTTGGAGGGAGGTAGAGAGCCTGATTGGAAGACGGAGTGAGTTCCAGAGGAGGGGAGCAGCACGGGATAAGTCTTGGAGGCGAGAGTGTGAGGAGGTAATGAGAGGTGATGGTCAATGGCAGAATGAAGTGGGCAGTATGGAGTGTGGAGTGAGATAAGGTTGGAGATATAGAGGGGAGAGGTTTGGATTAGGGATTTATAGGTAAGGGTAAGAAGTTTGAACTGGACTCTGTAGCAGAAAATGAAGCCAGTAAAGAGATTGGTCAGCACATGGACTGAATTTCCCTAGGGAAATGGAGGTCACAATTAAAAACTTAGATCTGGCATCTATTGACTGCTTAGGCATGCTTGTTCTTGTAGAACTTCAAGCACTGACATGTATGTGGCTAAAAGAGCCAAGTTTTATGTTTTAGTGGGCATGCCCAGCCTGACATTGCCTGGTGGTAACTTTTTACATTTAGTAGGGGAGCCACATTGTCTATTTTATTTTATTTTCATGTAGTTTTCCCATTCATATTAATGGGAAATCTAGCACTAATGCATGTGGTGGTCGAAAACAGTACTGCATATAAAAAAGGTAATTGAGAGTTTAGAAAACTGTTGCAACAATATTTGCACCAGTGGATTTCATTTTGCTGGTCATATTAACCCCAAGCTAGCCCGACAATGGATAGGGAGGCTCCTGTGTTGGCAACTTGCAGGTAAGCTGTGAAGCACTACAAACAAGACTACTGTATAATCAATGCTGGGGCTGAAAAGGACTGTCAGACACTAGTATTATCAGCACCATCACAGGACTGAGATAAGTGTATTGCACAAAAAGTACACCCTAATATCACATTTATTAATTAGAGACATTATAAAATCCTACACTTCATCATCTCTACTAAATTGCCATTATCATAGGGTAGCATTATCTTGCCGAGACATTCTCAGAAGAAATTTGTACTTTTCATCCAGCTGCTAGGGCAGCATATAGAGTCGGAAAGCAACTCAACCATAGTATACATCATATAGTGACTGTCAAGTGCACCAGCCATAAATATATATATATATATATATATATATATATATATACACAAGTTAACCCGTGCATGATACTCATGCATTCTAGTCAAATCAAGCTACTTAAGGTGTTAAAAAGGTTCTTGTAATGCATTTGGGCCATAGCCCAGGCCTCAACCACCAACCACTCCCCACTGTCACCCCCGGCAACCACCAACCACTCCCAACTGTCACCTCTCCTTCAAGAAATATATATATATATTTTTAAAATCTTTATAAACACTTTTAACAATTAACAAATTAAATTAACAAATTAAAAACATCTTAGTATACCAAATTTCAGCCCTTTCTGAATTTTTTTTTACACACACACTAAGAATTTAGTAGGTCAGTGTATAACTCCGCCCAGCAGGTGGCGCTGCAGCTTGGTTTTATTTTTTCCACACACACAGACAGACAGACTAACACACGCCACTAGACATTTATATTATAGATGTTGTAGTATAATCAGGGGAATAGGTACTATCTCCTTGGGGAAGATGCAGTGAACAGCAGCAGTAAACCACACAAGTCCAGAGGTTTCAAGATAACAGCTAAAGCCAGTTTATTCACCAGATTGTAAACAAAATGAAATATAAACAAATTCCTTGCCGTCTGGCTACTAGCTAATACATTTTAGCAAGGTCCTCTCTATATTTACAGTTGACGCATCCGTCTGCATCATTTTTGAAATCAGGTGGCATTAAAAACGGTTGAGTACACAATGCTATCTTTAATGCCTGAAAAGCATTCTCTGCTTCCGGACTCCATGTATTCACTACTGACTTCCTACCCTTAGTTAGGTCAGTCAATAGGACAGCAATAGTGGCAAAATTGGGAATAAACCTTCTATAATACTTGGTGATTCCCAGGAAAGCTCTAACTTGTTTCTTGTTCAGAGGTCTTGGCTAGTTTTGTATTACCTCAATTTTATTAAGTTGGGGCTTTTTCAGACCTCTGCCAATGGTATACCCCAGATATTTCATCTCCTCCATTCCTAAATAACACTTTTTGAGTTAGCTGTTAAACCTGCCTCCCGGATAGAGTCCAACACTGCCTGAACCCTGGACAGATGGGATTGCCAATCTGGACTATTAATAACTACATCATCAAGGTAGGCTGCAGCATAATGTCTATGGGGCCTTAGTATCTTATCCATCATTCTCTGAAATGTGGCCGGCGCCCCATGTAACCCAAATGGTAACCTCTTATACTGAAGGGACCTTCTTGGGCACAAAAAGCTGTCTTTGGCTCTGTCTGTCAACGGTACATGCCAGTACCCTTTGGTTAGATCTAAAGTGGTTAAATAACGTGCTGTAACCAACTTTTCAATAAGCTTTTCCACTCGAGGCATTGGGTATTGTCACACGCCGATCCCATAGCTAGGTGCCGGCGCTGTGACTTTTCCTTTAAGAACCATGATTGTGCTTGCTTCTGCTTCAGAGACATTACTTTCATACAGGTGTTCCCTGCTACCTTGATTTGGACCTCCTCCCGAATCTTATTGGTTCTAGAGCACTATTTTAACCTCCCATGATTATGGACTCATTGTCTGCTCTTCGTGTTACTCTGGTTGCATTTGGATCTGGCTGTATACCTCTCCTTCCATGTGTCCGTTAGCTCTTCGCTGAACTGAACTCCTTACTGCTGTTCACCTGCAAGCTGCAACTCCTCTCTGCTGTTCACCTGCAAGCTGCAACTCCTCTCTGCTGTTCAGCTTCAAGCTGAAATTTCTCTCTGCTGTTCATCTGCAAGCTCACTACTTCATGAGTTGTTTGCTACTATCAAGTTACCTGTCACCTGTAGTTCCACATCTGGCACGGCTTATCATCATTCTGCTGTTTACCTGTTTGCTGGACTGTTATTGTGAACTGCTTATTGTGCCAGTGGCTATTTCTTCAGCTCAAGTTACGTGCTTCTGTTCAGCTGCCTCATACTACAGTGAACTCACCTTGCACCTGAGACTGGAACACGTGTTATCTGTAGTTCCACGCACGGTTCAGATACTGCTCACCTCGCTGCTACTTCTAGGCAACATCTTGCTGCATGTATATGTGTACATCCAAGTCCTTGGATGTTGTTTAACGCTTACTATTCTGCTAGATAAGAATCACTGTGATACCAGTAACCACCTGCTAGTTGAATCATCTCTATTCTCGGATCAGCCAAGTCTATATATTACTCTGTTTGGGCTTTAGCTGTACCAGTGATTCACGTTCATCTGCTGTGTGTTTACCTATTGAATTCAAGTGTTCTTATTCATCACCTCTGCGTTAAACTGTTGTATTGCTCGTCTCATGCTGTTGCCAAGGGTTACCAACTATGAAGTAGCATATGTGATTTGTTTCTGCAATCTGACCAACTGCCGTGTTTTCAGCTCTGCCGATATATATATTTATTTTTTCCTGTTGTACCATCAGTCAATATACTACTTTACAGCACTACTATTATCTCCTGTGTTATTATTCTCAGTGATGCTTATGAGCCATGAACTTTTAAACCTGTGTATACCATCACTCTGCATATCATCGTGTTCTATCTCCACCATCCTCTACTTATACTATATGTAGTAGAGGCAAGGGATCCACTAAAATTATTCTGAGCCGTGACAGGTATATATCAAATTTAGACACCTTATTTAATTTACGAAAGTCATTGCAGAAGCGTAAACTACCATCAGGCTTCGGAATGAGCACGATAGGACTGAACTATCCACTATGTGATTCTTCAGTTACACCCAATGCTAACATTTTCCTTCGACATTAACTCTCATTGGGCCTATGATATTCTATAGGGTTTCATATTGACCTTAACCCCTGGTTCAGTGACTATATCATGTTTAATGATTGTTGTTTTACCAGGTACATCCAAAAATAAGTCTCTGCTTCTTATGAGAAACTGTTTAGCATTCCTCTGTTGGGCAGCTGAGAGGGTGTAAGCTACAAATACTTCCAGAACCAGCGGTAAAACAGGTGCCGGGGAAACTGGGGTAGCTGACAGGGCTACTCTTTCTTTCCAAGGTTTTATAAGGTTTACATCGTAAATTTGTTCTGGTTTTCTTTTCCCTGGCTGATATACCTTGGAGTTAACCTTCCCCACTCTTTCCATTATTTCAAAGGGTCCTTGCCATTTAGCCAACAATTTACTTTCTACAGTAGGCACTAAAACAACCACTCTGTCCCCGGGAGCAAAGGTGCGTACTTGGGCGTTACGGTTATACACCACTTGTTGTGCCAGTTGGACTTGCTCTAGGTGCTCTCTTACTATTGGCACCACTGCAGATATTCTTTCTTGCATCTGGGAAACATGTTCAATCACAGATTTATAGGGACTAGGTTGCCCCTCCCACATCTCCTTGGCGATATCCAGTAACCCCCTAGGGTGTCTCCAATACAATAAATCAAAAGGGGAGAACCCCTTGGAGGACTGGGGTATCTCTTTAACTGCCAGTAACAAATAGGGTAATAAATAGTCCCAATTGTTCCCATCTTTGTCCACTACCTTCTTTAGCATATGCTTTAACATTTTATTAAACCTCTCTACTAACCAATCAGTCTGTGGGTGATACACAGAGGTGCTTAGTTGAGTGACCTTAAACAAACGGCAGAGCACTTTCTTAATTCTGGACATAAAAGAAGTACCCTGGTCAGTGAGGATTTCTCTAGGTATCCCAACTCTGCTAAAGACATGTACGAGTTCCCTAGCAATAGCCTTTGTCGATGTATTGCGCAATGGAATCTCCCTTCGGGTACCTTGTAGCATAATCTAATATCACCAGAATATATTGATGCCCCAGGCAGACTTTAGTAAACAACCCACCAAATCCATAGCTATCCTCTCAAATGGTACTTCAATAATGGGTAACAGGACAAGCGGACTTTTAAAGTGTGGCCTAGGAGCATGGTATTGACACTCTGGGCAGGATGTGCAGATACATCTTTATGGATCCCTGGCCAGAAAAAACGCTGCAGCATTCTCTCTAAGGTTTTTTTCTACCCTTAGATGCCTTGCAGTTATGTGACCATGAGCCAAGCCCAAGACCGTTCTCCTATAAGCCTTAGGTACAATTATCTGCTCCACAATATCCTCACCCTTTTTGGACATTTGGTATAATAACCCTTGATTCATTGCCTTGTAATCTATTATCGAGCTCTAGGGATTCTCCATCAACCATTTTGACATTTTCCCTAGCCTTTAACAGAGTGGGGTCCTTTAACTGCTCTGAGGCAAATATATATTTTCTCACTTCAAGTTCAGGCATACAATCAACTGGTTCCACAACATTTCCTCCTTCAGTAGGAGGTACATTCTCCTGTTCAACATTACTGCCCTCATCACCTTCTGTCTCACCAAGCATATTTGAGAAAGGAAACGTTTCAGATTCTGAGAATACTTCCACCCTTACCGCATCTGTAACATTATTAACTGGGTCTGGGCTATTTACTTGTGTAACCAACTGGGTTCCCAACAGCTCCCAGAAGTGAAATAACTCTTTTCCCAGTATTGCATCAAACCCCAAACGAGGAATTAATCCAACAGTGAATACCACGGAACCAAACTGTGGTACTATGTTCACTGCAGCGGTAGCATAATGCCGTGTATCCCCATGTATACAGGTTACCCCAACACTTTCCCCTTGATGTTTTACAGAGCTCACCAACTCGGCTTTCACAAGTGTCACCATGCTACCAGAATCTAGTAGAGCCTTTACACTTTTGCCTAATGCCGTGTATCCCCATGTATACAGGTTACCCCAACACTTTCCCCTTGATGTTTTACGGAGCTCACCAACTCGGCTTTCACAAGTGTCACCATGCTACCAGAATCTAGTAGAGCCTTTACACTTTTGCCTTCTATGGTAATTACACACATCTGTCTGTCTGACTCAGGGTGTCGGTCTGCAGTGCATGGCCAAATGGGTGAAAAAAGGCACCCTGTGCTGTACATAAGCAGTGTCACATTGCATAGGCTCAGAGGTAAGTGAACAATTAGCAGCAATATGGCCTCATTCACCACATCTAAAACATCTTATCACATTTCTATCAAGGCTTATACGAGGCTGCGACCTTCTTGGCAAAACTGGCCAATCTCCAGGTTCCCGACCTTCAGTCTCTGGTTGTTTCAGCTCATTCCACAGCCCAGCATCCTTTTCACCTGGAACAGTCTTACCAGAAGTCATGGGAGATCGGTGTAGCGGAACTAGGGGCAGATGAGGTACTCTCGTTAGTTCCTCAGCTGTCAGATACCTCTCGACGATCTCCACAAGCTGGTCTGCTGTTTTGGGGACTCTATGACTTTCCCACTTTTGCAGAGTTGCAAGCAGGGCCCATATATAGCGATCTATCACAATCCTTTCCACAATTTGGGGGCCTGTCAAAGTCTCTGGCTGTAACCACTTTTTTGTGAGGTGGATTAGGTAATGCTCTGTGAGCGGGGAGGTTTATCCTCCTGGTATCCCCAACTATGTACTCTTTGCGCCCGGACAGACATGGTGACGCCCAACGGGTCAGAATTTCCGGCTTCAATTTATCATGCTCCTTGGCATCAGGAATGCTTAGATAATAGTAGGCCTTTTGTGACACCCCAGATAGGAAGGGACTCCCCAGATACGAAGGTTAGGATAGGCCAGCCCACTGAACTTTAGGCCAATTTTTCTTTTCAGCCATTCTCTCAAAAGTTGTTAAATAGGCTTCTACATCATCTCCCTTGGTCATCTTTTGAAGGAAATGACTATCTGGTATAGAGCTGGAGCTAGTTGTGACCTCCAGAAAAGCCTTGCCAGATTGGGACGCTAAAGCCTGCACCACCTCTTTTAGGTCTTGACGGTCTTGGTGACGTCCTCTCTGGAACTGTTTATTGGTAGCCTGTTATTGCCTCTGGGACTCCTCAATGGCTAATAGCCTCACCCTGGAATCTTCCTGCTGTACCCTGCTAGCTTCCTGCTGGACCACAGAAGATTGTATCAACGCTTTGACTATATCTTCCATGTTACCTCCTGGTGCAGGAAAAGGACAGAATGTAGCCTTCTTAATCAGATGGCGATGTCCCGGTTTAGGGTTCATAGGACTTTGTTATATAGAGTACTTTCCCAAAATTGGGGGCCTGTCTCTTTAAATTTCCACACAGTCCATTTTTGGGTTGAGACAGTAGGTGTCTGCTTTTTCTTTATAGAAGGAGCACCTCACTTGACTTATGATAGGTGGCACTACAACACACAGCATTTGTCTCAAACTTTTCCTTTGCCGAGCAAAAAAGTTTTTTGTTTTTTTTCTCTTTTAACTTCTGCTCAATAGTTTTGCAAACACATATGCATGCTTCTTGTTGTTTCAACACAGGAACATCCACTTTACACTGACAAAGATTCTCAATAAACTTTTCTCTTAAAAGTCTCTCGCTCTTTGCTAATGCACAGAACTAAGCCACACCCAACTTGTGCTTTGCAGAAACACACATTCCCTAGAATTCAGCAACATATACTTGGGGTTTCTTCCCAATCTTAATGAACACACCTGCTTTAGAGCAATTAAACTCAGTCCATGAAAACACTTGATTTCTTTGCCTTTAATCCGTTTCTCATTGGTCTTTGCATACACTTCTGTTTTTCCAACACAACTAGCCAGTTTTCACTGACAACCTTTAACTCCTCTCAAATCATCATATATGCCGCAAATCTGTTAGGATTTATTACTCACATCCACGTGGTGCTCTGTTTCCCACTGTTGCTGTGCAAAACATTCCAATTTTTAGCTGCCTTTATCCACATGACAAGACATGCATGTATTTCTCCACGGTGTTTGTCTCTTTTAAACTTTCCAAGCACATATGCAGAGCTGGTTTCTGCAAGTATCTCCAAAACTGCTGCTATTCTTGACATGCGCAGATCTTTGCAAACCAATTCTCCACCATATGTAGTATAATCAGCGAAATAGGTACTATCTCCTTGGGGAAGATGCAGTGAACAGTTTATGTTTTTTGTTTATATTTTGTAAACAAAACAAAATATAAAACAAAATCCTCGCCATCTGGCTACTAGCTAATACATTTTAGCAAGGCCCTCTCTATATTATTGCTCACCACAGCAGTGTGTCTCAGGAGGCAACTCACCTCCTCCCTAGGTCTGAGACACTGGTTGCATATCCCAGCTGCCTTTTCACAGGCACCTCACAGGTGCATCTCTTGATCAGTCTGTTTTAAAATACAAACGACAGGAATCTGGGACTTATGTACCTGATCAGAGCTTCATGAATACAAGAAAAAAGAAGTGCCAAACATAGTGTAAATCTGTAGACTTTTGTTACGAGACACGGCGGTACGCTGCATCCTGGCGTGAGGTAGCAGCGGAGCACATGCATTAGTTTCAATGCACTATTATCTTAATGGCACAGGGTAGGAGGGTGTAGGGACATCCTCCAACTCCAGGGGAAGCTCTCACATGATTCTATTTGTCATTTATACATGTTCCTGGTTTGCTATGACCTATGCTAGTTCCCAGCTAGTAATTAATTAGCAGCCTCCTGAGGCTGATTGTCAGCCCTGTCCTCCTCCTTTCTGATTTGTCCATCATAGAATATAAGGCAGTGAGGACTGGGCCAGGCAAAAAGAGTTTAAGGTTAATATCTGTAACATTAAAAGGCATACATTTGACCTGATCTGAATGTTTAATACTAGCGCTGATATTAAGTAGATGAGCAATTATGCTTTTTGTCATTATCTTGAAATCATTAGTCAACAGTGGAGGCCTAGGCCTTTAGCAGTGGAGTGCTAGGCCTTTATGTTACTCAGGTTTGGGTTAGTTCACTTACTGGTGTTTACAAATAATTTCTTTTGTTTTTGTTTAGTTTTTACATATTTTTGTAAAATAATTAGAGATCATTAACCCCCGTGTTCTGGTTTTGGTTTTGGTTTTGGGTTTGGATTAACTTCGTGTTTTGGTTTTGGCTTTGGTTTTGGAACTGTATTTTTTTGAAAAATTGCTAAAATATGCTAAAATCACATAAATTTGCTCTTTGTTTGTTCCTACATTATTATTATTAACCTCAATAACACTAATTTCCAGTCATTTGCAGTTAATTTTGACTACCTCACAGGTCACAATATTATTTTCATACACTTTCGGACAAGTACTGCAGCGACCTGGCTAAATGTTAAGCGACAGAGCAATGACTCAAACACATGGCAGTTCCTAGCACATCTAGGAAACATTGCCACACAGCAGTGTCAGTAAGATGGAATTGTCTTACTGACAAAGTGGTGCAAGATAAAATTGTCCTTGGATAATGAAATCAGTTATGGTTCATTTGATCGCTCCACCCGTTCCTTGGATAACTATGGTAATTCTACAGCTAATGCATGGACAGAGTGAAGCATCCGGTCATGTACAAGAAGACCCTCAAAGGTGGGAAATGGATATCCCCACCATGCTGTGAGCCTTCTTTGTCTGCAACTGCATCCACAGAACTCTTATTGAAAAGAACATTTGCTCTTCTGTCCATGTCTCGCTTTGTCCTCCTGCCTCTTTGGAGGACCCTTGGTCGGGGCAAGTAGGACAGCTCCTTCCCTTGCAACTGGACTACACCTTGGTTTTACCTGGATGTTGGACAATTTGTGAGGGAGCACCATATGGAGGAACTTAAATGAGACTTGTGGAAGCCAAAAACTGTCCACAAGCTCATCAGAGCTAAAGATATTATGGAGTCTCTTCCAGGGCTCCCTGCTGCAACAACAAAACACGTGTGGGAGAATGTGGCCTCTAAGAGGCTGACTAATAGACACAAATACATTGCATGGATGGCTATCCAGGGGGGTCTGCCTCTCAGGACATTCATGCACTCCCGGAACCTGTCCACTGCCCTTTATGCATCACCAGAAGGGAAACAGCACAGCATATTTTTTGGGACTGCCGCACTGCACAGGCACTGTTGGGTGCCTTGGAACACAAGCTTAAGGACAGTGTGCCCAGGACTTGTCTTTCATATCATTTGGTATTTTATGGATTATTTCCTAGGACCCACATCATTGGGGCAATCCAGGAGGCCTGGCGCCTTATGAACTGCTTTAAGGATGTTATTTGGCTTGCAAGGAATCACCTCATCTTGAAAAGAGAAAAGATGATCTTCCAGGACTGTCACAGGCTGATCCACAGCTTACTAAGAGACTATAACACCATTGACAGTCCTGAAGAAGAGGAAGATGATTAATTTTCTGCCTCCCTCTTCTCGTTCTCCTCCTATGTGTCTGTTTATTCAATAAAACCTTGGGCTTGTGTCTCCCCCTTCAACCCATTCCCCCATCACTGAAGTTTTGTTGAATGTCTTGCCTTAATTTATGCACCCTTCCCTATATTTGTGTCTGTCGCAATAAAGCTTCGGTCTTCTGTGTACTGCTGTGAATCCATTTTGACAACAAAGTACAATGTGACTGCAGATTTACACCAAGCCCACCAGTCCTAGTATTTGTATTTCAGCAATGACAATTAGCAATGGAGCTCTCCTCTTTGAGTGCAACCTATATAACACCGTACAATTTGACTGCAAATTCAGATGACCAAGCCTGCCAGCCCTAGTATTTGTATTTCAGCAGTGACAATTAGCAATGGAGCAATGGAGCTCTCCTCTTTGTGTGTAACCTATATAACACCGTACAATTTGACTGCAGATTTACACCAAGCCTGCCAGCCCTAGTATTTGTATTTCAGCAATTACAATTAGCAATGGAGCAATGGAGCTCTCCTCTTTGTGTGTTGCCTATATAACACAGTACAATATGACTGCAGATTTACAGCAAGCCTGCCATCCTTAGTATTTGTATTTCAGCAATGACAATTAGTAATGGAGCAATGGAGCTCTCCTCTTTGTGTGTTACCTATATCTATATAACACTGTACATTATGGGACTTCAGATTTAGAAGACCAAGCCTGCCAGACCTATTATTAATTCTATTTCAGCAATGACAATTAGCAATGGAGCTCTTCTGAATGTCACTGTAGACTTTGAAGAACACTGCTACCCCCTCCTCTATCTATTCTACCGATGATGCTGCCCAACTGCTCTACAGACTGTGCTACCCCTTCTGTGTCCCTCTGTGAAATGGCGCTAGATCGCCATGGAGGGCGGTACTTATAGTATACAAAACTCGCGAGATCCCAGATCCGACGATGTAACAATGACGTTATGCCCCGTTGTCAATTCCGAAAGAACGCGAAAGTGCCTAGCTGACTTGGATCTGCTAAGTTCGGGTGTGTTCGGTTCTCAGGGAACCGAGCCTGAGCATCTCTAAAAATAATAGAAGCTCCACATGAGTGACATACATATATTTCAAAAACATCCAAATATGCCCAGAACATATGTGTCATAGCCATAGCATAGTAATTTTAGTATTGTTACGCAAGTGCATAATAAAGATAGGGGTGCACAAATGACTGTCAAGTTATAATCATCCACTTGCTTATAACATTTATGGTTAAAAAAATACAATAAAGAAAAAGACGAAACTTGAGATCATGTACAATAAACAAAGATATGCATGCTTTTAGTGCATCAGGCAGTGTGTCATTGTGACTTATATGATGCTGTGACCTTTGGAATTTTACCATGGCAATGAAGTCATGCAATAAACTGGAAGGTTACTGAGTTCTGAGACATTTCTAAATCCGTATGCTGGATTCTATTTATATTACAGATAAAAATGTTCTGGACTTGGAATTTAGCACATGAAGGAAATATATTGATTTCTTTAAGCTCTGATGGTTGGATGTGTTTTATAAATAAATAGATATCTAAACTTACAATTCAAGTTACCTTGTATGAAATATCTACTAATAGCATTCATATGTACAGTGTTCTGTAAATGTAACTGTTTAGTGGTTAACAAATTGGTACATATCTGAAATAGAGTTACCATAATCAAACCCTCGCATATCAACCTGCATGCACACCTATCTCAAGTTACTCTTTAGACTTGTACAAATAAACCACCTGACCATGCCGCCTAGAAAGTAACTTGATGTACCAATGTGTACATATTTGGTGGCCTGTACAAGTTCTTTCGAAAGGTAGTAGCTTGGGCCAAAATTAGGAACCACATATTTTAAAAAGAAAAATCTTTTTATGTGCAGAGTATCCAAAATCCATTTGAAGTATTAATCAAAATCTAGTGTTCCCTCTTTTTAATGGCAATTTAAAATACAGGCCAGATATGGTGTTATAGGAAGGGTGGTGTTACGAGGAGGGTAGGAGGGTTGCTGTGAAGGTTATTTCAATTGTAATGGTTAATTTAATGGTAAGGATTTTGAATGAACAAATACTTTTTCTTATAATGGTAAAACAGTAAAATATAACTCCAATGTGGTTATCAATAGATGATTATATAAATGATCTGCCAATTGTCCATAATATGTGAAAAGTAGACAATGCACTATTCCTTGGTTCTCTATGTATCTGTATTTTTATGATGTAGGCTAAAGTTTAAGAATATACTATACATGTCAATATTTATTTGTAAATTTATATAACCCCTGAATTGTAGGCTCAGAGTGAGAGCTATTTTAAGATAATATGTGTTAATTTCTGTTTGCTCTAAAGTAAATGTATCTGTACTTTGCTTTTACTAAACTTAGTTTATCATTCAATAATCCAAATTGCATCAGGTGGCTATAATTTTCCAAGACAGTGACATAAAATGGAATTAATTCATGCCCTTTTGTGCCAAGAAAAAAAAAAAGTGATGCTGGTGTTGTGAAGGGAAAAGTGTATATTTTATACATATCAAATGACTTTCATAGTATGTCTAGCTAGTGTTCTCTACAGTAACTTAGCTCCAGTGCCCCCCAGCAGCCTGTCAATGTTCACCCCCACTGCAGTCAGTGTCCCCTTCCCATAGTGTCCCTTCCAATGTCCTCCATACTGAAATCTAATTCAACCTTTAATATAAGTGGCTGGCTTCAGTAATACTTTAATAATGATTAATAAAGTAGGGGATTATTCTATTACATACCTATTCCTATTCTCTTCATTACCTATTTAAATTAAAATAAATTGAATATATTGGACGAGTTCCGTCATAAGAGAGGGAATATTGTAGGGCTATCCGGTCTGATACTGTGCCAGTAACAATATATTGCAAGGGTTTTGATGTGTTATATTTGGCTAAAGCATGTACCGTCTGATATATGTGTTCCTCACCCACTATGTACCCCCCCTACCCCATTTGTTTTTATTGTCCTTCCTCCCCCCCCTCTTTTTATTTCTGTACCCCTTTAAAAAAAAAAAAAAAAATAATTTACAAAATTTACACTAACCTGTGATATCCTAAATCACATTGTTCAGAATTTTCTTTCACTTTAACAAGGCAGGATAACATTTAACAACTCCCTGCTGTCCTTTCAGGCTAAAAACATGTGTTGGTCACTTCACATGAAAAGAAATAATTAGCATGAGGCTTCCTTCAGAAAAGTTAGGCAAATCCAATTTCTTCCCCTGGCACTATCTCAAAAATAAATAAATTTCCTTGGTGGTCATCGCTTCAACGATGATGAAAAAACTGACACAGAGAAGACCTACAAGAAAAAAATGATTTCCCAAAAAAACAACAGCAATATTGACAGACTTATCTGAAAAACGACTCTCCAGATATCCTATGGCAGCAGAAGACTGACAGGACCTCCTTCCGAATGGCTAGCTCTCCGGCAGTAGTGTCTGACGTCAGAGCGACCTGAATGAATTTAAATTTAAAGCGGCAATGTCGGGACCACGCAGGATAATTGTTTAAACAGGACCACGCAGGTTAACTGTTTAAGCTAATCTACTTACAAATATTTACAACATTTAGACTATACACAATAAAGCAAAAAGTGCCCAAAATGCTGGCATGTAACTTTAACCCTCACACCCACTGTTATGGGTAACATCTAGGCACTCTTTGACTAACTGAAGAGGAAAATCGGGGGGAAATGTACTAAAGTGCAATTTTGCAACACTGCACATATATTGCCGATTATATGTGATGTTGCAAAACCGTGAAATTTACTAAAAGTTAAACCTGACCTAAAATAGCATGTTTTTAAATCACACATCCATTTTTTTTGGGGGGGGGGGGTGGGTCAAATGGCAGGTATACAGATCCTTGCAATTTATAAATATGCAGTGATTAAAACTGTACATCAAACCACTGGAAAAAGTTTTTTAGCCATGTTGCTATCTGATCTGACGAGATCCATTTGTACTTAAAAAAACAACATAAGAAAAGAAAGCCCCTTAAAAGGAGCTCTTATCACCAATCGAGTTAATTCGCAAAACTACTTAATAGTCTCTATGAAATGCTGTATAACTGCAGTTAATATCTGGCAGCAACGGCAGAGATTCTTAGAGACACATGGCATCACCTTACCCTACAGTCTTCAGATTTCTAGCGTTTCCATTATGATATAACTTTAGACTTTGGAGTAATAAAAACAGATAGTACAAACATGACAGGAAATATTTGCTATACTTTATCATATGTACCTTCAATCAGATATAGCCAAAAGGAAGAAATGAAGTTTTTATAAATTACACATTGTATTTACATTTGTATTGTTGTAATAATCATGTTCATATGTACACTGTTTCAGCCTGCTATGTAGATCAGATTATTTTACATTTCTGCAAATACAGGAGAAAATCTAAATTTGTAATAATAGTTTCTCTTTAACTAGAAATGTGTCACCCAAAAATGTTTTTAGTAATTGCTCTTCATGAGCAATAAAATGTTGTAAAACATTCCATTATACACAGCGTGCTAATTATTGACAGCATGTGGTAAGTCAATAATCGCTATGCTAACCTATGTAGTTAAATACTAGCATGTACATGAAAAGTTAACTTGCAGTAGTTAATCATTTTGGCACTTCAAACAAATATAGTATCATGAACAATGATGACAAATGATGTGTATGTGTACTTTTTGGTAGGATCTAGTTACAACATTAACATATTTGTTATATTATCCAGTAGTCAAAGTAAACAGAGCTCTGAATTCATACATGATATTAGAGAAATTTTCAAAAGTGTTAAGCAAAAGTTTCACGTTATTCCGCATTTGGCTGCGCTAATTTGCACGTTTCAATTAAGGAATTTGGCTTCAAAAAAACACATCCTGCAGCAGAATGAGCTGACTGTCATTTTCCCAGATCTATTCAGACTATAAATTCCCCAAAATGTGAATTTTCAAATAGAGTGCAGAATAGGCATCACGTGGCTTAGTGGTTATTACTTCTGCCTCACAACACTGGGGTCATGAGTTCGATTCCCGACCATGACCTTATCTGTGTGGAGTTTGTATGTTCTCTCCGTGTTTGTGTGGGTTTCCTCCGGGTGCTCCGGTTTCCTCCTACACTCCAAAAACATACTGGTAGGATAATTAGCTCACTTTAATCCACATGAAGATTTTGATGTTTTTACTCCACATTTTGCTGACCTCAACCAAAGGTTTCTGAATAATCATATAGGATGTCAGTCACAGTGTTATGAGCTTACCTGATCCCCGTTCCGCTGCGCTGTTAGCGTGGTCTAGCAGCGGTATCTGATCCGTGCAGCGCTTCTCCTGATGGCGCCCCCGCACTTCCGGGTTCTTCCTGCAGCTGATCATGTGACTCCTGGGCGGGGAATTCAAACAGCTATATCTTCTCTGCTTTGACACGCTGCCTGTGTCAGAGCAATGTGTTTCCTGTTCCTGGCTAACAGTTCCTGTGTTCCTGACTCCTGTGAACCTGCTCCCTGTATATCCCTCTATTCCTCCTACTCCTGTGTACCAACCTGGCTGTGACCTGACTATTCTTTGGCTTATCCCTGGCACCACGTACTGGATTATCTCCTGTGTACCGACCCGGCTGTGTTATCAACTACTCTCTGGATTTCCCTCTGGCATCGTATACCTGATATCTCCTGTGTACCGACCCGGCTGTGTTATCAACTGCTCTCTGGATTTCCCTCTGGCACCGTATACCTGATATCTCCTGTGTACCGACCCGGCTGTGTTCCTGGACCCATCTCCTGCTACACTCTCATTTGACTCCGTGCATCTACCGGTTACTGCTCCAGACCTACAAACCCTGGAATTCACGGTTAGTGCCTATACTTGCATCGCTTTATCATATTGCCTGTCTGACAATCCATCACTTAGAACCTTTTCCCTTACGTCAGTAGGCTAACCTGGGGGCCGCGACCTGTGGTTCTTCGGCAGCAATGCCCACACTACCTTGCGGTGGTTCTTGGTGAAAACCAGAAGGCCGTTAGACTCTGCGCCCTAGGTAAGCCTGTGCAAATATTGACTAAGGCATTTAAATCGTAACAGTTTGCTCTGACACCGCCTATCTAACTGATGGATACGTCAGGGAATCCCACCGCTAGGGTATTACTGGATTACCTAGCAGCTCAGGTTGAAGACCAGGGGAAGAATCAAGAACAGTTATTACAGATTTTGCAGACTCTGTCTAACAGGTTGGATACGCTTCAAGCAGCTCAGGTGGCAGCTCCAACTCCTCCGCCTGTTCCGGCTCCACAACCTGCCCCCGTCCAGAGCAGCCCTGCCGTATCTGCTCCAGCACCCTCTCAACTCCGCATACCTAACCCACCTAAGTTCAATGGGGATCCCAAGGAATGCCGAGGGTTCTTGAACCAGTGTGCTATTCAATTTGAACTGCAGCCCGGAAACTTTCCTACAGAGAAAACTAAAGTTGCTTATATTATCTCCTTATTGTCTGGTCAAGCGCTTGCCTGGGCTTCTCCCCTATGGGAACATGACGACTCTAGTCATCATAATTGTGCCACCTTTCTGGAAACCTTCAGACGCATCTTTGATGAACCGGGACGTGTCTCCAGTGCTGCTTCTGGATTTCTTCGTCTACGTCAAGGCACTCTTACTCTGGGCCAGTACGCACTCCAGTTTCGCACTATGGCGGCTGAGCTACGATGGAACAACGAAGCTTTGGTGGCCACATTTTGGCAAGGGTTGTCAGATCGTATTAAGGACGGGTTAGCAGCCCGGGAATTACCCACTACTCTGGACGAATTGATTTCCCTCTGTAACCAGATTGATATCCGGTTCCGAGAACGCACTCAAGAGAGAGAAAGTTCCCGCCGATCTACATTCCGCTTGGCACCCCGATTTCAAAATCCAATTACTCCTGAGGAAGAGCCTATGCAGTTGGGAAGGGCACGTTTATCCCAGGAGGAAAGAGAGAGGCGATTCAGGAACCGTTTGTGCCTCTATTGCGGAGAACCCGGTCATGTTTTAAGCCAGTGTGGGAGGCATCCGGGAAACGACCGAACCTAACTGACGTTGGAGAGGCTAAGTTAGGTATGTCTATTCCCTCTCCTGTGGATTCTAGTTTTTCTATCCAAGTCCTTCTGCGATATATTGATAAACAACTGTCTTTTCCAGCTCTCATTGACTCCGGAGCAGCGGGGAATTTTCTACGAGCTGACATCGTAGAGAGGTTGTCGTTACCCACGCAACCATTGGATCCACCTGTCGCAATTACAGCTATAGACGGCAGCCGTATTATTGGAGGATCCATTAAGAACAGAACTGTCAACCTTTCTCTACGCATCGGTGCCTTACACACTGAAGAAATCTCCTTTCTAGTCATCCCGAAGGCCATCAACCCTGTGATTCTAGGCCTACCTTGGCTCAGACTTCACTCTCCCACTCTGGATTGGCAGAAGCCTGAGATTCTTGCATGGGGTCCAAGATGTCATTCCAGATGTCTTCCCAGGATTCATAAACCCCCTATGGCCAGTTCTCCCCCATCCTCCGGTATACCTCCTCAATATTGTTCATTTTCTGACGTCTTTTGTGAGAAGGAGGCTTCCAAGTTACCCCCACACAGACCTTGGGATTGCGCCATTGAATTAATACCGGACAAGATACCACCCAGAGGACGGGTATTTCCTTTATCTTTACCCGAATCCGATGCTATGTCCATATATATCAAGGAGAATCTGAACAAGGGTTTTATCCGGAATTCCTCGTCACCAGCAGGAGCCGGTTTCTTCTTTGTAAAAAAAAAAGACGGTCGACTGCGTCCTTGTATAGACTATCGTGGTCTCAACGCCATGACTAAGAAGAACAGGTATCCCTTGCCATTGATCTCTGAACTCTTTGATAGGGTCAAGGGAGCTTCTATATTTTCTAAACTTGACTTGAAAGGGGCTTACAACCTAATCCGTATCAAACAAGGTGATGAATGGAAAACAGCGTTTAATACGCATGATGGGCATTTCGAATACTTAGTTATGCCATTTGGACTTTGCAACGCCCCTGCCGTTTTTCAAAACTTCATCAATGAGATTTTTCAAGATTTCCTGTATCGATTTGTGGTGATTTATCTGGATGATATCCCGATTTTCTCTCCTGATATAGTTACTCATCGCCACCATGTCTCCTTAGATCTTCAACGCCTTCGCTCACATCATCTATATTGTAAATTGGACAAGTGTGTCTTTGAAAAAACGTGTCTTCCTTTTCTTGGTCATGTGGTTTCTGGCTCCGGATTACGGATGGATCCCGAGAAGTTAAAGGCAATTTCTGATTGGCTCCAACCAGTAGGTCTCAAAGCCATCCAGCGTTTTGTGGGGTTCTCTAACTACTACCGCCACTTTATCAAGGGGTTTTCTTCCGTGATTGCACCTATCACCTCCTTGACCAAGAAGTCCGCCAATGCGAAAAAACTTGGCCACAGGAGGCCGTGGAAGCCTTCAAGTACCTTAAAGAAGCTTTCATCTCGGCTCCCATTCTTCAGCAACCAGATCCTTCATTCCCTTTTTTCCTTGAGGTGGACGCATCCTCTACTGGAGTGGGAGCTATCTTGTCTCAGAAAAATTCTACTGGAAAACTTTCCCCCTGTGGTTTCTTTTCTCGCAAATTTTCGCCTACCGAAAAAAACTATGGCATTGGAGATAGAGAGCTTCTCGCTATCAAACTAGCCCTGGAAGCTTGGAGACACCATTTGAAAGGAGCCAAGTTTCCTGTTACCATTTTTACAGATCACAAGAACTTACTGTATTTACAAACTGCATCTTGTCTTAATCCTCGTCAGGCCAGATGGTCCCTGTTTTTCTCCCGCTTCGATATGATCATTACCTTCAGACCAGGGTCCAAGAACAAGAAGGCTGACGCTCTCTCTCGTTCCTTTGACTCTATGGATACAGAAGAAGAGGGTTCTAGACCCATCCTAGATCCAGAATGTATTGTGGCTACTACTCCCACTCACTTTATTGTTCCTCACGGGAAAACTTTGGTTCCTCCACATCTCCAGTCAAAACTCCTTAAATGGGCTCATGCCTCCCGTTTTTCTGGTCATGCCGGTATAAAAAAAACCTTGGAATTTATCTCTCGTGGTTATTGGTGGCCATCTATCCACTCAGACGTTCGACAGTATGTGACGGCATGTTCCACTGGTGCTCAGAATAAAGTCCCTCGTCAAGCTTCATACGGTCTGCTGCAACCTCTGCCAATTGCGGATCGACCTTGGAGTCATCTTTCCATTGATTTTATCACAGATTTACCCTCCTCCAGAGGGTTCTCAGTAGTGTGGGTGGTCACTGATCGCCTTTCCCGGGCCGCTCATTTTGTGGCATTAAAAGGTCTCCCTTCTGCTCCTGTTCTGGCTCAACTCTTCATTAAAGAGATTTTCCGCCTACATGGCTGTCCAGATATTATCGTTTCTGATCGAGGAACTCAGTTCGTGGCAAGATTTTGGAGGGCCTTTTCTCGTCTTTGTGGAATTAAGTTAAATTTCTCTTCTGCATATCATCCTCAAAGTAATGGTCTCACTGAAAGGACAAATCAAGAATTGGAGAAATTCCTCAGATGTTTCACTTCAGCTAAACATGATGATTGGGTCGATTTATTACCTTGGGCAGAATTCGCTCACAATAATAATTCACATGATTCTACCTCCACTTCTCCCTTTTTTGCTCTTCATGGATTTCATTCTAAAGTTCCACCCTTCAAAGAGTTAACCGCTTCTGGAGTTCCTGCAGTTGATTCCCTTCTATCGGACTTCTCGGCTAGGTGGGATCTTATTAAACGCAAATTACTTCATACCTCTGCCATCAGTAAAAGAGCATTTGACAAAAGAAGAAGACCATCTCCACTACTTACTCCTGGTGACAAAGTATGGTTGTCTACGAAGAATCTTCGCTTGTTGGTCCCCTCTAGGAAATTCGCTCCCCGATTTATTGGTCCCTTCAAGATCATAGAGGTCATTAATCCGGTGGCCTTTAGATTAAAGTTACCTCCTACCTTGAGGATTCCCAATGTTTTCCACATTTCCCTTCTCAAACCACTTGTTATTAACAAATTCTTCTCTTCAAGAAAACCTCCTGCTGCTATTTCTGCGCTAGATCAGGAATTTAAGGTGAAGGAGATTCTAGATTCTCGGATTTCCAGAGGTTCCTTGCAGTTCCTGGTTGACTGGAAAGGTTACGGTCCTGAAGAGCGTTCTTGGATTCCTGCACGAGACCTTCATGCTCCGAGTCTGTTGAAGAAATTCCATACCAAGTTCCCTCAAAAGCCTTATAGGTTGTCCGGAGGCCACCCCTGAAGGGGGGGTACTGTTATGAGCTTACCTGATCCCCGTTCCACTGCGCTGTTAGCGTGGTCTAGCAGCGGTATCTGATCCGTGCAGCGCTTCTCTTGATGGCGCCCCGCACTTCCGGGTGCAGCTGATCATGTGACTCCTGGGCAGGGAATTCAAACAGCTATATCTTCTCTGCTCTGACACGCTGCCTGTGTCAGAGCAATGTGTTTCCTGTTCCTGGCTAACAGTTCCTGTGTTCCTGACTCCTGTGAACCTGCTCCCTGTATATCCCTCTATTCCTCCTACTCCTGTGTACCAACCTGGCTGTGACCTGACTATTCTTTGGCTTATCCCTGGCACCACGTACTGGACTATCTCCTGTGTACCGACCCGGCTGTGTTATCAACTACTCTCTGGATTTCCCTCTGGCACCGTATACCTGATATCTCCTGTGTACCGACCCGGCTGTGTTCCTGGACCCATCTCCTGCTACACTCTCATTTAACTCCGTGCATCTACCGGTTACTGCTCCAGACCTACAAACCCTGGAATTCACGGTTAGTGCCTATACTTGCATCGCTTTATCATATTGCCTGTCTGACAATCCATCACTTAGAACCTTTTCCCTTACGTCAGTAGGCTAACCTGGGGGCCGCGACCTGCGGTTCTTCGACAGCAAAGCCCACACTACCTTGCGGTGGTTCTTGGTGAAAACCAGAAGGCCGTTAGACTCCGCGCCCTAGGTAAGCCTGTGCAAATATTGACTTAGGCATTTAAATCGTAACACACAGCCACTGCCTCCTTCGCACTTGATACTATAGCTGCATAGGCAAGCCCTCCTTCGCACTTGATACTATAGCCGCATAGGCAAACCCCTAAATATTTTCTCAGGAGCCAGAGACATCCCTGCCAATAGTAAAACATTTACCATACTTATTAGTGAGCCAATGGCAAACACATATAGGGGTCAGGGAGCAACCTTCCTTAACTCCTTAGTCTCCCCATGAAAGCCTAAGTTACCTAACCAGTAATAAGTGAGATGTTGTCTTCAAATCTACACATAACTTTTAACCTATGAAGGATGTCATATCTACCGAGAATAGCCCAGAGGTATTTGTGTATGACCATGTCAAATTTCCTTTATTGATCTAAAGCCTACAGGCACTAAACAAACCTGATCTGCACTGTTCCAAAGCTTCCTACATGCTTATGAAAGCAGAGGAGGAGATCTTTCCCTTCTGTGCAGTGCTGAGAGTGAGACAGCAAATGACCTGAAATATATCACAAGATTAATAAGAATCTTTGCTGGAATCTTCCAGTCGGAATTGAGTGGTGTAATGGGTTGGCAATTTTCATTTACATTAAGATCTTTATCTCTATGCAGCAGAATAAGAGCAGTCTCAATTATAGAAGGAGGGAAAAATTACTCATCTTGGGCATTATTAATAACTCCATGAGACAAAGATCAGAATATCTTGAATGGGGCACTGGATTGTTTGCTAGGGAACTGTCACGAACACGCTCCCAGCTGCCGTGACTTTGGGGTGTTTGCTGTATGAGGTCACACACGATTTCAGCCCGCAGTCTCTCTACCTATTACACAGGGTTATAGACCTACGGAATCGTCCCCAACACAGCGCTCTCACACCCTCAGACACATCAGGTTCTGCCACCACCTATTGGGTACGGGCAATAGAACCCCAATATACTGTCCCACACTGGCACACAGGCTTCTAGTTCCACAAACTAGCAAGACCCACACCAGCAGACACAGGGTTAACTCTTCACACCTCCAGACTGTTACACAAATTTAAATACAAGCACACACAGCTTGTTAATCAAATGTATCAACAAATCACACACTGGCATTCCAAGGGTTAACCTGGACGAGCAATCTCTTCTAAACAGGCTAATGAATCCGTTAGAGTATCAAGGACGCAACTTATTAAATTTTAGATTTAATATACGAAAATACAGGGCATTCAGATATAAAGAAAAATAATGAATAAACAATTAATATATTGACATAACAAGCAAAAGAAGTTTAAAATAAAAAAGATTACATTCAGATTTGCACTTACATGAACTGCATTCTGGCCAAGGGGAATTGGCTAGGAAGATGGACAGCTTATCAATGTAACTTGATTTCCCCAAAAGTCTGACAATTTTTCCTTTCCACACACAGGTTTTTAAGCCAAATGAAATGGGATGGTCTTCACAGGGGCAGTGTTTAATGCTAATAGGGGGTAGGGATGTCCCCTGGGTGTCACTATACTTTGCTTACAAATATTCCCAGAGTTTTGACCTGTTTGTAATTCTTCACAGATATATCTCAGAGAAATAACACCCCCCTCAATAAACCGGTCATAATCTCCCACACCTTTAAATACCAAACATAATGGAATTATGACAATGTGAGATACCTCTTCCAAAGATATGTGACTATGGCTGTGTAGTTGGTATCTATGTTTTAAAACCCTGATGTGGTTTTTGTCCCTCCGTACGGAGTGGCAGAGGGATTTTCCAAAATATGAAAAATGAAGGCATTTCCTTTGAAGTTCATATTTCTATATACCTGCATAAAGACCATGCAGATTTTTATACAAGATTCTCCAAGATTCGCACCTAGGCATATGGCTCTCCAATTTACACCCAAGGGGTTAGTTTGTGTTTACACTACCTATTGAAAGGAAGTCAATTAGCTAGGGAAATACATGATTAAATACAATGGATGTCTGTGATCTGCATATCTTAAGCTGGTCTCTTCACAAAGGGTTTGCCTAACTCAATTACCTCCTACTGGGCTCATTTGTTCACACATTTATCTGAGTTGAAGATCAGGTTAATTTACGTACCCATGCAAAGTTTATTTTGGGCCCTGACATTCAATATTCTATTTCAGCATATCAGATTTATGCTCTCATCCTGACAGGAACCAATACACAAGGAAGCAATCCTCGATTTAGTTGTCTCAAATGGAGATATAGCATCAACAGTGTCTGTATTAGAGAACATGTGGGTCTAGTGCCTATAGCTAAGTGTGGTTTAATGTACATATAAAAGAAAAGCATAAATGCTGAATTTATCCAAATGAGTCAAAATGGCAGATGTTGTAAATGCTAAGATAATTGTATTCAAGAAATATAGACAGACCAAATCGGTAATAGGTAAGGATAAACATAGCATTTAAATACAAGGGGAAGTTCAATGAGACAAAGTAGATGGCTTAACTAATTTGTTCTGTTTTTACTGTTTTTCTATGCTGCTTCTCCGCATTTATTGATCATGAATTATCTCTTATGAGTACTTCAGTGCCAGTGCCAAGCCCTGAAACCATGTACTGCTTGATCAGAGAGGAACTGATACGCCTTTTGGTGTGTAATTTAGATGCTAGTGGCAGTTTATCTCTTGCTACACCAAACCTGACTGTTGCTAACTATTTAGAGTCAAACATATTACAAGGTCTAATGTGGCATATATTTGTGGTTGGGAAGTTATGTTTAAACAACGTTATTATATTTTTGACCCACAAATTAAAGTGATATTACACAGGGTTGGGATTATTGGCTATAGCTTACTTAGATTTTAGGCATATTTGCAATGCATTACAGCATGCCATAATAAATTAAATTAAATCGGATACTGAAAATCCTTATAGCTAGATTTACTAAACTGCGGGCTTGAAAAAGTGGAGATGTTGCCTGTGACAGACCCGGGCCTTATATTGAGAATATCGTGCCAACCCGGTCTGTCCTCAGTGGGCCAATTGAACAACCATGGCCCACTCTGTTATTAAATGCCGCCCGGTGGCCAGATCTGTTATTACTGTGGTGTCCAGAGAGGGAGGGGAGAGGCAGCTCACAGGAAGTGTGAATCAGCTGTGGACCCTGTGACATCAAAAAGTAGTGGAACGGGTTAAAAAAAGGAGGGTCAGGACCTTATCTAAAATCAGTAGGGGGTCTCTCCCTGTTTGCTAACTATTGTTCTAGCAAGTCTGCAACACAGTCTGAATGGCACCATCACAGCAAGGGGTGACCACTGATGTCATGCACTATTTCCACCCCGGTTACCACCCAAACTCTTCACACCACCAATCACAAGAGGACAGTGAGTGGGGGGGGGGTGGTGAGAAGGGACCAAAAAGGAGCTGTCTGGGGGATGGGGGTTGTTGTTGGAGAATCTGGAGACAGCAAGGACCTGTTAGAGAGTAACCGTATTCTCGCAGGGCCTTAAAGGAATGCTTGAGGCAGGAGCTTCTTGACAGAGATCGGACAGTGTACCTCTAGGACTGATTCTGTTACCACTCCATCGGGAGACACTCGCAGATTCTGGGGAATTGGTGAGCCTACATCCGTAGGGAGACTGATACCCAGGGTCCCACCAAGCTGGTGGAGAGTTGGCCGAGCGGCTGGGATCAGCAAGATACACAGACCCACCTTAAGGATCAGAAACCCTGGCCCACTTGGATTGTCAGCTGTGGATTTTATTACCAGGAGTTTGGGCCTGCTAGGACTCTGTGCTTGGAGGTAACCTGCTGGGGATTTTGTTGGGGAGTTTTACTTGCACTGGTGATTTTCTGACACTTGATATATTTGGCGGGGGGAACAAGTTTCTCCTTGGGGAGCACTGTTGTATTTTACTAAGTGTGTGCACTTTGTTTAATAAAAGGGATTATTATTTCTTTCCTGTCTCCTTACCTGTGTGACCTGTGAACCTAGAGGACCGGGTATCTAGAGAGCTTTGGTAATAACCCCGGTGTCCTCACATTGCCTATAGCAACCAATCAGATTCAAGCTCTCATTTGTTTAGTGCAATCTACAAAATGACAGCTAGAATCTGATTGGTTGCTATAGGCAACATCTCCACTTTTTCAAACCCACAGTTTAGTAAATATACCTCTTAGACTTAACTGAAAGATAGTGGAATTAATAGTTTTGGTTCCTGTTGTATTTAATGTATTCATTATTCATATTACTTAGACCAGTTATGCCATTTTGCAGATGATTTGTAACAAGGTTATAACTAGAAATGGTAACTCAAAATAGAGGTATGGGCTAAAATACTGGGTATACTTGGTTGTATGTGTTGTAAGAGGAATTACTAGCAGGAAAAGGAAGGGTATATTGGTACTTTATATGTCATTGGTAAGACTCTGCATTGAGTACTGTGTACAGAAAATAGAGGATAGGACTAATGTGTAAGATCTTAAATCTAATACACCAAAATGTAAAAGTTCAAAAGCAGAATATCAACAAAGACAGAGGAAAGGGACTTTGGAGTTATAGTTACACATGATATGAAGGTAAGCAGTGTAGTCAAGCAGTGGGAAACCCCAATAGAATACTTAGTAATATAGTAAGTGGTATTACTACTAGGATGAGGGAAGCTACATTGGAACTTTATAGGCCACTGGTAAGACCAGACCTTCAGTACTGTGTACAGAAACTAGAGGAATGGACTAAAGTGTGAAACTTAAATGTAATACATCAGCATGTAAAATGCATGTGGATCACAAAAATCCAAAAGCAAAATATCAAATGAAAGGTGATGCAATATCAACAATGACCTTGGCATTATAGTTTCAGTTATTATGAAGGTAAGCAAGCACTTTAGAATCCCAAATTAAGCAGTAATGACTGGAACTGACATTTTATGATGAGTTTATGAAAAAAACTTAGCGGGATGGACATGACCTTGGTAAGGTGGCATATAAGACGGTTGTCACACATTGCACAAGCTACCTTTCAATCTGGTCACTGTTCTTATCTGTTTCCTTTGGTGTTCACTCCCTGCATTCACTTGCTGGTTTGAACTGAGCATGCACACACCTGGGGCTAGATTTACTAAAGGGCGGTGTGCTCAACCCGCCACTTTTCGGCTAGTTTGCCGGCGGTTTTGAAGGCGCTGGATTTACTAAAGTCCAATCCGCTGTCAAAAAGGCCAGAATAGACATTTTTCAAAAGCACCACTTTACAATCCACCATCCCAATTTTAACAATGTTGAACATACAAACAGCCGGATTTACTATGGAGGGGTTTGAAAGGCCGCCGGAGAAACGCCATTCAAACAACCAAAATAAAAGAGGTGGTTATGAATGGCGATATTGACCTAACAGCATACACTTTCTGCTATTTTGCCAGTGTTAACATAAGTTAAAGTTTTGTTTTTTGTTTTTTTTTTAAATTTGAAAAGTTGTTTTTTTTGTTTTGTTTAGGTGTAATGTGTAAAATTAACCCATATTTCTTGGCTTTTTCTGAGCACAGGGTAGTGAGTTCTGCTCATGTGTAACCTTTAATATTCAGTGCTAAATGTCAGACAAGTGGCAATGCGCAAGTACCAATTGTGCCAACTTTTTTACACACAGTATAATAGTGTTTTACAGACAGGACAGACAGATATTTTATGTTTAAATCAAACAACATTTATTGTTGTACATAAGCTCAAGTATACATGAAATTTGCATTCCCCACAATGTACACACTCAATTTCTGATATGCGCAGGGTAAACGTAACAGAAGTATAATAGACTGTAAATGAACTCAGAAAATAGGAACATTTAAAAAATCAGAACCAAATATTTTACAGGTTGTTGGTTAAACCCACACACATTAGCCTATCTACGACTTTTGGCAGGTACATCAGAGGTTCGGGTGACACTCTCTCCTTTTCCTCATCCCCTCCTGGTGTGAGCACCTCTCCTTGGCTGAGTAATTTGCACGGAGCATCCTGGCGTACTAGCAAAACTGGTTTCAGTAGAGGACACTGGCAAAGGTAACCGTACAGTTATTCAAAACAATCATTTATTGACAATATATAAGGAAGCTCATTAGATCATCACTCATACCACATCCCCTGAAGAAATCTGCTCCTGCAGATGAAACGCGTTGGGTCACGCCCACTTTCGTGACGTCATCAGGATATCCGGTTCATGCGTTCCACTGTGGAACGCACGCCAGGCTCTCCATCATCATACTGCAGCATCGCTAGGGACACAGTTATTATCGGTTCCCGTGAGCTCCACTGCTAGCCTTCCTGTTTTCACCCTGTCTACCATTGTGACATTTGCCGGATGACCGCAGCACATATCAGGTATCTGGACAGTTTTTGCATCCCCATTTGGGACTATTGCTGTTTGTTTTATTATGTCATTTTTTAGCCATTTTTTACCAGGACTTTCATGAGTGCATCTATTTGGACTGCATTTCTGCATTTTCCGGATTTTTCACTTTTATTTTTATTTTATTTTTATTTTTTATTTTTATTTTTATTTTTACTCTTATTGTTATTTTTATTTTCATTTCATGTATGTACTCATTTATCAATATCCAATTATTGTTGATAATACTCATTCCCCTTTTTTTCTGGAATTGTTTATTTATGCAAATTAAATTCACTGTTTTTTACCATTCTGCACTATTTCATGTCAACTATCTAATTCTACCAATAGTTACCATTTACATTATAGATATGTTCTAGGCAATTTGAGCGCATTAATTTATTATACATTGAACCGTACAGTTATGTCCTGGTGAATTTGAGCAGCCATACGATTCACGTTGGCATTGACCTCCTTTACTGTGGTGTGCAAGGCCTCCAAAGCACCAGTCATTTGAATCATGCTGACATTGGATTGCTCTATAGCAGCAGCTATGCGATTTAGTGCAGAAGGAATTAGGCAAGTACTGCGGTTGGAATGTCCAACAATATGAAACATATGCCTTGTTTGAGTGTACATAAACTAGAGATTGGCGGGCTCGGTTCCCCGAGATACGAATTCATCCGAATTCAGCCTGAGTACTGAGCCGAACACGCTCGGTACTCTCCCGCCCGTTCGGAATCAAAATCGAGGCAAAACGTCATTGTGATGTATTCGTTTTTCTGAGCTCGGTTCTCGCAAAATTTGAAAAGCATAAATACCAGCCTCCACAGTAATCCATCGCCATTTGACAGAAGGAGAAAGCAGGGTTAGGTCACATTGGCTATATTAGCGCAGGGACAGAGCAGTAATTGGACACATTATTGTTTCTATTCAGTACCATTCTAATCTTAATACCAGTTGTTACAGCAGTAAGAGGATGATAGAGGAGGGTTTTTGTTCAATATCTGGCACTCCAAGTGTTTTTGGGGTGTTCCCCATTCTTTTGCATTCATTTTTCTGGCTGTCAAAAGTCCTATTTGTCAGCAGTCTAAAAAAATAATATTTAGCACTCCAAGTGCTTTTGGGGTGTTCCCCATTCTTTTGCATTAATTTTTCTGGCTGTCAAAAGTCCTATTTGTCAGCAGTCTAAAAAAATAATATTTAGCACTCCAAGTGCTTTTGGGGTGTTCCATATTCCCCAGTGTTTTACTGTAATTTTTCTGGCTGTCAAAAGTCATATTTGTTAGCAGTATCTAAAACAATATTTAGCACTACAAGTGCTTTGGCCCTATTAAAATGGATTCAAAGCAAAGGATGGTGGAGGATTATTTTCAAGAGGTAATTGATATGGAAATGTCAGACAGTCCCTTTCCTTACTGGGAAGAAAAGCAGGCCATTTGGAAACCCATGTACAAACTTGCTTTGCAATACTTAAGCTGCCCACCCTCCAGTGTGTACTCTGAACGAGTGTTCAGCACAGCAGGGAACTTAGTCAGTGATCGCCGTAGAAGGTTACTTCCCAATAATGTGGAGAAAATGATGTTTATAAAAATGAACTACATCTTCCACGAGGAAGGCCTTCACCATCCAAGACATACAAGCACTGACTGTTCTCTAATGGCGGATTCAAGCGGCGATGAATTGATAGTCTGTAATGATGATGTACACACTGATGAGGGTCAGGATGAAGCTGAAGATGATGACGATAACATCTTTTTAAAACTTTCTATTTAAGTGTAGGGTGCAATCTACCCCCAAAGAGGAAAGGGACTTGGGGCATTTCCATATCACGTACCGTCTTGAAAGGCTGCTGTTTGGGCAATTTCTCCTTAAGGGTAGGGTGTCATACACAGAGTGACCCCAAACTGGATTTGTCCATTTCTCTTAATATTGTTCAGTCTATTATGGCTGAATTTTTTGGTATTTTATACAAGTGGAAGGGGGCCTAGAGAGACAGAAAACAAACTGGCTTTCTCCATTTCTATTAATATTGTACAGTCTATAACGGCTGAATTTTTTGATATTGTCGACAAGTAGAGGGGGGCCTAGAGAGACAGAAAGCAAACTGGCTTTCTCCATTTTAACTAATATTGTACAGTCAATAACGGATGAATTTTTTGGTATTTTCGACAAGTGGAGGGGGGTCTATAGAGACAGAAACCAAACTGCCTTTGTCCATTTCAATTAATATTGTACAGTCTATAACGGCTGAATTTTTGAGTATTTTCTACAATTGGAGGGGGGCCTAGAGAGACAGAAACCAAACTGCCTTTGTCCATTTCTTTACATCTTTAACTATAAATGTAGGGTGTAATATACATCCAAAGACGATGGCTGCATTGCCAATATGCATAGATGGAGAGGAAGACAATCTGGTTTGTGTGTCGAATTAATGAAGGCCTACCAAGAATTAAACTGGTTTTTTGATAAGTTATTAGCTTTACAACTACATTACTTATCCAAGAAACAGGTGTAGCACTAAATTTGGTTCTTTTATGACCAAAAACATTGATTTTTGAACAAAATAGCAGAACAAAACCAAACACAACGAAAACCAAAACTCGCAATGTCGGTTTGGCAAAACCAAAACCAAAACATGACGGTAATCCAGATCCAAAACCAAAACACGCTACTATAAACTAAGACTGCAGAATCTGAATATTTGCAATGGATTGGGCCATTTCTCGCCCTGTAGCCAGCTCAGGGGGTGCAGTTTGTTGCTCTGGTGTCTGTTCCACAGGGCTAGTGGCTTGTTCCTGGCGCCTAGACATGGGGACATCTACCATCTGTAAAGTGATGACTGTTTCTTCCTGTGTGTCGTCAGGAGATGACATCTGCGCTGACTGGCGTTGGCCTTGTAGAGATGCTGAGGTTCCTGTGGAGAAAAGACCAAGGTAAGTTTGTAGAAAATCACATGCTTGTCATTTTACATTTGGACACTGCAGGCAAACACATAACATTGTTTAACTACAGACTCTTTTCAAAACGCAACTTTCCTGACTAGTTGGGATATAGGTCCTGCTTAAAGATGATACTCATCAGGTAGTAAAAGCTCATGTATCCTATGTGTTAGGCTGAGGCCACAGTGAAACCAAATTAATTTGTTACCCAAACAAGAGGGTGTAGGCTAAAAAATGTTGCAAAATGGTGGAGTGGGGTAAACTATTACTCCTTTTGCCCAACCTCTGTGTAGCACTTCCAGACGTATACTACAAACGTATATCAACCAAGGTATTTCACATTTCCACAAGCATTGACACATAACAAATGCTTGAAAACAATGACTTTGCGCAAAATCTGCAACACTCACCAGCTTGCTCTTCAGGGGCAGGATCCCTGACAGAAGGTGGAGTAGTTAATTTTGGACTGGGAATGGACTCTCTTACAGGTGAATCTGAATGTTTGAATAATACCAAAAACTGTATTAGCAGTTGAAAACATTTACTCATGTATGCAGTGTACTTTGAAAAAGTGCATTTAGTTATTAAACCACAAACCATTTTTTAAATGAATGCTTCATTGCAAAACACTTATACCAAAATATGCAAACAACTCACCACTTCCTTGACCAAAAGAGGGTGCATCCGTGTCCTGGACATTGACACCTTCCACAAATTCACAGGGCAGTATCTCACGCAACTCGTCCTAATAACTGGGATACTCCACATGAAGTGGTGGCCCACCGCCTGTGCCTCTTGCTGCCCTCCTCTCCTGAGCCATTTTTTCTTTAAGGCGTCTCTTGTTGTCTGAAAATCTTTTGCGGCAGTGAAACACTGACCGCTTTAAAGGTCCCACCGCATTCACAGCCCCACATATTTTGGACCACAATTGGTGTTGCCACCTTAGAGTACGGTCTGCAAGGTTCCCTTAAATTATCTCGTAACAGGGAACAATATTGTGCACAACACACAATTGTCATGATTAGAAAATCTTACATTCCCCCCTGACTTTGTCTTCCTCCCCTGTCCTGTCTCCTCCTACCCTTCCTCACCTTCCTCTGTCCCCTCCAGCTCCATCTCCCTCTCCTCACCCTCTGCCCCCCTTCTATCTCTGGCCATAATTCCAACTAATACACAAAAACAAGTAACACTGAACTACTGACAAACAAAAAGGACAAACTATACTAACTAATGAAACACGCACAACACACTCACACACAAGTAACAGAGACAAAGGACTAGACAATTACTAAAAAAACAAGACAGAAATGAAATCAGAAAATAAAGCCACAACACTGTAAAAAAAACAGGACTACTCACACTCCAAGCAGATATCGCAGCACAACGACCCTCCAAAACACCTCACTCACAATACTAATACCTCCAAGCTCCTATCTCTTTACTCCTCAAAACCCTATCAAAGAAAATATGGATGCCAGTGATTTATATAGTGCTTGTGATGTCAGATCTCCTGACAGAGAAAATAGCCAATAGTTAAACGTCATGATAAAGATGATTTTTAAAAAAAACCCGCAACAAAACGAAACCGTCGTGGTTTAAAGCAAAACCGACATGTTTCTTTCAAAGCCGCCGGCGGCTTGGAGGCTTACATACCGCCGTTACATCAACGGCGGATTCACATTGAAGCTTAAAACCGCCCAATAGTAAATCCGGCTGTTTGACCTGCAAAACCGCTGGTAAAACACAGCGATGCATGGCGGATCAAAAACGCCACCAAACACGCTTCTTAGTAAATCTAGCTCCTGGTCTTTTCAATACTTCCTGCATTCTCTTGATTGGCTAATTGCCTGTATTTAAAGCACCTGCTTCTCTACTAAGGTGCCAGATCTTCAGGTCTCCTTACCTGTCAGGACGCTGTTCTCTCTGGCTCTTGTCTGCACTTTGGTATCCTGTGTTACCTGATCCTCGATCAAGACCTGTGGTATTATTGCAAGAACCCTGTGCCTCATCATCAGTCCTGTCCTCAAGCTATTCGCTTTCCAGGGATCAGAGTGCATCAGTTCACCACCTCTCAGTTGGTATCCTGTGTTACCTGATACACGATCAACACCTGTGGTATTAGTACAAGAATCTCGTGCCTCATCATCGGTCCCATTCTCAAGCTATTCGCTTTCCAGGTGTGAGGATTCTTACCTTCTCCGCGCTCCTGTTCTGTCAGTCGCACAGCATTTCCGGGATTGCGGCAGAGCCGGTCACTTGACTCCTCGGCGGGAATGGTTACATGATCCCATGGCGGTGAGTTTGAAATTCCTTCCAGTATAAAGAGAGACTCTGACACTAAATCTGTGTCAAAGTGTTACGAGCCACGGCGGTGCCCAGCCCCGTTGCCTTAGCAATGGCTGGACGCTATTCAGCTCAGCGCCGCGTCCCGGCACTATGGGGCAGACGGGCGCGTGCGCAGCATGTCAAGCAAGCCTGTGGGCTGATTATTAAGTAATTTATTAATTAGGCATAAGGCTGAGGGCAATTGCAGAGCTAGGCTCTGATTGGTCACATTTGGTATTTAAGGGCTTAGCCTCCCTGCCGGTTATAGCTTCCAAACCTCTGTGTTGCTGCCTGCTGCTGTGCTGTTGGTATTAAACCTTTGGACCTCTGTTTGCTGTGTATGACCCCTGCCTGTTCCTTGGATTTGTCTTTTTGCCAGTGCCCTTGACCTTTTGGCTTCTGACGTGTTTTCTGACGATTCTATCTAGCAAGTGACCCCTGACCTCGGCCTGTTCTCTGGATTCGCTGTCTGCCATTACCCTCTGCTCCTGGGTTCTCCACAGTCGGTACACATCACACGACCCTTTGTTAGTCTGCGGCCAAGTCTGTCCCCACCACTAGGGGCTCCAGTGAACACCAAACTTTCGGAGTAGATTCCGGGAGTTGTTGTACTGGCTGGAGGGGTTCCTGACACAGAGCAACAGGTTACTTACCTTCTGACTCCAGTGAGTTCTGTTTGTCCTTCTACAGTTATTCTACAGTCTGCTGATTCCATCCTGTGTACCAGACCCGGCTTGCCTACTGTTAAACTCTCCTCAGATCTCCCTTCTGCTGTTCAGTCTATTCGGACTATTCTCATGCTCCATCACTGTGTGAAGTCGGCCATCTGAATCGTGTACCAGACCCGGCTAGTTTTCTCTCTGCAGAGTGTCAGCTGTACCGTTCATCTTTTCACTCTAGCATCTCCTAAGGTACTACCTTTGTTTACTTGCTTTGTTGCCAAATCTCCTATCCCTCTCATGTCTAGGGACCGAACCAAGGGCCGCGACCTGCAGTCTCCTCGCAGCTGTTAGACTCTGCACCTTGCTAGGCCTGTGTAAATCTAGACTGAGAGAACACTCTTGAACATAACACCAGGGATCTCAGTGCATCAGTTCTTTGCATTTCACCACTTCTCAGTTGATATTCTGTGTTACCTGTTTCACAATCAAGACCTGCGGTATTGTTGCAGGGACCTTATGCTTCATAATCAGTCCTGTTCTCAAGCTATTCACTTTCCAGGGATCTCAGTGCATCAGTTCTCTGCAGTTCACCACTTCTCAGTGGGTATCCTGTGCTACCTGTTCCACGATCAAAACCTGCGGTATTGTTGCAGGAACCTCGTGCCTCATAATCAGTCCTGTTCTCAGCTAATTGCTTTCTAAAGACTTCAGTGCTTCGGTTCACCTGTACCTCTGCATTTATCGTCCAGCAGCCCTGCTCTACTCCACAGTTCCATCTCACCCTGCTCTAATCCACCTTAGAGGGCGCGACCTGCAGCTAGAGAGCAGTCCATATTCCCTTGCGGGGATCCCTGGTGAATACCTCTCTACCATTAGACTCCGCACCTCTCTGGGGGTAAGTCTATCTAGAGCGGACATTGAGGTCTTCTCCAAACTCAGGCTCCGTGACAATGACATATAAGCACATGGTTGGAATAACTATTTACAATACTGGTCAGAATATTTATTTCTTCTACATTTCCTAATTTTAATCAGTGATTCTTCTGCTTCTCCCCTAATTCAGGTTTTTCTCTTCTCTAGGTTTTTCAATCCTCTACCTCATCACATGGTAGGGCAGCATCAGGTTTTGGTGTACCTTTGGTTTTCATGGTGTACACTGAACTGTCTTAGATGAGGATAATAGTGGTTTGACATCTATCACTTCAAGTAATCTTTTGGAAGGGAAAGATACATTTACATTTTGGGCCTGATTCATCAAGGCACATATGTTGGCTCTGTGCACTCCCGGATTCATCAAGGAACGGATCTCAAGATACGTGCACTGATGAATTCGGGTGTAGGTCTGCTGTGCTCAACTACAGAAGACACTGCAGGATACATCCAAAGCCCATGTGAATTATAAATTTGCAAAAGAGGGCACAGAAGTAAAAAACTGTATAGAATTACTCTTATCAGTTAAAAATAAAGGTATAAATAATAATATTTATAATAACTAATAAATGATAAAACAGTAAATTGGGGCGATTGCCCCCCCCTAGCAGGGGCTTGCTGCCGACAGCTGCACACTGTGCAGGTCCGTTCGCAGAGACAGTGTGCTGCCCCCTTGCTCTGATTGTGTTTTAAACACAATCAGAGCAGCGGGGCAGCACACTGTCACTGCCGAGCGGACCTGCAGATAGTGTGCAGCCGCCGGCAGCCTTAGAAATCAGAAAGGGGGCAGAGCCTAAATCGCCCCCCCCCCCCCCCTAAAATCGCCCCGGGTAGAACAATTGTCTAGATCCGCCCCTGACTTGTGCAGAGTGATTTTGCATATGATACCCTCAAAAATGGCAGAAAAATGCTTTGATGAATCAGGCCTTATATGCCTGTTGAGTTGCCTCAAGAATTGCAAGGAATAGATTATATTTGTGGACATTTAATATAAACATGACTTAATGTCCGCACAGATTATGCATGATCTGAAACGTCTCTCCATCAGATGTCCCCTGGCATGACTCTGAGACAATTCAACTATATTAGCCACTCACTCCCCCCTTATAGCACTGATGGCCTGGGTAGAAACATTGAATTCTGACTCTATTAATGTATGCTTATACTGGAATATGAACGCATTGTCCAGTGCTGTACAAAAGTACTCAGAACAAAGGAAGGTGATGACACTGTAAGACATCTGCCGCAATGTGTTTTTTTTTCACAAAGGAGCAATTTAATATTAAATGTTATTAACATTTTTAAATAGAATGCTACTTATTACGCTGAACTTAACAGAGAATATTTATCATCAGTCTCTGCTTCATTGGAGCTTACAATCTATGTTCCCTACCATCCACACTCACAAACATACATACTTGTTGCATCGACCAAATGCATGGTTGTTTTTTTGCAATAATAGTTTTATTAAAGTTTTTCCTTTGGTTACAGTGTACATAAAAAAACAGAAAAACATACATTATAAAATACAGGGGAGATATATGAGAGGGGGAAAAGGGGAGGGGGAGAAAGGGAAGC
This sequence comes from Mixophyes fleayi, assembly GCF_038048845.1. Lineage (NCBI taxonomy): Eukaryota > Metazoa > Chordata > Amphibia > Anura > Limnodynastidae > Mixophyes > Mixophyes fleayi. Next base: position 111,664,490 of record NC_134406.1, on the reverse strand, counting down.
AGTACATATTGTAACAAAAGAAGGCATTTAGCTGTCAATATACAGAGAAAGCAGGGAAGTAGAGTAAAACATGTGTGCAGTAATGCACCTAGAGTGAAGACTTATGTATGAAAAGCAATAGTTTAAATTTGGTTAAACTTACATGATCTGAAATCCTTTCTCTCAGCAAACAGACAGGGCGTGTCTGGTTGTGCAAACAGAGGCAGTGATGGGTGTTTTCTTTTAAATAGAAGGTGTGTCACCTGTCCATCAAGCTAAGGCTGGGGGAGGAGCATCATGTATAAAAGCTTGTTTGTTTCATTTGTTCAGGAGGACCAATGCTGGGTGAGCTGGCTGGTCCTGAGAGAGAGCTGGACTATGTATAGCTAGTGTTTAGGGTCTCCATGATTGCTGTACAAGTATACGGTGTCAAACATTTACCATCCTGACAATAAAGCACCAAAAAAAGGAAGTTGTTGTTCGCGTGTGCTTCTGCAGTAGCGGGCTCTGGCCACAATATCAATACGTATCAAAAGCATCAAAAAATATAAATCTCAGCCTATCCTGGAGGTACTTGTAGAAATCTTGATTAGGAATGTGAAATTTTTTACCTCAAATCAGAGAAGGGCAATAACGCTGAGTCAGAATAGAGCATTTTGAGGTTAGTAATGCCCCTTGAATACCACAGAGACAGATTTAGATTAGGTATAAGTTTCGATAAAGCAAGGAGGGATACGTTAGATGTAGGGAGGGTGGCAAAATTAGAAGTCTTTAGGAATTTGTCACAAATTGTAAGAGCATTTCTCGTAAGTCTTGGAAGGGTAGCCTGAGGAGGCCTCCAGGGTTTGGGAATCCAGAGAAGATCAGCCAATGGGAATGCATAATTAAGACCTCTCTCCAGGTCAACCCAAGATTTATGGGAACCTGGAAGAGACCAGTCTCGAAGCTGAGCTAAGATGGCCGTTTCTTGGTATTTAATCAAATCTGGCAAGACCAAGCCCCCAGCCTTATTTGGACGTGTCATAATTGTATGAGCGAGTTTAGGAGGTTTCCCTTTCCATACATAGGCGGTAAGTAGACTACGTAGTTTATCCATATAGAATCTGGGCAACTTAAAGGGCAAAGTCCTAAATAGATACATCATTTTGGGTAGGAGGGACATTTTAAAGGCGGCTATCCTGCCTAGCCAGGAGACCTCATGGTGTAGCCACGATTTTGCTAAAGCATTTAATTGTATAAATAATGGAGTATAGTTAGCCTCCAGCAAGGAGTCTAGATAAGGAGTGATCATAATTCCTAGATAGGGCATGGATAGGGACTTCCAAGAGTATGGAAAGGCTGCCTTGAGACGCATCAGAAGGGGTTCTGCTATATTAATAGGGAGAGCGTCTGTTTTAGTTGTGTTCAATTTGTAGTAGGAAACGCTTCCAAACTCCTGTAGCAAATCATGTAAGGGTGGTAGTGAGGTCTCTGGACTAGTCACGTACAGTGAGATGTCATCCGCAAAAAGACATAATTTGTGGGTGGTAGCAGCCAAAGTGATACCTGGAATTTGAGGATGTTGCCTAATTTGCTCGGCCAAGGGTTCGATAGCCAAGAGAAAAATGAGAGGCGATAGTGGGCAGCCCTGTCTGGTACCACTGGAGAGTGTAAATTTAGCTGAAGTGAAGCCTTTACTATATACTGTTGCAGAGGGGCCCTTATACAAAGCTAATATAGATTTAAATATTTCACCGCTAAAACCAAACCGGGCAAGGACTTCCGCCATATAGCCCCAAGGAAGCCTATCGAAGGCTTTTTCCGCGTCTAATGACATAATTAACAGTTCGTGGTGGTGTTTGTTGGCCTGCTCTAAAATATTGATCTTTCTTCGTGTATTGTCAGATGCTTGTCGTCCAAGGACGAAGCCTACCTGATCCGGATGTATCAAGGACGGGATAAGGGGGCTAAGCCTATTAGCAATCAATTTGGCGTATATTTTTATATCTGTATTAAGAAGGGCAATTGGTCTATAGTTCTGGCATTTGGTTGGGTCCTTGCCCGGCTTGGGTACCGTGACAATACGGGACTCTAGCATCTCCGAAGGGAAATTCCCTTGGCGAGTACCTGCATTAAATAACTGTTCTAGGAGTGGGGTAAGTTCAGTCTGAAATGTAGCATAAAAATTATTAATGTACCCATCAGGTCCCGGAACTTTGTCTTTAGGTATGGATTTAATAACATGCGCAATCTCAGACGGTGACCATGGGGCGTTGAGGGAGGTTATAGAGTCAGAGTCCAAAGATGGTAATTTTAATTGACTTAAAAACTTCTCAATCATGGTTGGGGTCGTTTGGGGAGAGAAATCACAGTCGCAGAGATTATATAGTTTAGAGTAGTAAGCCGCAAATGTATTGACTATTTCCCGTGGGTTAGATGTTCTAGCCCCTGATTCATCTACTAGAAATACTATTTTGGGCCCTCTGGCCTCTCAACTTTCTAGTAAGCAACCTTCCTGCTCTATTCCCTGATATGTAGTATTTCTGGCAAAGTCTACTCAGAGCTTTTTGAGTACGGAGAAGTAATAATTTTTGTAGTTGATCCTTTATTTGAGATAGACGGGCTTTAAGATCATCTGAGGGATGAGTTTTATTCAAAGCCTCAAAGAAGGACAACTCCGCCTCCAGCTTCATCTGGTTGCTAAGGTACGCCCGCTTAAGTCTGGCTCCAGTCTGAATGGCTGTGCCGCGCAGTACAGCTTTGAGCGTACACCAGAAATTGAAGACGGACGTGTCTCCCGTTGAGTTAGTGGCAATGAACATATCAAGCCTTTCATTAAGGGCGGTCTTTGCCTCAAGTGACATCAGAAGGTAAGGAGCCATTCGCCAAGAGCCAGGGGGAATTACTTGTTGAGGGTATCGCCAAGTCCAGACTACCGGGGCATGATCAGACCACGATATTGGGAGGATCTTAATTGACCTGGTATTCTGTAAAGACCATTTATCCGACAGAATAATAAAAAAATCTATTCTAGAGTAAGAGTTATGTACCACAGAGTAGCATGTATAATCTCGCTCCACCGGGACGTGGGTCCTCCAGACATCGTAAAGTCCAAACTCCGCCAGCAGTCTAGCAAAGGCAGCCGAAGGGCCAGTAGTAGTACCTGTTGTCAGTGAGATGGCTGTGATGATCTATCTAATTTGGGGTCAGCTACAATGTTAAAATTTCCCATAAGAATGAGAGTGCCCTGTTTATGTTTCTCAATATCTCGTAACGTGGTTCTGAGAAAAGGAATTTGTCTTGAATTGGGCGTGAAAAGTGAAACGATCGTGACCAATTTACCATCTAGCAATCCCACCACAATAAGATATCTTCCATTTTTATCCTCGAAACTAGAATTAAAAATAAAGTTGGATTTGGAGCTAAACAGAAGGGCCACACCGTTAAGTTTAAAAGGAGCATTTGCGGTGTAACAGATCGGAAATCTATGGTCTTTAAAGGTAGGGGGGCTCTAGCCAAGAAATGTGTTTCTTGCACTGCTACAATATCGGCTTTTTGCTTATAGAAATAAGATAGTGCTAACCGTCTTTTAGCAGGAGAGTTCAAACCCCTTACCTTTAGTGATAAAAACTTGACCATTTTTGATTCTTCGGGTATCTCGTGAAGGCATTGAGCTTGGAGAGTAGAAAAAAGTACTTGCCTGTGAATGGTAGGGGACCAAGGGATAAAGGAAAGGTATAGGGAGGATGGAAGGATAACAACACACAAAAACAAACTTAAATAACCCCAACATTCGGATTAAAGTAGTTGCCAGAGGGAGAAAACATCCGGCAAAATCAGTAACTATGGGGACATGGCCCTAGAAACAGTGTACCCACCCAAAATAGTAGCAAAATTGTATGGTAAAGAACAAGAACAAGCAAAAAAGAAAATCACATAAAACAAAACAAAAAGGTTATCACTGTAAAGTTAACATTACTAGTAACATAGAAAATATTGCTATATCTTAAAAGAAGATATACATAGTCTAAACAAACCTATTATATAAGGATATTATCTAAATATATAAGGAGGAAAAAAAATATATAAGCAAGAAATTCTATTTATAGACACACTCAAAGAGTCCCGATCAGCTCTAAAACTGAAACTGCTCACCGACCGGAGGTCTACGATCCATCTTCCCGCAGGAGTCTCACATCGTTATATAGGTTAGGATCAAACTCCGCGGTGGTGGTGGCCCCATAAAGTCCAGAGGGCTGAATGTAAAGCTGAATCACTCCAGAATGAGGTAGACCTTCAAGCAAAAGTAGTAGCAATAGTCTAGAGATTAACTGACCTTCTCCAGCTAGACTCGGCTGGTCCATTCGAGATCATGACGATGAGGCTGAAGCTGTCATTGAAGCTTGAATGTCCCAGAATTGCAAGAGTTGGATACCATCTTCTACTGCAGCTATCACGTGAGTGGAATTATCGCGCTGGATAATAAGTTTAACTGGAAAACCACAGCGATACTGGATTTGATGCTCAGGAAGCGCTTTAGTAATGGGTTGGAACGAGCGGCGTTTAGCTACAGTGGCTGGGGAGAAGTCCGGAACAATTGCAGATTTTGCAAGACCTCTTCCGCTGCCTGTGTTCTGGCTGCTCGTAAGATCCTTTCTTTGATATGAAAGAAGTGGACCCGCATAAGTGTGTCGCGCGGCGCCGACTCCAGTCCCACTCTCGGTTTTGGCAGCCTGTGGATACGATCCAGTAGTAAATCTTGATCAGAGGCTTCAGGAAGAAGTTTCTTGAACAAGCTTTAAGCAAAGTCCAGAAGCTCTGAAATGGAGATAGACTCAAATACATAATTTTCCAGTTTCTCATTGGACTTAATGAGTGCATTATGAGACGCCGCAAACTCCTCCATCTTGTCTTCGATATGGGAAGTTCTCCCACCCACATCCATCACTTGCGCCTTGACTTCCCGAATCGAGGAGCGCATTTCAGATAGGACATCGGTTTTAAACGAGTCAAACATTAATTGCATAGATTTAATGGTGACTGGGGCATCTTGGTCCATTTGTGACAGAACCGAGGAGGATGTAGACTGAATCGGAGCTGGCGAAGCTGCTCTGGATCCCGAGTCCTCTGGCCCTTTGTGTTTAGGGATCGCCCCTGTAGAAAGTGAGGATTGGGGTTTGAAGAACTGTACGGCAGAAGGTGTCTTCGAGGACTTATGCCTTTTAGGAGCCATAGCAAGGTCAAGTCTCAAATAGCGAATAGATGGTACTAGACTTCTACTACTACTACTACTACTTTAGATAGATTAAAAGTTGTAGCCGAGATCCTCGGTAGCTAACATAGTAAGAGGCTAATCAGAGAGTGTCATATTTAGAAACGATACAGGTGATAGAGGGCTTGAAGTATCCTGGGTGGGTCACCCATTTCACGGTCACATTTGTCGCATCTTCACATATAACTTGCCTGTAGGCTTGAAACTTGTATACAAGACTTGGTTAGCCGTGTAGGTCTGATGGCCGGGTAGGTCTGAATCTTTACACTCTCCACACAGGTGGGGACCAGCCCTCACCAAAGTGATAAGCGATAACAGGCCTGCATCGGGCCACACCCCTCTGGGGCCACAGAGAGGAACCTCCCTTCTTCTTTTATGATGTAGCAGAGGTGAGCTAAGTTGGGGCTGGGAGGTATCCTATAAGGTAGCTTAGACTCTTTGGTAGTTTATACCCTGGGTGTATAAAGGAGGGCTGTCAAACTTTTTTTTGTAGTGCACTCTTTGCTGATGCCTGTACCTCTGGGAGCTCTGCTTTGCAGTCTGCCTGCGAGTTCTAGACTGCCTTTAGGACTGCAGCTTGGAGGCAACAGTTAAAGGCGCTGGTCAGCGCTTACATCAGGGATATTTTCAGCCCAGTCCCAGAGACACCCCGTCGAACTGGAAGTGCGGCAGCAGCGTCGGACCGGGGACTTCTGGATTTTCGCACCGCCGATGGGATGCAGAACAGCCGGCTCGACGGGATCGGCAGTCGGACCCACAGCAGGCTGGGAATGGCGAGTGCGAGTCTCAGGCGGGCGCAGGTTCACACAGCGCGGCAGCACAGATCCCCAGCATGGCAGCACAGACCCACAGCGCAGCAGCACAGACCACTTATTTTCAGCGCATCAGGTCGTCGGTGATCAAGTGAGGACAATGAGTGTCAAAATAGTGAGGGCTGCGGGCAAATCAGGACTCGGCAAAGTGGGCACAAACGGTGAATCACTCGAGGACGGGGATCTCCTCTCCGCTAGGCCCAAGAGGCACTCAGATGGACCACAGCCCCCAGGGAGACATTTTGACCCCCCAGATTTTTTGAGGGGACATCAGCCCCACGGAAGTAGGAATCAGGGGCCGTTATAGGGGTCAACCAAGTCCGGTAATTGCCGATTTTCGGTGCTTTAGAGGAGAGCTGAGAGACACCACGTCTGCACAGTATGGTTGACAGGCCACGCCCCCCCAAATGCATATTTATTGTCTCTCTGGTTCAAAGGATTGTTCATCGTCTGAAATGTCACTCTGT